>NC_058418.1:53562911-53646428 GCF_002201575.2 Neomonachus schauinslandi | reverse complement strand
CTCGCTGTATCTCTCTGTCAAATAAATAAATCTTTAAAAAAAAAAAAGAAGAGGTCCTGCTTAGCGTATAAACCTGGTGTCTGTCTTACTTGCATTTACGGTAGCAAAACAAACTATCAAACAACATACCTCTAGTATCAGCATCCATCTCCTGGAGCAGTGGTTCTCAAAGTGTTATCCTGCTAAGTGTCCCTGTTCAGTCCCAACACTCCACATCAAAATGTTAATTGTCTACACTGCCCTTGTTTCTATTATGTAAAACTCAAAAGCAAATGTGTCTTAAATCATAAAATTCTCCCCTGGCACATGACAGAAAAGGGAAACTCGCCACAGCCCATGAGGCCTTGCAAAGCTATCTCCTGACTGCCTCTCCAGCATCATCCCATTTCCACTCTCCCCCTCGCTCATGGTGCCCTGCTTTTCTCTCAGTCACCAAACATGCCAAGCTTTTCCTTACCCCGAGTCTTTGCACTTTCTAGTCACTCTGTGTGGAATGTTCTTTCCTCCACTTCCTGACCATTCTTATCCCCCGGAATCTGTTCATATGTCACCTCTTCAGAAGAGCCATCCCTCACCAGCTCATCCTTCATTGGCTCATTTCCTTATTTGTTTCCTTCATGGTATTTTCTATCATCATCACTATTTTATTTACTGTTTGTTCCTTTCTATGTTCATTTCCCCTCACTGGAATATGAGTTTCATGATGGCAACTAAATATGTTTATTGGCCATCGAATTCCAGGACCTAGAACCATGCCCAATCCATGACAGGCATTCAATATTTTTTTTTTTTTTTTTTTTTTTTAAGAAATGAAGGAACAGATGATCTTATGGCCAATGAGAGGAGATGGATTGGTGGCTCTCTAGATGCATTAATCTCATGAGGAATACCAGGTAGTGATCTGATGGCTAATGATGACAAGACACTGACAGAGAACCCCTGTGCAAAAATTCGGCCAAGATTAAGTGTGCGCACTTAACACCTTGTGTTGTGTAAGACAAGATCAAGGGTCCACAGGCCCTGTGGATGAGCCACATACGCTACAGTCTATACTTTTTGCCAAGACCAAACTCATATGGGCTGTAGGCTGTGCTCTGGGTAAACTAAGGACATGGTTTTCCCAAGGTGAACTGGGAAACGCAGAGGTGAGCCAGGGCACACCTGAGCAAGACATGGTAGAGTATTTTCAACATATTTTCTCTTACTTGACACGTCAGGAATTCATCTAAAGCCTTTTCAAAGTGTCAGGTTCTTGTCCACGTAATGAAACTATTGATTCACTTTTTGTCCCCAGGAGACTCTGAACACCACAGAATGTCAAGAAAGAAGACAAAGAATTCTTGTTGCTTGTTATGGAGCCTTATGGGTAAAGAGACAGGTCTCTGCGTATTCCCAAAAGATATTCATGACCCAGCTATTATTCTAAATAAATGGTTATTTATTTCTGGACTTACCTATTTTATTGCTCTCAGCTAACATGACTTCCATATCCATAAATTGTTCCTCTTTTAACAAAGACAGTAGAGTAGGACAACTATTTCTTCATTCATTCATTCATTCAGTCAGTCACTGTTTGGTAACAAGCAGCATGATACAGTAAAAAAAAAAAAAAAAAAAAAAACTATTTTTCTGGAATCGAGCTAAGTACTTGATCTCTAGATTGCCAGTCTCTTCCAACTCCCCAGTCTGACTTCCATATTATTGCCAGAACAATTTTTAATTCAAGTAATAAGTATCAAGTATCTACTATGATGTAGGCATTATTTTACTCAGCAGTTAATAAGAGCAACTTTGTGTCTTGCCTTTGTTCTGTTGCAATAACTTCAATGGCCTCCCATTGCCTCTAAGCTAAAGTCCAAATCCCTAATTTGGCATTCAATGCCACACATGAAGATCCTACACAGCTGCTCTGCTTTATCTTTGCCAACAAAGCTCAGATACTAACCATAGAGAACATTCTACCATTCACCCCATCTCATGTAAGACTACTTCATTCCATAGGACCTGTGCACATGCTGCTTTCCTGGATTTCTCTCACGAAGGCCTACATCCACTTGTCGAGCCACAACTCATTGTTAAGGACCAACCACCTCAAACATCACTTCCCCCAGGAACTCGCCACGATCAACCCAGGCTAGGTTAATTGCACTTAGAACATTCATTATTCACTTACTGGAGTCCCTCCCTGAACTATTAGCTGCTTGAGGTAAGGAACCAAGTATTATTCTCATCTATATCCTCAATAATCCCAGGGCCAAGCACACATAGGACTTCAAAATAACATCTATGCATTGATATGTACATGCATGATAAATAATCATGAGAGCTATGATGTTTATTAAGTGCCAGCAACTTTTCCAAGTTCTACTCATTGAATCCTAACCAGCTCCACAAGAAATCTGATCATCCCCTTTTACTGGTGACCTGCCGTGGGGTGAAAGAGAAGAAAGCTAGCCCAGGAGTCCAAGTACCTGAGTCCTAGGCCATCTCCACACCCTTTTTGTGCCATAATGGAGAACAGAGCAGTATTTTCCAAGCCTCAGTTTCCTTTCTTGTTAATAAGCACAACCTTTGAAGTCAGAAAGCCTAGGCTTCAGTTCTACTCTGTCACTTACTAGATCAGGCTTAGGCAAGCTCCTTAACCCATCACCGTTGAGCACTTGCCATCTGCCAAGCATTGGGATGCATGGTGGGAATAATTACAGAAATAATAACTAACATTGAGAATTGTATTATTTTAAAATTTGCTATTTTATTATAATTTATTTGAAATATATTTTAGTATATAAATATTTGTTATAATTATAATAGCTAACATTCATTGATAATAGTGATAACTTACTGGTTTACATAATTTATCTGTCCAATTGTTTAATATTTATGACAATTTTAACAGGGTTCTATTTCTAGTCCCACTTTAAAATGAGTAATCTGGGGGGGGGGCGGAGGAGTAGGAGACCTGGATTTCGTCTCCTCTCAGGAATTCGGCTGGATAGGGATCAAACCATTCTGAACACCTACGAACTCAACAGGAGATCGAAGAAAAGAAGAGCAACAACTCTCTCATCAGAAAAGCGACCACTTTCTGGAAGGTAGGACGTGCGGAGAAGGGAATCCGAGGCGATATTCGGGAGGATAGACGGCGGGGGAGGGGCCTCCGTCGGCCGCTTCTGGCAAGTGATAGAACCACGGAGCACAAAATCGGAACTTTTAAAAGTCTGCTCCGCCGAGGGACGTCACTCTGGTGGCTAAGCGGGGGGTGGAACCCTCCGGGACAGTGTGGTCTCAGGACCCTAGGGGTCACAGAAAGACCGGGGGTGCCTGAGTGCGGCAGAGATCCCAGGTATCGGAGCAGGGAAGCCAGCTGCAGAGGCGGAGCCCAGGCGCGGGCTCTCAGCTCGGGGTTGCCATAAACCGTGATCCGCGGCACAGTCGGGCCCCTGCTCCTCCAGCAGGGACCCAACAAGCGGCAGATCCGGGGAGACTCACCTTCCTCCCCTGGGAGGAGCCACGCGGGAGCGCACGGCAGGGATCTGCTGGGTTTGGAGACTCCACCCGGGGTCGGGTGCCAGAGATAGAAACGCGCGGTCACAGGCCGGGCGAGCACGGAGTGCGGCTGGAGACCGGGGAGACGGGAGTGACTGATGGCTTTTCTCTGGGGTCTCACTGAGAAGCGGGGCCCGAGTTCTCGGCTCCTCCGGGGCGGAGATTGGGAGGCCGCCATTTTCACTCTCCGCCTCCAAAGCTGTACGGAAAGCTCGCAGGGAACAAAAGCCCCGGAGAGCAAACCCCAGCAGATTACTTAGCTGGGAGGGGGCAAGGGCGGGGCAATTCCGCCTCCGGCAAAGACATTTGGAAACCACGGCAACAGGCCCCTCCCCAGAAGATCAGCGAGAACAGCCAGCCAAGACCAAGTTTACCGATCAATGAGAACGGCAGAACTCCAGCACTAGAGGAACACTGCACATGGAATTCATGGCTTTTTTACCATGATTCTGTAGTCTTTCAAAGTTAATTTTTTTTAACTGTTTTTTTTTTGAATTTTTCTTTTTCCCTTTTTCAACCAACATCTTATCAATCCCTTTTTTAAAAAAAATTTTTATTTTTCATTTTTAGAGTCATATTCTATCCCTTCATAGTAGTTACCCTTATTTTTGGCATATATATATATATAAGTTGTTTTCTCTTTAAAATTTTGAGATAGTTTCTTCTAACAGATCAAAATATACCCTAAATCCTAGTGTATGGTTTTGTTCTACTCTCCTGCCTGATCACATTCTCTCCCTTTTTTTTTTTTAATCCTCTTCTTTCTTTTTTCAAACAACTTATCAATTCCTTTTAAAATTTTTTATAATTTTCATCTTTACAGTCATATTCCATCCCTTCATCATATCAACCCTTATTTTTGTACATACATAAGTTGATCTTTCTTTAAATTTTGGGAGGCACTTTCTTCTAACAGACCAAAATACACCCAAAATCTAGTGTGTGGCACTGATCTATGAACCAGCCTGATCATATTTTATCATATTCTGGTTTTTTTTGTTTTGCTCTGTTTTTGTTTGTTTTTACCTTTTTCTTTTTCTTTTTTCTTTCTTTCCCTTTCTTTCCCCCAGGCTTCAGGTCTTTTCTGATTTGTTTAGAATATATTTTCTGGGGACGTTTTTACCCTGTTAGCATTTTATTCTCTCATTAATCTATTCTTCCCTGGACAAAATGACAAGATGGAAAAAATCACCTCAACAAAAAGAACAAGAGGTAGTACTGACTGCCAGGGACCTACTCAATACAGACATTAGTATGATGTCAGATCTAGATTTCAGAATCATCACTTTAAAGATACTAGCTGGGCTTGAAAAAAGCATGGAAGTTATTAGAGAAACTCTTTCTGGAGAAATAAAAGAACTAAAAATCTAACCAAGTCGAAATCAAAAAGTCTATTAATGAGGTGCAATCAAAAATGGGGGCACTAACTGCTAGGATAAATGAGGCAAAAGAGAGAATCAGTGATATAGAAGACCAAATGATGCAAAATAAAGAAGCTGAGAAAAAGAGAGATAAACAACTACTGGATCACGGGGCAGAATTCGAGAGATAAGCGATACCATAAGACGAAACAACATTAGAATAATTGGCATCCCAGAAGAAGAAGAAAGAGAGAGAGGGGCAGAAGGTATATTGGAGCAAATTATAGCAGAGAACTTCCCTAATTTGGGGAAGGAAACAGGCATCAAAATCCAGGAAGCAGAGAACCCCTCTCAAAATCAGTAAAAATAGGTCAACACCCCGACATCTAATAGTAAAACTTACGAGTCTCAGAGACAAAGAGAAAATCCTGAAAGCACCTTGGGAGAAGAGATATGTAACCTACAATGGTAGAAACATTAGAATGGCAACAGACCTATCCACAGAGACCTGGCAGGCCAGAAAGGACTGGCATGATATATTCAGAGCACTAAACGAGAGAAATATGCAGCCAAGAATACTATATCCAGCTAGGCTGTCACTGAAAATAGAAGGAGAGAGGGCGCCTGGGTGGCTCAGTTGGTTAAGTGACTGCCTTCGGCTCAGGTCATGATCCTGGAGTCCCGGGATCGAGTCCCGCATTGGGCTCTCTGCTCAGTAGGGAGTCTGCTTCTCCCTCCTCCCTCTCATGCTCTCTGTCTCTCATTCTCTCTCTCTCAAATAAATAAATAAAATCTTAAAAAAAAAAAAAAAGAAAATAGAAGGAGAGAGAAAAAGCTTCCAGGACAAACAAAAACTAAAGGAATTTGCAAACACGAAACCAGCCCTACAAGAAATCTTGAAAGGGGTCCTCTAAGCAAAGAGAGAGCCTAAATGCAACATAGACCAGAAAGGAACACAGACAATATACAGTAACAGTCACCTTACAGGCAATACAATGGCACTAAATTCCTATCTTTCAATAGTTACCCTGAATGTAAATGGGCTAAATGCCCCAATCAAAAGACACAGGCTATCAGATTGGAATAAAAAACCAGACCCATCAATATGCTGTCTGCAAGAGACTCATTTTAGAGCCAAAGACACCCCCAGATTGAAAGTGAGGGGGTGGAAAACCATTTACCATGCTAATGGACACCAAAAGAAAGCTGGGGTGGCAATCCTTATACCAGACAAATTAGATTTTTAACCAAAGACTGTAATAAGAGATGAGGAAGGACACTATATCCTACTTAAAGGGTCTATCCAACAAGAAGATCTAACAATTGTAAATATCTATGCCCCTAACATGGGAGCAGCCAATTATATAAGCCAATTAATAACAAAGGCAAAGAAACACATTGACAACAATACAATAATAGTATCACTGAAATGGACAGATCATCTAAGCAAAAGATCAACAAGGAAATAAAGACTTTAAATGACACACTGGACCAAATGGACTTCACAGACATATTCAGAACATTCCATCCCAAAGCAATGGAATACACATTCTTCTCTAGTGCCCATGAAACATTCTCCAGAATCGATCACACCCTAGGTCATAAATCAGGTCTCAACTGGTACCAAAAGATTGGGATCATTCCCTGCCTATTTTCGGACCACAATGCTTTGAAACTAGAACTCAATCACAAGAGGAAAGTCAGAAAGAACTCCAATACATGGAGGCTAGGGGCGCCTGGGTTGCTCAGATGGTTAAGCGTCTGCCTTCGGCTCAGGTCATGATCCCAGGGTCCTGGGATCGAGCCCCGCATCGGGCTCCTGGCTCAGCGGGGAGCCTGCTTCTCCCTCTCCCTCTGCCTCTCTCCCTGCTCATGCTCTCTCTCTCTCTGTATCTCTGTGTCTCAAATGAATAAATAAAATCTTTAAAAAAAAAAAATACATGGAGGCTAAAGAGCATCCTACTAAAGAATGAATGGGTCAACCAGGAAATTAAAGAAGAATTTAAAAATTCATGGAAACCAATGAAAATGAAAACACAACTGTTCAAAATCTTTGGGATGCAGCAAAGGTAGTCCTAAGAGGAAAGTATATAGCAATACAAGCCTTTCTCAAGAAGCAAGAAAGGTCTCAAGTTCACAACCTAACCCTACACCTAAAGGAGCTAGAGAAAGAACAGCAAATAAAGCCTAAACCCAGCAGGAGAAGAGAAATAATAAAGATCAGAGCAGAAATCAATGAAATAGAAACCAAAAGAACAGTAGAGCAGATCAATGAAACTAGGAGCTGGTTCTTTGAAAGAATTAACAACATTGATAAACTTCTGGCCAGACTTATCAAAAAGAAAAGAGAAATGACCCAAATCAACAAAATCATGAATGAAAGAGGAGAGATCACACCATCACCAAAGAAATACAAACAATTATAAGAACATATTATGAGCAACTCTATGCCAGCAAATTAGATAACCTGGAAGAAATGGATGCATTCCTAGAGATGTATCAACTACCAAAACTGAACCAGGAAGAAATAGAAAACCTGAACAGACCTATAACCACTAAGGAAATTGAAGCAATCATCAAAAATCTCCCAAAAAACAAAAGCCCAGAGCCAGATGGCTTCCCAGGGAATTCTACCAAACATTTAAAGAAGAATTAATACCTATTCTTCTGAAACTGTTCCAAAAAATAGAAATGGAAGGAAAACTTCCAAACTCATTTTATGAGGCCAGCATTACCTTGATCCCAAAACCAGACAAAGACCCCATCACAAAGTAGAATTACAGACCAATATCCTTGATGAACATGGATGTAAAAATTCTCACCAAAATACTAGCCAATAGGATCCAACAGTACATTAAAAGGATTATTCACCACGACCAAGTGGGATTTATCCCTGGGCTGCAAGGTTGGTTCAACATCCGCAAATCAACGTGATACAATACATTAACAAAAGAAAGAACAAGAATCATATGATCCTCTCAATAGATGCAGAAAAAGCTTTTGACAAAGTACAGCATCCTTTCTTGATCAAAACTCTTCAGAGTATAGGCATAGAGGGTCCATACCTCAATATCATAAAAGCCATCTATGAAAAACCTACAGCGAATATCATTCTCAATGGGGAAAAACTGAGAGCTTTCCCCCTAAGGTCAAGAATGCAGCAGGGATGTCCACTATCACCACTGCTATTCAACATAGTATTAGAAGTCCTAGCTACAGCAATCAGACAACAAAAAGAAATCAAAGGCATCCAAATCGGCAAAGAAGAAGTCAAACTCTCACTCTTTGCAGATGATATGATACTTTATGTGGAAAACCCCAAAGACTCCACCCCAAAACTGCTAGAACTCACACAGGAATTCAGTAAAGTGGCAGGATATAAAATCAATGCACAGAAATCAGTGGCATTCCTATACACCAACAGCAAGACGGAACAAAGAGAAATTAAGGAGTCCATCCCATTTACAATTGCACCCAAAACCATAAGATACCTAGGAATAAATCTAACCAAAGAGGCAAAGGATCCGTACTCAGAAAACTATAAAATATTCATGAAAGAAATTGAGGAAGACACAAAGAAATGGAAAAACGTTCCATGCTCATGGATTGGAAGAAAAAATATTGTGAAGATGTCAATGCCACCTAGAGCAATCTACACATTCAATGCAATCCCCATCAAAATACCATCCAATTTTTTCAAAGAAATGGAACAAATAATCCTAAAATTTGTATGGAACCAGAAAAGACGCCGCATAGCCAGAGGAATGTTGAAAAAGAAAAGCAAAGCTGGCGGCATCACAATTCTGGACTTCAAGCTCTATTACAAAGCTGTCATCATCAAGACAGTGTGGTACTGGCACAAAAACAGGCACATAGATCAATGGAACAGAATAGAGAGCCCAGAAATGGACCCTCAACTCTATGGTCAACTAATCTTCGACAAAGCAGGAAAGAATGTCCAATAGAAAAAAGACAGTCTCTTCAACAAATGGTGTTGGGAAAATTGGACAGCCACATGCGGAAGAATGAAACTGGACCATTTCCTTACACCACACACAAAAATAGACTCCAAATGGTTGAAAGACCTCAATGTGAGACAGGAGTCCATCAACATCCTAAAGTAGAACACAGGCAGCAACCTCTTTGACCTCAGCCGCCGCAACTTCTTCCTAGAAACCTCGCCAAAGGCAAGGGAAGCAAGGGCAAAAATGAACTATTGGGACTTCATCAAGATAAAAAGCTTTTGCAAAGCAAAGGAAACAGTCAACAAAACCAAAAGACAACCGACAGAATGGGAGAAGATATTTGCAAATGACATATCAGATAAAGGGCTAGTATCCAAAATCTATAAAGAACTTATCAAACTCAACACCCAAAGAACAAATGATCCAATCAAGAAATGGGCAGAAGACATGAACAGACATTTTTCCAAAGAAGACATCCAAATGGCCAACAGACACATGAAAAAGTGCTCAACATCGCTCGGGATCAGGGAAATCCAAATCAAAACCTCAATGAGATACCACCTCACACCAGTCAGAATGGCTAAAATTAACAAGTCAGGAAACGACAGATGTTGGCGGGGATGCGGAGAAAGGGGAACCCTCCTACACTGTCGGTGGGATTGCAAGCTGGTGCAGCCACTCTGGAAAACAGTATGGAGGTTCCTCAAAAAGTTGAAAATAGAGCTACCATACGATCCAGTAATTGCACTACTGGGTATTTACCCCAAAGATACAAATGTAGGGATCCGAAGGGGTACATGCACCCCAGTGTTTATAGCAGCAATGTCCACCATAGCCAAACTGTGGAAAGAGCCAAGATGTCCATCAACAGATGAATGGATAAAGAAGATATGGTACATATATACAAAGGAATATTATGCAGCCATCAAAAGGAATGAGATCTTGCCATTTGCAATGACATGGATGGAACTGGAGGGTGTTATGCTGAGCGAAGTAAGTCAATTAGAGAAAGACATGTATCATATGACCTCACTGATATGAGGAATTCTTAATCTCAGGAAACAGACTGAGGGTTGCTGGAGTGGGGGGCGGCGGGAGGGATGGGTTGGCTAGGTGATAGACACTGGGGAGGGTATGTGCTATGGTGAGCGCTGTGAATTGTGCAAGGCTGTTGAATCATAGACCTGTACCTCTGAAACAAATAATGCAATATGTTAAGAAAAAAAAAAAAAGAAGAAGATAGCAGGAGGGGAAGAATGAAGGGGGGGAAATCAGAGGGGGAGACAAATCATGAGATACGATGGATTCTGAAAAACAAACTGAGGGTTCTAGAGGGGAGGGGGGGTGGGAGGATGGGTTAGCCTGGTGATGGGTATTAAAGAGGGCACAGGGCGCCTGGGTGGCTCAGTTGGTTAGGCAACTGCCTTCGGCTCAGGTCATGATCCTGGAGCTCCGGGATCGAGTCCCGCATTGGGCTCCCTGCTCAGCGGGGAGTCTACTTCTCCCTCCGACCCTCCTCCCTCTCATGCTCTCTGTCTCTCATTCTCTCTCTCTCAAATAAATAAATAAAATCTTTAAAAAAAATAAAATAAAATAAAGAGGGTATGTTCTGCATGGAGCACTGGGTGTTATGCACAAACAATGAATCATGGAACACTACATCAAAAACTAATGATGTAATATATGGTGATTAACATAACAATAAAAAATTTCAAAAATAAAAATAAAATGAGTAATCTAAGAAATACAAGTAGAGAAAGGGCTTGAATTCAGACCTCTCAACTATATAACAGAAACCCTTGACCATGCGTTACCCTGATGGCACAGTCTGTTAAGCATCTGCCTTTGGCTCAGGTCATGAACTCAAGAGTTCTGGGATTGAGCCTGGCATCAGGTTCCCTGTTCAGCAGGGAGTCTGCTTCTCCCTCTCCCTCTGCCCCTCCCATCCCACTTGTGCTCACTCTCTCTCTCTCTCACTCCCTCTCAAATAAACAAAATCTTAAAAAAAAAAAAAAAAAAGAAACTCTTGACCAACTTGCCATAGTATCTCTCTTTGTATGTTAACCAAAAGACAGATCCTACTCCTAACCTTTTAGAACTGCTTACTCTTCTGAGTCTCAGATGCCCCTTCAGTAAAGTGTTGCTGATAGTTTCTACATCATAGATTGTTGTACAAATTAAATGACTTATGTAAAATACATACTGGCCTCTATTATGAGTGGATAAGACTAATGATCCATGGATCCCTTCCAATCCTCATGTTCTGTGGAATCAACCAGAACTCAAGCTCCCCACATACCACCCAGCAATTTAAGAAGGAGAAGAGAATGATCATCAAGGATTTGGAATTAGCCTCTGGGTGGCAGAACTGGGCACCTGCACAGTTTTGGGGGCTGTTCACTGAATTAAAGTTTCCAAATATTGTGGTCTCAGCCAATTCTGTCCCATCTAAGATTGAGAGTATATGAACAGTGGTAGCCTGTCTCAAGATGGTAAAATTCTCGCTGACTCCAGAGAGCCACCACCAGGGAACTATGGCCCTAGGGCCTGGTCACATGACTTCACTGCCCTCAAGATAGATTCAAAACACCAGATTGTATTGACTTGGTTGGATCCCCCTATCTCTCAGTTACATCGGTCATAGATTCTTCACCATGGGCAGAAACTTTGGTGGGCTTGTGTCTTGAGGAGGGGGTACACCATAAAAAGCAATGAGGTCACTGACAGGTAACATAATAGGGCACTTACCCTGCTTATCTTACAGATATTATGCTCCTCAATCCTCAGAAAGTGGTTATCATTATTATCATCATGAAATACCATCAAAATGCTCTCAGTATCTGAAAGGTTGGGCGGCCAGCCCATTATCACTCAGAGCTAATCAAGAATACAATTAGAGTCCACAGGATAATAACTCATTCATTCTTTCATTTTTCCATTCATTCACTCAATCATTAAACAAGTATTGATTGTGTCCCTTTCCTGTGCCAAGCACTGTTCCAGAAAATAGAGCCAGGAATACAGTAGTGAACAAAACAGACAAAAATCCTTGTTTTAGTGGGGCAGGGTAGAGGGGGCAATGAAAAACAAATAAAAAATATGAATAAGATGGTGGCAAGGATTCTGGTAAAACACAGACAGGAAAGGAAGGAGGCAAGAACTCACAGGAAGAGACTTAGAATTCCATAATTGCTAACATTTATTTCATGATTATTTTGTGCTGGTCATCATTTTAAGCATTTTGCCTGTACACACTCATTAAATCCTCCCAGCCACCCTAGGAGGTAAGTCCTACTCTTAGAAACAAGACAAAACCAGAGAGGGAGACAAACCGTAAGAGACTCTTAATCTCAGGAAACAAACAGAGGGTTGCTGGAGTGGAGGGAGGTGGGAGGGATGGGGTGGCTGGGTGATGGACATTGGGGAGGGTATGTGCTATGGTAAGCGTTGTGAATTGTGTAAGACTGATGAATCACAGACCTGTACTCCTGAAACAAATAATACATTATGTGTTAATAAAAAATTAAAAATATGAAAAATAAATTAAAAAAAAATCTTGCCTTCATTGAGACACAGAGAGGTCAGATGCCTTGCCTGAGGTTCTGTAGCTAACAAGAGGCAGAGCCAGGACTTGACCCAAGTGGTCTGGTTCCTGAAATTACTCTCTTACCCAACCAAGTTATGCTGTAGCCTCAGTGCCAGCTAGCTTAGCTGGTCTAGACTCATTTAGGTGCATGTTTGGAAGTCCCCTTGTCTTGCTTCTGCTCTCTTCCTCCTTTGCCTTCCCCCTATTCTTTCCTCTCAGGCTTCCACCTTTATCCGATTACTGGTGGTCCATCCCCCCGCCTTGCTCCACATCCAGCAGAGCTGCCCTGCCATTAGATCTCTACCTCTAGAGTAGGACACCTGCAAACTAACCAATGTCCTCTCACAGCTGTTGCCCCTGTCACTCCCTAACTGGATGGGGTGCTAGGCTAAAAGACACCTCCTCACTAGGGCTGAGCACGAGGGTGCATGAAGAGGGTTAAAAAGACTGAAAGCCCCATCTTGCCACCGTCCCCATTTTTCAGATGAAAAAATTGACTGTAAAAATAACTAGAGGACCTGAGTTGGGATTAGAATTCAGGACTGTTTGACCCTAAGCTCTTAACTACTGGACTTTGCCAGGCAGTTTCAGATAGGTGCTTAATTCAATAATGGTTTGAAGAATGAAGAGACAGGTGGATTAGTGAACAAAAGGCTGCAAGAAATGGGCAGATGTGCACAGGCATGAGAGCCAAATAAAGGTGGGATGTGCATGAGGGTGCAGTAAGGACCAGCACAGGCTGCTTCACAAGCAGCTTTGGAAATACACAGGACCAAACAATCTTCACAAATATTGCTGTAAATACAAGCTTTCAATCTCGTAGCCAGGCAGACTTTGCCTTGTTTTTCAACTGCTGTTTTATAAGGGTCTCTTGCAGGCTTTTTTCCGTGTATAGACAAAGACAAGTGTGTTTAGGGGACATAATTGGGGGGAGGCACCTGGTCAAGCTGAGACCAGTACCTGGGGAGGGAAGAAGAACCCTTGGGAGAAGCAGAAATGCAGAGGTGCCCGGAAAGGGGATTGTACCGCTAATCCCTCACACTGTGACTTTACCAGCTTCTAATCGCCTAATAGCAGGGCACGTAATTGGCAGAAAAGATTGCCCTGCCCTTTACACATATGTCTGCAATTACTTTTCAAACTGGGGCGATAAGTGGCATGATTGGTTTCCTTGTGCAGGCACGGCCGCTCCTCAGAGACAGGGGGCCTTCCTCCTGGAGCTGTGGCTGGTGCTGTGGGTCACAAGCAGAACAACCCCCTGCAAATGTACATCTTCCATCACTGAGGAATAAATCCCCAACTCCTTGCTAGGGTCTGACCTCATCTCCTACCTCCCTCCTCTGCACACAGCGCTTCACGCCGGCCTCCCTCCTGTGCTCCATCACCCCTCACTTGCTCTAGTCCCAGTGTTTATGCTTACCACACCTTGCACCCCTGTCCTCTTGTGCTTTCTTTAGGTCTTGGCTCACATATCACCTCCTCAGAGAAGACTTCCATGAACATCCTTACTTAAAATCTCTCTTTGACTTTCCAGCCCCGAGTCACACCTGTCGTTTCTCTGTTTCTTTTTCTTTTTACCACATACCATGGTATGATGTCATGTGTTGTGTGTGTCTGTTTCCTAACTGGGATGGAAACTCTAGAAGGAGGCCTTGGTCTCAATGAACACTTCTTCCTCAGTGCTCAGAAAGAAGCCTGTGATGGCATGAACACACAACACGTATCAGTTAAATGAGTGCTTTGCCACTTTGACTGTACTCTACAGAGGGTAGATCCAACTCTGCAAATGCTCTGCATGCCACCCAACGGGATGTGCGCTTTATGCACACAATGAAAGGCATCTGAGTGGAAGTTGAAAGCATGCGCTCTTGAGACTCACAGGCCCGGATGACATCCCAGTTATCTCCTTTAGAAGACTTGTGTCCCTGGACCACTCTTGTACCAGCCTGAGCCCCGGTTTCATCCTCAGAAAATTGGGAATGAAAATAGCTCTCTCACTGGATTGTTGCTTGAATTAAATGAGACAATGCTTGTACAAAACATTATCCTATACCTGGCACATAAACAATTACATCTATTCAATACATAATAGAAGATACTGGCGTTTCTGTTCACATGGTGAGGAGGAAAAGGGAAGGGAGCATACACCGTAATTGAGCACCTGCTACAGAGTTGGTAACCTGCTAATTTTACCTGCATGAACTTACTCCCCCTTAGCAATGTTCTGAAATAGGCATGACTATCCAAGGTTTCTAGATGAGGAAACAGATGCACCTCGGAACCAAATGACCTGCCCAGCACCACCCCATTCCTAAGTGACAGATTCAGACCTCAAAGTCAGGTTCTCTGCTTTTTACATCACGCCAGGTTGCTTCTCTTGAAAATGAAAACGGATCACAGAAAACAAACAGAACATGGACACAGGCAGCCCTGGGGCATGGAAAATTTAGTCTGAGACTCAGTTTAGATTCTCCCAAGTCCTTCTCCATGACAGTTTCAATAGAGAAGGGCAACCTTTGGGTAGGGTTGCCAGATAAAACACAGGATGCTCAGTGGAATTTGCATTTCAGAAGAACAACAAATAATTGTTTAGTATATCACAATTATTAAATACTTATAATTTTTTCTCTCTCCCTCCCTTCTCTCCTTCCTTTTGTTTTTTGTTTTTATTTTTTAAACCTGCCAACTTCATAGCCTTATATTTCTTATAACCACTCAATACGTACACGGTTATGAGCTAACTAGTGCTCCCCACTAGGAATGGAAGTTTGTAGAAGACATTTGGGAATGTCTGTTCAGTTCATGGCCCTCCTTTTGATAAAGGCCCTATCCCACCCACAAAGGTAGGTTCTACCACCATGCTGTCCTACCCTACCTGTCTGGGAAGGATCCTGAACTACTCTTGCCAATCTGATTCTCTATCTTGAGAATCTGAACCAAGAAACATGGAGATTGGAAGATGAGAGCTCAGTCAAGTTAATGTCCCATGGAAACATTTGATCAATTTCGCTTTCTTTTCTTCATTTCTTTTGGTTTTGGTCTTGCTTTCGTTTTGGTTTTCTTGTTTTGATTCAAGTGGGATTTTGGCTCTTGCAACCAAATCACTCTTGACGAGGCCATACCTCTCTTGTGGTCATATTATTTGTCCATCGGAGATATAAAAATGACCCCTATTTTTGAGTTATTGGATGAAGGCATTGTTTCCTTTTAAAAATTCTCTAAATTTCCTCAGTTGGTTGCATTTTATTTTAAATTTAAAAAATGTACACTCAAGAGGCCCATCTTATGGAAAATATAACATGACTTTATGTCTTGAAAATAACAGTAATTCTAAGTGTCATCAGCTGTGATGGGTACCCTCCAACCAGTCCTCACATGCCATCTGGATGGCAGAGGTACATACATGCATGCCTTTTCTGAAGGAAAGTGAGAACCCATACCAGGCTGCCTGTGTGGTGTGTGTCTCCCATGGCAAAGACCAGCCTCTTCACTGACTGACATCTGTGGCCTCATCCTGGCCCAATCAATGGATTTCTCTATATATATTCCAGTAATAAGGAAACACAAACAGAGCCCTATTATTCTCAGAACTTCGAAAAGTCAGTCCTGAGAATTCCAGATGGAGCAGGGAATTGCTCATCCCAGTCACAGAGACTTAGTAGTTCCTCTAAAAATATCTGAGCAGCCGTGTTTGTAACAACTGTCATGTTCTCACTTGGTCCCCAGCCCTGGCCCTGGCCCTAGCCACTGTAGCTCTGCCCAGCTCCTGATCCTTATGGTCTGCCTTTTATTTCTGTCCTCATGCTGTTGACAATCCATAGTCAACTGAACTTCACATCACATATTCCAAAACTGAAAAATCTCAACTAACAAGAGAACCAGAGTGTTTTACTCTACTCAACCCACACCATGACCCCTTTACAGATCTTCCTCTTTCCTCTCTTGGAAAAGTGCTAGAACCCATTTAGACAACTGCATGTTTCACTGGACAAATATAGTGGCTTCTTTCAAAGATATGTTATCTATATGCTTTTCAAAAAGCCTTTTTGATGTTTGCTAACTTATGGCAAGGACCACCTTCCTCTCCTCTGCTGAGGATCATGAGGCCTCGTTTTCCCTCACAAACGTCACAAGAACCCTCTTCCCCTGACAACCTCAAGGTAGTGTCCCCAGGGGTCTTCAGTTGTATATGTGGATTTTTAAGCCTATAACTAGATGTACCAAGGATCTGGGGTGTGACAGTCCCAGGCCTCTGAGTGGTGAGTACTCTCCCCTCTTCCCTGCAATGCACTGCTCATAAACTACAAAGTTTTGCAAAAAAAAAAATCAGTCTTCATTTTTTGCAAAAACTTTCACTTCATAGATTAAAAACAAAAACTGCCTTCTCTAGCTTTGACCTTCAGCTCTCTGGCATCAAGCTTGCACCCACTGTACTATTTACCTATTGCTGCCCCAAAACTCAGTGGTTTCAAACAACAGCACACATTTATTAACACTCATAGGAATTCAGGAGCAGCTTAGCTGGGCAACTCTGACTTTAGGATCTGTACTAGGGGTCAGAGATGGATCAGGACTACAGTCATGTGGAGGCTTGACTGGGATTGGAGAATCTTCTTTCAAAGCAGTTCCTTCATGCAGCTGGGAAATCGGAGCTGACTGTTGGCAGGGGGCCCAGGTCTTATTCGCCTGTGCCCTGTGTCATGGTGACTGGCTTCACCAGAGTGAGAGATCCAAGAGGCCAGGGTGGAAACTGCAATGCCTTTTATGACCTAGCCTCAGAAGTCACGAACCGTAACAACCACCATACTTGAGTGGTCCTCTGAGTCATCATGGGAGGAGATTACACAAGGGTGTAAATACCAGGAGCCCAGGTTCCCTGGAGGCCATCAAGGAGGCTGGCTCCCGCATTTACCATCTGACCCTTTCCTTCCCTCTCTACTTCTGGTCACCACTTCACCATTCCCATTTTAAGTCCCTGGACACCCCTACAAGGATTTGTCCACCTGGCTGGACCCTTACCCATTATGTCTGCTTAAGCTGTCACATTTTAAATTATTAAAAATGTCATTATTTACTAGAGCAAAGCTCTTAATACTATATATTTATAATAAAGAATCAGTGAAAGCCACATTGGCATCAGCTTAGGAGAGAAAAGATGTGGCTGGTTGACCATAAGCTCAGATGGTCTGAAGTTAAATATGACTGACACAAACAGACCAAAGAACAGCCACTGTAATACTAGGCTATATTAGTAGATGTAGAATATGTTTATCAAGGAAAGTGGTGATCTTACTGATGACTGAAATACTCATCTTAGGTTCAGAGATGAGAAAGCAGGGGTGAAATCCAAATGGAAAGCATAAGAAGGATGCCACGCATTTATAATCATTGCTATCATCAGAATGTTTACGACCTGTCCAAAAGGCATAGGTTAAATCTCCATGCCTAATGTATTAGGAGGTGGGAGGTGGTCAGGTCATGGGGGTGGAACCTTCCAAGTAGGATTGGTGCCCTTATGAAAGAGACCGTCCGGAGCTCTCTTACCACTTCCAGCTTGTGAGGACACAGCAAGCAGTCTGAAGCTGAAAGAGAGCCCTCACCCAACCATGCTGGGACCCTGATCTCAGACTTCTGGAGCTGCCAGGAATACGTTTCTGTTGTTTCCAAGCCACTCAGTCTGTGGTATTTTGTTACAGCAGCCCAAACGGACTAAGACAATCATTATCTCCAACACATTGTCTGCTCTATTTTATGACCTCTTAATCACTTCGCTCAGTCTTCCCCTCCCACATAATCCACCTTAGATTCCCCCATCAATAGCTTCTCACCAGGCCCACAGAAGAACCTTCACAGCTTCCTTCACGTTTCCCCCTTAACACCCCACGATAGCCCTGCTACTACCCCAGCAGACCCAAGAATAATGGCATTGACAAATGGGCAGAGCACTTCACAGTTTACCAAGTAGTTGTATGTCTGCCTATTATCCCATCAAATCAGGTTAGCCTTGTTCCTTCAAGTCCCATGGGAAAGTAACCGTGGGAGGCACCATGGAGTCAATGAACGGAGCTCTATATTTCTTTCTTAATCCAAGGAAGAATATCTTAACACATGTAGTTGTATGTGGCCATGGTTTCATAGCACGTTGGTGGCAAAGCCAGAACCAGTAATCCAAGTATCAGGACTCCAAGTGTTTACTTACTGGGACTCCTCTGCCCTGTAACAAAAACAGCCTCCCTCTGGATAAGGTGGAGGACATGGAAGGGCAGCAAAGGAAGTACTTTCTCCTGTCCCAGAGCAGGAACTCAGGTGGTGGCATCCCTTGCAAGCTCCCAAGAGCAAAATGCAGTAATGGTGGGCGCTTATCAGTCCCCATTGATCTCCCCATCTCCCCGTGACATTCGTTATGGAAAACAGAGGCACCAGGGAAAGCAGGAGCTAGAATCAGAAGAATGCACAGGCACCCTTTGCTACCGTTAGCAGCTTTCTTTTCCATTTCTAATAAACTCTGTTAAAAGCCTGTGCTGGGGAGTATAAGGAACAAAGGCAAACATCTATTTTATTTTGTGACAGAGACTCATGGGAGAAGCTGGCTCTAGCGTAACAGCACAGCTCTTCTCCTCGATGTTACATGAGCAAGAGAATTCAAAAGAGCTTATGGGGAAAACACAGGGGATTATTTGGAGCCTGGGAAGGCTGAGGGAGCAGAATCTCTGACAGGCACTACCAGAGCAGGGGGCCAAGAGGGGTAGCAAGGGGTTTCCAAATCTGAGCAAGGCAAAGCACGGTCCCCTTCCCCTCAGAGACTCAGGACAGAGGGGAAAAGGGCAAGGGGAGTTTGCCAGAGGAAGCAGCTTACTGAAAAATGACCCTAAGTTCTTGGCCCCCCAGTAAAAAATTAGAAGTGGCTTTATCCTTCCCCACCCCCACAACGCCACGTGCAACTTCCCACCTTTTAATACACAATTACAGAGGGCTGGCAATTGGGGGCTAATAATAAAAAAAACCTCTTCTACCAACTTGGAGAAAAAAGAGCGGGAAGGTCAGAGAGACTTGCTTGCTGGATCCTTCTGGGGCATCCCCCAGAAGAGGCCTCTTGAAGATAGAGGCCTCTTCTTCTGGTCACCTCATCCCCTCATCTCAAGCCTGCAAAGAAGACCCCAGGTTGACAGAGCCACAGGAGTGGGCCAAGTCTCAGGATGAATAAGTCAGCACTTTTTTTTTTTAAAAAGATTTATCTATTTGAGAGAGAGAGAGCAAGGGGAGGGGCAGAAGGAGAGGGAGAGAGAATCTCAAGCACACTCCCCACTAAGTATGGAGCCCCATGGATGCTCGATCCCAGGACCCTGAGATCATGACCTGAGCTGAAATCAAGAGTCAGATGCTTAATTAAGTCACCCAGGTGCCCCAAGTCAGCACTTCTCAAAGTTCAATGAGCCACCTGGGAATTGGGTCAAAATGCAGTTTCAGTGGGTCTTGGGACTGTGAGTGGGGTGGGGAGAGGGATGAGGCAGGGGAGCCATGCTGAGATTCTGCATTTCTAGCAAGCTCCCAGGTAATGCTGATGCTGCTGGCCTACAGAACACACCTAGGTAGCAAGACCATAAGCTTCAGTTTTCTCTGCTGTAATATGGATTTGGTTGATAATGATTAATAATGGTTTAATGGTTTAAAATGGCTAATATTATAATATCATCCTTACCCCCTCATCATCAGAAGTAACTAAAACACTGATTCTAAAACTGAGTTGTAACCTGTAAAGCACCCTACATAGGTAATTAATATTCCTGGATGTCTTCAGTTCATCATCCAAACACACTGAAACCCAGAGAAATATGCCCCAGAGGAGCAATGGCAGGGGGAGGGAGTGGGCCACCAGAAAGCCGAGATGATCTTTTCTCCCATAATTAGGAGCAGCAGGGAGGAAATTCATTTCTACAATCCTATGTCCAAATCCATTTTTTTGCCTCTTACTCTAATTGTGATGGCACCAAAATTATTCACCTGTATGAATTCACCAACTTTCCCCTTTCCCGACCCAGACAGCTTTTCAGGTATCAAAGATAACAGAACAGGGTGCTACAGGTGAGAGAGGAAGTCCTGGGCTAAGAGAGTGAGAGACTGCTGGCTGCATGAGGGTTTCCAGCACTAGGAGAAAAAGCAAAGTTTAATCACAGCTGACCCAGATTATGTATATAAGTAGGGTCCATTGTGACCTCCAAGACAGATCCTATCCTCAACCCTCACCATTGCAAGGCTACTGTAAAATGTTTACTGTAGCAAACTGCAACAGCTACTCCGCCTGGCAGTGTCCTCTGGTGGAGAGCTCGTTCCTGAGCCAACTGGTGATTCCAGGGAGTTGACGTCCCCAAGAGTAGCCACCAAACACTGACTGAAGACTTCATGACCAAGTACTCCAGTTTCCGTGCCCCTCGAGGTGGGGGGATGGGGGGCAACTGGGAAGTGCGGCCTCATAGCTCCAAGAGGGCCCCAGTTGCCCGCAGAGAAAACCAGTTTATTAATACACACCCTGAATAACGTTCTTCCTTCCCTGTTGAATGAGTTTCCTAGGTCTGCTGTAACAAATCAGCATAAATTTGGTGGGTTAAAATAACGGAAATTAATTCTCTCACTGTTCTGGAACCTGGAAGTCCAAGATGAAGGTGTCAGCAGGGCCATGCTCCTCCAGAAGCTCTAAGGGAGAATCTTTCCAGCTTCTGGTGCCTGCTAAGATTCCTTGAATTGTGGTCACACTGCCTCCTTCTTATAAGGACTCGTGATTGCATTTAAGGCCCACCCAGATGATCCAGGATCATGTGCCCACCTCAAGATCTTTAGCAATCACATCTGCAATGACTCTGCCACAGAACTTACCATCCACAGGTTTCAGGGATTAGAACATGGAAACCTGTTGGCTATTTTTCAGCTTACCACACCTGCGTCTCTTCCCTACCACTCCCCCCACTGGAATTTCTATGATAATTTCCCCCCCAAAAAATTCTTCACTCAAATCCTAGTCTCAGGGCCTGCTTCTTTGGAAACACAGACCAAAGCCCCCTTAATTGTTTGAGAACATAAAAAAAGAGTGAAATTTCTCTCTGTACTTCAGACTTTTTAAAATACATTATCGTCATGAGAAGAGATCACCTGGGCCAGAGCTTTATAAGTGTTCTTGCAAAGAAAAAGGAGTCCTTCCTCATAGCAAAGGTCAGTCCCTCTGGTTCCACTGCAGATTCCGGTCCCCTCCCCATTCTCAGGATCTAAGGCATAACCATCACGGTGATCTCCCCACTGCCTCAGTCGTCAGCCTCCCCCTCTTCATTGCCTCTCTCTCTTCTACAGTGATACTCTCCAGCCTTTCCCATCTTAGAAAGATGCCACCCCAATAGGGGAGGCACATGGACGCAGGCAACTGAGGTTGAATGGGCCAGTTGATCATTCATGTGGGAAAAACACACCAGCCTCTCACTCCTTCACCCTTCAGCTCCAGACAGACTCACAAGCACAGACAAATAAGGGTGGCAGCTCAAAGAGTTACTCTTACCTCTTCATCTGAATCCTAGCCCCAAAGTAGGAAGACCACAGGAACACCAGTGGACTTCTCCATCATGTTATTCCAGTGCCCTAATGTTTTCTTGAAAAATAGCATTGACCAAACAAACTATGCTCAGGACATAGCTGCCTGGATGGACGTCATAAAAGCTGATACTCTGCCAAGGACTCTTTCTGCCTGTTGCATAGGTCCTTACCTTTTGGGGTGGTATTATTTCTAAAATCTCCATTATACACATAGGAAAGCTGAGTCTTGCAGAAATTAAAAATTTAATTTATTGTCCAGCAATTAGGAAGTGATGGAGCAAACATTCCAAGCAAGGCTGATGGACTTCTGACCACTACTCCATACACCTTCTCAGGTATAACTATAGGATCAACTCCAGGCTCAGACGATGGCTACCTTGGGGAATGCTGAGAAGTCCGGGCTCAGCTGGTCAGGAGCCCTGCTCTGTGCTCACTGCCACCCCGCCTTCTCACCCAAAGTCACCTCCCAGGGCCTCACTGGTTCTCTCAGCTGCCTTTGACTATTTCCTGGAAACTGACACCAAGGTTGAGCGACAGTGACAAGGAGCTCAGATCCCTGCCAGAGAAAGAAAAAGGAGCCCTGATTCCAGCCGGGGAGTATCTATGCCCCTCTTAGTGGGAGTCTATGAGCCAGCACCTTGTTATGCTGTGAGAGTACGCACAGGCCTCTTCAAGCCCATTTATCATTTTTCTAGAAAGTCCATGCTTTGACGTGGTAGCCTTGACAGCGTTTTTCCGGCTGTGCGGGGCCCAGCAATCTAGAAAGCAGTGCAATGGTAATCAGTCCCTCCATCATTAGGGAGAATAGGAGAGATTCTCCTGTGGCCATGGCCTCCCAGTGTGGGTCAGCAAAAGGGCAGGCTGTGGTTTTTAATGAAAGGGTTGGCTCATGGAGGCCTGTCTTCAAACAGAGGTGATCTGAAGAGGAATAGCACTGAAGCATGGAGCACAAGGAGTGTCTTTCTGTTTGCATCTCAGGAGAGTCAAGGATGGGCCAGGGCTGATCCATGCATAGAGAGCTTTGTCACTCAGGAGTAAAAAAGGCCACTGGTTTCCAGAGATGGCCATCAGACGAGGGAGTCTATGGCTGCCTGGAAAAAGATCTGCCAGCAGGGCGAATGATCTGCCCGGCTGGGAACTCAGTGCAGCTATTAGGATAGCATATAAACTCTGGGGTGCCCTAACCTGGGCTCCATTTCTGACTTCCCCATTTCTACCTGTGTACTCTTGGACACATTACTTACCTACTCTGAGCCCAGATTTCCTCAAAAGTGAAATGGACACAATAAATGCCAGTGGATTGTTGAGGTTAAAATGGGATAAAGTGGGGCGCCTGGGTGGCTCAGTCGTTAAGCGTCTGCCTTCGGCTCAGGTCATGATCCCAGGGTCCTGGGATCAAGCCCCACATCTGGCTCCCTGCTCCGTGGGAAGCCTGCTTCTCCCTCTCCCACTCCCCCTGCTTGTGTTCCCTGTCTCGCTGTGTCTCTCTCTGTCAAATAAATAAATCTTTTAAAAAAAATAAAAAATAAAATGGGATAAAGTATATAAAATTCCTGGCACATAGTAAGTCCTCAATAAATGTTAGCTGTCATCAGCCTCATCATTGACAAAATGTAAGGCTAAATAATGGGGCCACTCACTCGGCCTTAGAGATGGGAAGGACATGCCTGGGTCCTCAAATGGTCCATCATGTCCAAGCAAGGCCTTGGAGGCATGGGAAAGTGAGATACTTATTATGAGACTAAAAATGTGATAAACCATATTAATGAGTGTAACACCAATCATCTAAGAAGCCCCAAAATAGCAGTGGCTTAACAAAATGGAAGTTTATTTTTTGCCCATAGAGCAGGTCACAGTAGGTGTTCCGGCTGGAGGGCAGCTCTGCATCTTTAACCTTCTGCCCTGCATGAGGACATCCAGCTGGTAAAAAGGAAGTGAGCATGGGAAGTGCACAAGAGGTTTGCATCGAGCAGGCCTGCAGTGATGCAGATCACAGCAGCCCACATTCCATTGCCTAGAACTCAGTCACTTGACCCCATGGAGCTTCAGGGAAGCTTGGGAAATATCTGTGCGCTCAGGAGAAAAAAGGAAATGAGCTTTGGTGAACACATTCAATGCACAAAAATGAACAAGTAAAGTGCCTCTTCTCAAGAGGCCAGGCCCATTCTTGGAGGCTTGTTCTCAGGGCTCAGGAGGGATTCTGTGTGGAAAGGCACTGCTGAGCCCCTGTGTTCTGGAATTCATCATAGTCATGTGACTGTTAGTCAGTTCCTTCTTCTCTTTTGGCCTGTCTTTAGATTCCAAGTCCATGTAGACAGCAGGAAAAATAATGTGGGGCATGTCCTTTCCGAGAAAGAGTAGCACAGCCAACACATGACATCAAAGAAAGGTGGGCAACACTGACCTTGACTTTTCTTAAGGGTGAAGAAAGAAAGAGGGAGCCAGTGTCAAAGACTGGGCTTTGAGTAACTCTCGAAGGCACAATGGCATCTCAGTCTTCACCATGAGGCTGAGAGGTGACATGTGCCCACTTTATTTTGGGCAAGCTGGCCAAAGCAGACTGGCTTTTAGACCATGCCACTGCTGGACTCTCAGGTATCAAGACAGCTGGGAAAATATGAATTCATCTTTGAACAATTGATTATGTTTTCTATGTTGTCATAGTTTCATACCATAATGTGGTTATGGTTTGACCTCCCAGGAAAAAGGGTTTTAACCCCTTCATTTTGTAAAAAGAAAATATTCAAAGTTGTGCCACGCAATCTAATTATAAGCCATCATCCAAATGATTTGAGGGTCATTCTGATCAACCCCATGTGGTCAGTGCCATCCAGGAATTTCATGGATAGTAGGAGAGTCACTCTGGTCCCTTCTAGAAATAACTATGTCTGGTGACCATATACCTGGAGATGTAAAAAAATAGCCTAGTGAATGACAATTTTGGTAATCAATACAAAATGCTTCCTCTAAGTTCAGCTGAGAATTATTGCATAGACATTGCACTGGTCTCACTGTGTTTCAGATTTCCCATCCAAGAAACCAGAGATACCAGTATCCCTTCTTATATAGATTAGCTTATCACTTAATAAATACTCATTCCCTTTCCCCAGCCTTCATGGGAGGAATAGATTTCTCTGCCCCACTGATACTGAACTTGGTCCTATGACTTGCTTTGGCCACTGAAATACAGATGGAAGTCACAGTGCATCACTTTTGGACCCAGGCCTTAAGAGACACTGTGTCATTCTGCTTATTTCTCTGAGAGCTTCCAACCTCTAGCATGAGAAGACCTCCTCCCAGATAGCTGAGACCCCTTCATCCTGGGCCCAAGAATGAAAATATGTGGAGCAGAATCCTCTGAGCCAATGCGAACCCCAGCTGCCCCACAGATATATGGCCAAGAAATAAATACTTACTGTTATTTGCCACTGGGTTTGGGGATGGCTTGTTATGGTGACAATAGCTAACTAATACACTCTCCATATGGCAAGAATATAGCAGAATGGACAGCAATTATCGTGAGTTTGCTAGAGGCCCTAATATTGGGCCAAGTCTTTGAAACAGAGCTCTTGTTGGAGCATGTCTATGGGCCAAGTACCAAGAAACTTGATCTCCTTCCTCCAGAAAGTTTTCCATGTGACTCCATCTTCATTTACCCAGTAAATGGAGTGGGAACTTTGAGTTCTTTCTGCTCTTCATTTGGAAAGTTTATCATTTAATATCTCTGAAGTCAGGTTGGCCACACAAATCCTGTTTTCAATAGTGCAAATTTCCTCCTTTCCAAAGAAGGCAGAGATAACGACTCCAGCACAGATGGAGGAGATTTCTTCAGGGAAGGAAAGCAGCATTTAGGTTAGTTAATGCCTTCCCTGGTGAGCCATTGTATTCTTGTTTAGGGTTTCTGGGCCCTCATTTTGGATACAGCAAGACTCTTCAACTGAGATTTATAGCATAAAAACAGTCAACAAGAGCAAATGAATCAATCTGGGAAGCCATCTTGCCCTCCACATAGTACACTTCCTTCTGCTTCCCCCAAGTATTTGCCCTTTTCTTACAATCATTATTTATCTGATGAACCCATATTAAAGCACTTTCATGGGTATACTCAGCCAAAGGCTATCATAGTACACATGTTGATATGATTGCTGCCTTTGTTTAAATATATGGTTTTTCTATCTATTTAAGAAAGCATCATATCTTTCCATTATGAATAAATGCTAGGGAATATCAGTTTGGATCCGGTTGTGTTCTCCATTGTGGAGGGCAATGGGTAACTAAGAAATCTTCCTAGTTGTTCATTCCCCACCCCAACATTCTAGCAGCACTCTCTCTCCTAGCCTGAGTTCCAGACAAAAGGGAATATTGAGAACATTAGGAAGTTCTACATGGAATGCTGCCACTTCCCCTCCCCACTGATGCTCTCCTCAATCTGCACTTTTTCCTAGGCAATCTCATCCATTCTCACAGCTTTAAACATCATCTTTTCACTGACAACTCTCACATTTAGACCTCTAGCCCAGAAGGCTCTCCTGAGGTCCAAATTCATAAAAACACAACTGCCTATTTGACACCTCCACTTTGATGGTTTATAGACATTTCCAACATAATATGTCCAAATGGAATTCTTGATCCACTCTCCCCCCAACCCCACATATAGACACCAAACCTCCAAAATTGGTTTTCCTCCAACCATTGTCAATAAATAACATTTTCATCTTTTGTCAAGAGTCTGGGAGTCACCCATGCTTCTCTAGCTCCCTCAGCTCCTTCAACCAATCTCTTGTATACTGAGTCCTGTGTCATCCATTTTCAAAGTACATGGAGATTCTATCACTTCTCTCCACCAATGCCACCATTATCTCTTCTCTGGACTCTTGCAAACTCTTCTACTTGGCCTTTCTCATTCCATTCTCCATATAATCAGCCAGTGATTTTTTTTTTAAATGTAAATCAAGCCATATCATAGTTCTCATCAAAACCCTCTAGTGACTTCCTGCTGTAAAAAATTACCACAAACTTAGTGGCTTAAAGCAATACAAATGAACTGACTGACAGTTCTGGAGGTCAAAGGTTTGAAGCGTCTTACAGGTTAAGGTGTAATCAGGGCTCGTTCCTTTCTGAAGGCACCAAGGGAGAATCTGTTCCTTGCCTTTTCTAGCTTCTAGAGGTACCCTCATTCTTTGACTCATGGCCCTGCATCACCTCAGCCTCTGCTTCTGTTGTCCTTCTCTGACTCTGACCTTCTTACCTTCCTCTTGTAAGGACCCTTGTGATTACATTGTGCCCACCCTGATAATCCAGGATAATCTCCCTATCTCAAGATACTTAGCTTAATCACATCTACAAAGTCTCTTTTGCCATGTGAAGTAACATACTCACAGGTTCTGGAGATTAGGATATGGCCATCTTTGGGGGCCATGATTCTGTCTACCACACTTACTATCCCATTTAGAAGCAAATTAAAAGTTGTTTCCCTAGCCTACAAGGCCTGACACAATCCGCAGCCTTCCTATCTCTCTGATCTCTCTCTGTTCAATCAAACCCCACTGTCTTTCTTCAGAAAAGCCAAGCCTGCTCCACATGCTATACCTTCTCCCTAGGAATCCCTCCCCTAAATGTCCATGTGTCTCACTCCCTCATGTAGTTCACATCTCTGTCCAAATGCAACTTATAGAAAGGGCTTCCCTGACCAACTGTCTAACACAGATCCCAAATACACACACACCGTCATTGTCTTAGCCAATGATGGCTTAGCCGTCTTAGTCAATCTTATTTTTATTATTAGCATCTGATATATTATATGTTTATTTGATTACTTATTCATTATGGAATGCTTCCTCCCAAATGTAAGCTCCATGAGAGTGGGGATCTTTGTTTAAAGGTCTTTATTCAGTGCCTAAGCTGTGCCTGGCACATAGAAAGCATTCAATACATATTTGGTGAAGAGATGAATGAAAGAAAAATAAAAAGTCTATTGCACAAGTGCAATGGGACATATATAAGGGGTTTGGCTAATTGAAGATTTAATAGAAAAGAGAATGGTTAGGCAAAATTTTGAAGGATAAATAGACATTGAGCAAATGGAAAAAACACCTACCAAGCCTTCCCAGATCTAATATTCCCTGAGAGAATGAATAAATTGAATTTGTGGACCAAGAAGCCAAAAACTCTCTCACCAAAGATAACCAAAAGGTTGATGAAGATAACCAAAGAGCTTTTAGCTTAAGCCATGTCTACTGGTCAGATACTTGTTGGTTGACAAGTCAGTTTTCTCCTGTTCACCCACTCACAGCTGTTTGTCAAGCAAGGCAAGCCAAAGAACTCAGGTGTGACTGAGGCAAATATCCACACTAAGTGAGGAGCAAGGGTCTTTCTGGTAAGCGATTTGTGGCAATGATAAAATTGAGTTTAACTAAGCTATAACTTGGGAATGCAGAAGTTGTCTTGTTCCATTGTGTTATACAATATTTGAGTCCCCACCATGTTCCAGTCATTGAGGATGCAATTTTGGCCTGTTCCCCTAAGGTCCCCATGGTTTCACGACCCTATCCATGCCAACACACAAAAGGTAAGATCTCATTGCTCCAGGAACGGCAGGGAAGCAGAGCAAAGTCAATTACTTTGACTCAGGCTAATCAGACCTGAGTTAGACTGGGTAACTGAATATGGTCAGTGGACAGTCTATAGAATAGGAGGTTGTGCCTATATTGATTGTATTGAGACCCTAATTTTCCATGCCTCCTTGATCTAAATCTTTAGCAGAGCCTCTCGCTCTCTTGTGACTTGCTCTGGCAAATGGTGCCAGAGGCCTTATAAAGTACTTGAACAATTCTGTTTCCTCTCTTGGACCCATGCCATCACCATGAGAATGTGCCCAGGTTCACCGATAGGAGAGATGAGAGAGACATTTGGGAAAATAAACTGATCCCAACAAAGATCATCTAGACTAAGTAGCCTTGAGCAAAACTGCTAACTGACCATGGATATAATAGTGAGCCCAAACCAGATCAGCTACACTTGACCCAAATCAGCAGACCTGCCCAGTTACCAGTTATTCATGAGAAGTAGTATATGGTTGTTGTTTAAGCTACTAAATTTTGAGATGCTTTGTTTCATGGCAATAGCTAACTGATACAGGATAAAGATAGGTGCTTGTCCCCTGAAGTGCATCAACACAGAGAGATAGAAAATGCTGTGTCTCAAAGGATCCACAATCATGTTGGCCACTGCTAGGCCCATTGAGTTCATTGGCCATGGATTCACATCTGAAAACTTCTAAATGTAAGATGTACTGCCTGCCTGAGTATGATCAGCTCAGATACTGGGGTAGTTCTGCTCCCAATGTGATGTTTGAGCTGATCAGTAATATTATTTAGCCATCTAGAAAAATAAGCCTGGACTGGTGCTGATGGCCTATAAATGGCTCAGGAAAAGAGAAGAGGTTCTCCTTCCACTCATGAAAACATCCAAGTATACTCCTTGGTAATCAAGGACTAGATGTGATGCTCAAGAGGCCACCTTCCCCTGTAGACTCAGCAGCCATCCAGAGACCTTGATGAAGCAGCATGGACAAAAAACAAGCACAATTTCAAACCACTCCCTCTAAAGTTTTACCAGTGTTGGGCGCCTGGGTGGCTCAGTTGGTTAAGCGACTGCCTTCGGCTCAAGTCATGATCCTGGAGTCCCAGGATCAAGTCCCGCATCGGGCTCCTTGCTCAGCAGGGAGTCTGCTTCTCCCTCTGACCCTCCCCCCTCTCATGCTCTCCCTCTCTATCTCATTCTCTCAAATAAATAAATAAAATCTTTAAAAAATAAATAAATAAATAAAGTTTTACCAGTGTTTGATGGACACAGATAGATATTCCTCAGACAGCAAAGACTGCTCTCTCAGATTTGCCATCTCTTTGGAATAAAATCAGTTGGACAGAATTTTTCTTTCCAACTATAAAACATTGTTTCCAAACAAAGGAAGTGAGATGTTTTCTGCAGCTGCTCCACATCGATTATGCTTTGCAAAAGCATTGTTTGAGAGGCTTTATGATGCAAAAAAAAAAATAATTAAGATGAGAGGTACTTCTTGTCTCTGAATCTTTTTTGTTTAAACATGTTTTGCAAATGGCCAATATCTCCTGTTACTTAGGTTAGCATCCAGAAAATGTTAGCACTTGATTATAAAATCAGCAGCTAATATGCTTAATGACTTTGCATTATACCCAGCAATAGCTGCTGTGTGCTTTAAAAATGCATTTGCATTCATACTCCTTTGACTTATCTATCAGAACCTTGAGGCAGCCATGCTCTAACCATTTACTAATAATTGCCCTGGTTAACCTAGGGGCCCTCGATGTGGTATGATATACTAACACAGGGAAGGAAATGTCTTCTGGAGGGAAGAACAGAGTCTTAGCTTACAAGTCACTTTGTTTTTTAAGAGCGCAGAGCCCATAGATTTAATATTCAATCGGGTGCTGGGCTCCCCAAGAGCTAGTGAACCTCAAGTTGCAATGGGAAGGATCATAGGGGAAAAGACCTAAAATTGGTGGCTAAGAGAGCCCAGTGGAGATGATTGGGAGACTTGATGTTGAGGAGTACCTGGGAACAGGGATTAGTGGGCTGTTTGTTTCATGGCAATAGCTAACTGATACAGGGTAAAGGTAGGTGCTTGTCCCCTGAAGGGCATCAACACAGAGAGATGGGAAATGCTGTGCCTCAGAAGATCCACAATCATGTTGGCCACTGCTAGGCCCACTGAGGTGGCCATGGATTCACATCTGAAAACTTCTAAATGTAAGATGTACTGCCTGCCTGAGTATGATCAGCTCAGGTACTGAGGTTGTTCTCCTCCCAATGTGATGTTTGGACTGATCAGTAATATTAATTTAGCCATCTAGAAAAACAAAATTATGTCCCCTACCCCAAATTCATATATTGAAGTCCTAACTCCCAGTACTTCAGAATATGACTGTATTTGGAGACAGTGTCTTTAAAGAGGTAATTAAGTTAAAGTGAGTTCATATGGATGGGTCCTAATCCAGTATGATTGGTGTCCTTATAAGAAAAGGGGATTAGGACACGAACACAGGAAAAACCATGTGAAGACTCAGGGAGAAGACTGCCGTCTCCAAGCCAAGGAGAGAGACCTCAGAAGAAACCAACCCTGCTGACACCTTGATCTTGAACTTCTAGTCTACAGAATGACTAGAAAATAAATTTCTGTTGTTTATACCCCAGTCTTGGTACTTTGTTATGGCAGCCAAGCAAACTAATACAGGCAGACTCAAGCAGCATTCACATCCTGAGTCCGGTTGACATACAACTTGACACAGAGTGGTCTCTGGTGGTCACAAATAGATGTGTTCACCATCATGGTTCCTTTAGAAGCATCCTTACTCACCTCACACAACCAGCTACATGCAAGGGGGATTCAAGCCCTCCCTAGGCCTTCATGATCTGAGGAACTACTGGCCCCATACTACTCCTCACATCAGTCCCTCCTGCTTTCCAACCCGCCCGGGGACTCTCCCTTATTTCCTCTCCTACCTTGCCTTTTAGATGTGTTGCTCTGTACTAAGCTAGTTTTCAGGTTTTCTTCCCTTACCCATACTCTCCTTATTTGATCCAAACTTGGGATTTTCCGCTCCAAAGGGCAGCACTCTGGGCGCCTGGGTGGCTCAGTTGGTTAAGCGACTGCCTTCGGCTCAGGCATGAGCCTGCTGCTTAACTCCATGGTCCTGGAGTCCTGGGATCGAGTCCCGCATCGGGCTCCCTGCTCGGCAGGGAGCCTGCTTCTGCCTCTGACCCTCCCCCCTCTCATGTGCTCTCTCTCTCTCTCATTCTCTCTGTCTCAAATAAATAAATAAAATCTTTAAAAAAAAAAAAAAAAGAATGTAATGTGGGGCGCCTGGGTGGCTCAGTTGGTTAAGCGACTGCCTTCGGCTCAGGTCATGGTCCTGGAGTCCCGGGATCGAGTCCCACATCGGGCTCCCTGCTCGGCAGGGAGTCTGCTTCTCCCTCTGACCCTCCTCCCTCTCATGCTCTCTGTCTCTCATTCTCTCTGTCTCAAATAAATAAATAAAATCAAAAAAAAAAAAAAGGGCAGCACTCTAATCAGAATCCTTGTAGACACTCATAAACCAGGTAAGTTTTGCTCTGGCCCAGTGCTTCTCAAACTTGGATGTGTGTATGAGTCACCTGGGGATCTTGTCAAAAGGCCAATTATGACTCAAGTAGATCTGGATGTAACCTGAGGTTCTGCATTTCCAACAAGCTCCTGGGTGTTTCTGAGGCTGCTGATGAAAGGGTCATCTTTAAGCGGCCAGACCTCTAGCCCAGGATTTCCCAATCTTTGGCACTGTTCACATTTGGGGCCAGACAATTCTTTGTTGCGGGGGTTGTTCTGAGCATTATAACATGTTTAGCAACATCTCTGGCCTCAACACCCCAGTTGTGACAACTGAAAATGTCTCCAGATGTTTGCCAAATATCTCTGGGCAGGGGAAGTGGCAGGGGTGCAAAATCACTCCAGTTGAGAATGACTTTTTTTTAAAGTTTAATTAATTAGTTAATTAATTAACTAATTAATTTAAGAGAGAGCATGAGAGACAGAGAAAGAGAGAGAGTGCTCGAGGATGAGCAAGCAGAGGGGGAGGGAGAAGCAGGCTCCCTGTTGAGCAGGGTAGTCAGATGCAGGGCTCGATCCCAGGACCCCGAGATCATGACCTGAGCTAAAGGCAGCTGCTTAACTGACTGAGCCACCCAGGTGCTCCTGAGAACCATTTCTTGACACTATAGGCTGAACTTAGAGGATTGCTTCTTGAATTCTTTCAGGTCACAGCACATAGCAAAAAGAACGCAAACAATAGACCAAAGGTATACTGGACAATGGAGGAGGTAGTTTGCTACAGGAGGGACTTCAGCTGTCCCAGGCTTGTGCTAGCCACCAGGACCACTTACACAATTTGCAGGGCCCAGTACAAAATGAAAACGTGCATCCCCCTTATTCAGAGATTATTAACAGTTTCAGGACAGCACCAGCAGAGCACTGAACTGAGCACGTGACCCCAGCAGGGGTACCTCTGTGAAGCTAACACCACCACCACTCAGAATGCTCACTGAAGGAAGACCTACCTTAAAGGACTCTCTGCCTGTCATCTCTTCCAATAGTGTTAGTATTGCCAATGGCTTGCTACAGGTTTGATGAGCTGAACATTGGAAGAACAATTGTTCCCAAACCATTCTGTTTTGTTCAATTTGTTGTCCGATGTATTTCCCACCAAGAAGGTAAAGGACTTGAATCCTTTTTTAAAGCACTGATTGGTAACAAAGGACCAAAGAAGGTAAAGATGCTGAAGAACCTTGCTCTTAGTAAAGCTATTTGGTACAATGACGGAGGGGCCAATGTGAATGAACTAAGAGTCGAATGAGTTGACCTACAGTGATAAAAGTTTCCCAAGTAAATTCCTCCTAACTAGAGGAGCTTGTCTGGGAGGGACTCAGGCCATCAGCAGAGAGAGAGAGACTTTGTTATCTTCTCACTCTGCTTTAACCAAAATGAAGAGTTGAGCTGGGAGTTAGACTGACAGGCAACCAAAATGATGACGTAGAAAAGTCAGATCCCCCTGGAAGAGCCGGTAAACAGCAGAGAGCTGAGCTAAGCACTGCTCGCAAGAGCCCAGGCTGCCTCCTGGCACGAGCTGCAGCAAGCCATCCGCAGGAAGGAGCCGTGAATAAACTCCAGTGAAGGGCTCTTAGGTGCAAGAAAATTATAAATGGGTCATGAAAAACAACTACTGCTCTAAATAGTGATAGGAAACAGCTGAGTTTAGAGCAAAGGCAACCAGACTTATCTAGATGTTCTACCTTGGACTCGAATACTACTTCCTTATTTCATTCTTATGATAAATGTATTAATTTCCTAGGCTGCTATAACAAATAACCACAAACTGGATGGCTTAAAACAACAGAAATTTATTCTATCACCGTTCTGGAGGCCAAAAGTCTGAAATCAAGGTGTCAGCAGTGCCATGCTCCCTCTAAAGGCTCTAGGGGAAACTCCTTGCTCACCTCTTCCAGCCTCTGGGGCTCCAGATGTTACTTAGCTTGTGGCAGCATCCCTCCCATCTCTGCCTACAACTGCATATGGCCTTCTCCTCTGTGTCCTCGATCTCTTATAAAAGCACTTGTCATTGGACTCAGGACCCATCTGGCTAATCCAGGATTTAACTCTGTTTGCAAAGACTTTTTTTCCAAACAAGATAACACGCACAGGGAATGACTATTAGGATATGGTCCTATCTTTTTGGAGGCCACTATTCAACCCCATAAAATTTTTATTTATAACAGTAAACAAAAATTAATATCAATATGTTTTGGAAAATCTGTAACTTTGAGGAAGATGCCTAGCAGGACAGATCATGTCCCCTCCTTGCATGCTTCTATGACATTCCCCAGGAGAGAGTGGGACTGGAGTTCTTCTCGCCCTCCCTTTACACTTCCTCTCTTATTCATTCTTATGGGAGGGTCACAAAGCAATTTTTCTGTGAAAACTGGGGAAGGTATAACATCCTCTGAGCCACCTAGTCAGGATAGATAAGCAGGCGGCATACCTCCTACCCCCACCAACGTTGGGTCATCACACAGCTGGAAACCCTCTGCGGGCTGGGAAGTTGCTGGGAATGATTGCTGAAAACCCAGCCTCAGTCCAGATAGGTCCAAGGCTAGATTTAGGAGTTGTCTGCACAAACACTCACTTTGATTTCAGGTCCAAGCTATGTTCTCCAGCACATTTCATCAAAGACCCTCAATTTGAAGGGTTTGGCACTGGCCTTGCTCATTAACACATCTGAGGTTTCACTTGATAATCACTTGGTTCTTCATGTCTGTTTTCAATTGGGTAAGGGTTCACAGGGAGGGCAGGGGAGGATTAGAGTTCTCGAATCTCTAATATGCCACTTCTCCATTTTCTCCAGTTTATGCATCCCTAACCATCACTCGACTATCCAGGGTAGGGTCATCGCTATTGTTTACTGGCTCTTAGCTACGGAAACTGAAGATGTATGGTCTAGAAAAGACAATCAACATTTATAGTGTGGCCTTGTAAACTAAAACTCAGAAAGTGAGAATACATATTATATAATGCAAGATGTGAATGGGCGTAATAAAAGTTCTGAACTTGACAGCAAAATGTCAACATAAAATCTTAAATATTTACTTAGCCATATGTTGACTGTAAAACCTCCAGCATTCCCTGGAATAAAAGAATAAACAATTGCCTTCATAATTGTGAAAAAACAAGAAACCCCCTAAATGTCTATCAGAAGAGGATGGTTGAATGAATTTTGGTACCTTCCTACCCTGAGGTAGTATGTAGCCACCAAGAAAAATGAAGGCATGTTTCATAAAAGCACAAGTTGCAGAATAATACATAGTATAGGGCTCCATTCTTAATATAAGAAAGAAAAAAAAAGCTACAAAAATTTACCCTGAGCTGATCACAGTGGTCACCTCTGGAAAGGGGAAATGGCTTGGAAGCAGTGGGGGACAGTGAATGGAGGGGTTCACAATTGGGGAATTGTCTTAATTTCTGATGATTAGAATGTATTCTCTTGTTATTTGAACAATTTTTTTTTAAAGATGTTTTAAATTTATTTATTTGAGAGAGAGAGAGCATGCATGCACACATGTGCTGAGGGAAGGGCAGAGGGAGAGAGAGAGAGACAGAACCTTAAGCGGACTCCTTCTGAGTGCAGAGCCTGACATGGGGCTCGAACCCATAACCCTGAGATCATGAGCTGAAATCAAGAGTCAGATGCTTAGCTGACTGAGCCACCCAGGTGCCCCCACTTGAACAATTTAAATCATCATGTCAATTATTTTATTTTTTTAAAGGCAGGGGGGCAATTACTGGATTTTTCAGAGGATAGCAAAGTACAGTTAGGTTTTATAAAAAATAATAGACACACTGAAAAAATTTAATAACCCAATTATCTATCCAACTATGTATATGTGTGTGTGTGTAATAGCATGAATTTATTGACAACTACCTCATTTCATTTTGTAGAATATATGGAGTCACTTGTGATTCTTTTTCAGAATCTTCTTTTTTCTTTTTTTCCTTTTCTTTCCCTTTCTTTTTTTATTTATTATTATTACTACTATTACTATTATTAGCTTCCAAACAAGTACAAGTTGTGTTTAACAAAAGAGCAGTTCCCTACTCCCCACTTCCCACTCTGACTTTTTGGGGATGTGGGTTGAACTGAGTCAGTACTGTGCTCTGAGAGGTCATGGCAGCAAGACCTCTTCATGTGATTAGTGTAGGTAGAGAAATCTCTGGTCGTGACCATGGGATTGAAAGGAAAGGCCACATGATGTGGTAGAATCAGCAAGACTCTGGGAGTCAGATCAACCTGGTTTAGAATTCTGGCTCTGCCACCTTGTAATTAAATGGCCCGGCAGAATAATTCCATCTCACCTGTAAAATAAGGGATACAAATAAACACTTTAGACATTTAGAGTGAGGATTTAAGGAGGTACCACATAGTAAACATCCAGCGAGAACCTGGTCTGGCATGAAATGCGACTGAGCGAATGCTCACCCTGGCCGCCAGCTCTCAGCCGCTGTGGGAGGAGGCTGTCCTGGTCTTCCATGAGTTGACAATAGGCAGCATGGAGCAGCAGGAATGGCTTACCTACCAGCTTTGTACCCTGTATCCCTTCAACAGGGACAGGGTTGGGTATAAATTCGGTAACTGGAAGTTTCCAAGCCCCTGGGTAAACACACACTACCTTCACATCTCTCTTATTCCACTAGCACTAACTTATTCCAGTTAGCACTAACACTGCCTCACAGCCCACTTAAGCTTGATCTTTATTTAGTCCCATTAAAGTACACTGTGTTTCCTCTTCTTTTGGGGGCAAGGCCAGTTGTGTGAAATAGTTTCTAGAATTCTTTAAAGGAAAATACCACTCTCCCATTCCTATTGGCATTAGACTAGTTTAGAATTATGATCCTTATTAGTGAGTCTCCATCATATTTCTGTTTCCTTCCCCGCCCTCACTGACGTCTTCAACAACCGGTCATACCTTCCTTAGTACGCACAGTTTCTGAATGCTGGGGACAGTGCTCCAAATTTCCCCGGGTGAATCAGATGCTAAAAATAGAGCCTCCACTCCTATAAAACCCAAACCCTGTCCACCCTCTCATCTCTATCGTGTGCACATTCCCTACCAGACCCTGCCAGCACCCTTCTTTGCCAACTCGAGTTTCCTACCCGCCCAACAGACCACAGGCAAGGTCCATGAAGTGGAAGTGAGCTCTTGAGTGCCAGGCAGACTTTGCTACACCCATACCGGCAAAAATTAGAGACTGAAAGGATGGGTGAATATTGGCCAGGCTTGCTCCGAGCATTAAATAACATAATGTACTTAAAGTGTCTAAGATAGCACCCAGCACCTGATGGTGGGGGCAATGACAGCAGCATGACCCTCTGCCCTCCCCCCGCCTCCTCCTCCTTTTTCTTACTATTTTAACATTAATAGCAGCTATCATTTCCGGAGCTCTTACTAAGTGTTGGGCCCTAAACTAAGGGCTTACCCACTCCATTACATTTAACCTTAAAATGATTGCCAGGTAGATATTATTGCGCATCCCTGGCTGCAAGAAATGCAATAATTAATAGTAAGACACTGGGCTATTTCAATCCAAACACCTGGGTTCAAATCACCACCTGGCACTTATTAACTGTTAATCTCTGAGCAAATCATTTCTTCCCTGGGAACCTCATCTGTAAAATGGTAAAATAAATAAAGTATCCACTATATCGGGCCGCAGGGAGGTTTAAGGTCATGGTGTAGCATCTGACACATAGTAAGACTCTTCTTGCAATTGCCCTTTCTCCTCACCCTGTTCTACTGCCCCTAATTCTATAGAATAAAGCTGTCAAATAGAACAACAGACACCTTGAATCTTATATGCAAACCACAGAGGGAAATAAATTTTCTAGTGGCCAAATTAAAAAAAAAAAAAAGGTAAAAGAAGCAGGTGAAATTAAGTCTAACAATAAATAAAACCAATATATCCAAAATATTATCATTTCAACATGTCAACATGTAATCAATGTAAAAATCCTTAATGAAATGTTTACATTCTTTTTTCTAATACTGAGTGTTTATCATCCCGTGGGGTCTTTATACTTGCAGCACATCTTGGGTCGCACCAGCCAGATTTCAGGGGCTCAATACCTACATGAGGCTGTTGGCTATGGTACAGAACAGGACAGCGACAGACAAAGAAGATGGAGACAGATCAGTGAGGCTATGTCAGCTGTCTCAGCCCACCCAGCTTGGAAGTGGTACAACAAGAATTCAAACCATGTCTTGTTCCAAAGCCTGCCACGATTTTTTAAAGTCACACAAACCAATAGTGGCTCAGGGGCCTAGTTTTATTTCTTCTAGGTCTCCATGTGAAAGGATTATCATGCTCTAAGGTCACTGGAGACCCACCTGTTTATAAAGCTGGCAGGTTGCCCCCCATCTCTTCTAGCCAGCTGCTGTCATACACACACCTTTATTTGGGGCAGGGGACCTCTGTCTCTTGTTCTGTTAAAAAATGAATAACAGCTCACCTCCTCAGCTCCCTTCCCTCCCAAATAAAGGCATGAAGAGAAGCTATTTTCAGAGGATGGTGTGTCCTTTCTACCTAAGACCAGACTGTGGCAAGTCTAGGATGTCCTCAGGGAATGAAATGACTAATTGGTGCTGGTCTCTGGGGATAGTACACCACTTGCTTATTCACCACAGCAAAGGACACATAAACCTTAGTAATCTCTTCAAATCACCTTAAACTGCTTGGCTCAAATCCACACATCTCCATCCTACCCCTCGTGCTCCTCTATCCTTGAGCCATTTTTGAAAGCAGGTCTGCCAGAGGTGACCTTCAGAAGAGCAGCTGATGGCCTCTCTTTATTCTCCTGTTCCACGCTCTTGGAGGAGGTCACTGGGGAGCCCTGAGTTGTTCTGAAAGGTGAGGGCTTCTTGCCCTCTATCCCAATAATTCCCTAAGAGCTGGTTGGAGATCAAATATTCACCTGTTCTTGACAAATGAATGACATTTTCAGTTTTGCCATAATGCTAAATTTATTCAATCTAGAGGGTGGTCTTTTTGATGCTCCAGCCACACTCTCTATTACCACTGTGACCAATATCAGTTAGGAGTAAATGCCCCAGTTACTATAGCCTATGTCGCTTGGGTGAAAATTCTAACTTCTATCACATTAGAAGAGGGGATCCTGGAGTCTCAGAGGCACGTATCTCAAAACACTGGAGCTAACCATCCAAATTAAAGAGAAATGAAAACTCTCCAACACTGTATATAATTTTTATTTCCCTCATGAAATGATGGTGAGAGTAGCTGGTAGTGTGCATTTGTCTTTGAATGTCCTTACTTGGCATGATAAGAAGTTGATAATCCTATTTAAGTACCCTAGAGTTTATATATGTGCCTACACATAATGGTGTATTTAGTCCTTAAAACTATTTAACAATGTAGACACTATATGGATCTAAAAAATCTCCATGTCTGGGAACTACAGACCTGAGACTTGGCTAATAGCATGAGATCTGGAAACCCCTACAGACTAAAAAGAAATGTGCAGATGAACAAGCTGTTTGAGGGGCAGCAAGTGAGGGCAGTGATTCAGTTCTGCCACTTCTTTGGGCTCATTGAGTGGTTCCTTCTGAAATGGGTGGACCAGCTTCTTTCTACCATGACACCATCACTGAAATAGCAGCCAGCATTAATTGTGTTGGGCACTCTGCAAAGTGTCTGCACACCCTACCAACTTTTATTCTCCAAATAACTCTGATGGACAGGGATAAGTATTCCTGCAATGGGGATAAGGAAATCAAGAGGCAACTTATCCAAAATCACAGAGCTAGTGAGTGGCATGTCTGAGATTCAAACCCAGGTCAGTCTGATTCCAAAGGGTGTGCTCATACAGTATATTGTATGGCTATGTGGAAGCAAATGGAGTGTTTTAGGTGTGAAAATTACACACAGTGTTGCAGATTTGTCTTTAACTTGGATGGTTAGGTCTGGTGTTTGGGATACATGATTTAGGAATGCCAAGATCTCCAGTTCTGATGTGGCAGAAGTTAGAATTTTCACTCAGGGGACCCAGGCTGTGCCATCCCCCTAGCTGACATTGGCCAGGGTGGGAGTACAGAGTGTGGCTGGTGCGGGGCAAATCCATCTCAACCTCTTGTCTCCCTACTCAAAGAACATACTCCATTGCGAAAGACAATTCACCATCTCACATTTCCCCATCTCCCTGTGGCTAGCCTGCCCTTTACTAGGTATGATGTACAAGGGTTTTCCATGTACTGGTCATTTCTTCACCAATGTCTTCACATCTCATTCCCATGAGAGGAGTTATAATTACACCTAAAGGTCTAAATGGGTGGTGGTCAAATGGAGCCTAAATTTATCAGAAGCCCTTACTCCTGCTTCCATCTAACCTCTCCACATCCCCACACCACCACAAAAAGTCAAAGTGAGCAGATTTAGAGACCATCCTACGGAAGCTCTGACTGCACTTGGCTGTGAACTCAGTCGATAAACATGGCGAGGCACATTGCACACAGCTCTGATTTAGATAATCACTCAGCCAGCTCTGGGCATAACTGGAGTCCTGCGTTGTAACACAAGAAAATAGACTTGGCTTCTGCCACCCTGGAACCAATCTCAGCCTGCTGCGGATCAAAAGCAAGAGAACTGTATATTCTCATCTGCACAACCTTTATGGGTATCTATCTATGGTTTGGTTCAGGTCCAGGCACAAACTTGAATTAAAGGTTGAAACTGATGACTCAGAGCTTAGCTGGAAATGCAGCCCAGAAAATGGAGCTGTGAACTAGGAGGAAAATGTGTCTGAAGATGAGAGGGAGACATGGAAGAGCTAGGTGCTCAGACCCACATCTCACCCACCTGCCCCAGGAGCTCCCATTAAGCTGCCATGCTGTGGGCAGCAGAGGGCACTATTAATACACTCGGAGATGAGCAGCACACTTGAAGAAACAGCGGGTTTAGAAAAAGTTTGATTATGGCATTTGGACAGGAGAAGGTCATAAGATTATAGTTATCACCTTTATTCTTTCCTGTTCTCAAACTTAGATTACTAAAATTTTAAAGTAATAAAGAGTGGCTACAGAGTGAAATGGACTCCTGCATGGAACTTCAAGTTTTTAGGATCTAACATACACACACACACACACACACACACACACATCCATGTTAGATGATTACTATAGTCCAGCTTCATGGTGCTAAATGCTGCACATGCATTATCTTACTTAATCTTCTACTCTATCTGGGTAGATTCTGTTGTCATCTCCATTTCCAGATAAGAAAAGTGAGGTCAAATAGGTCAAGTGACTTGCTTCAAGTTACCAGCTAGTAAGTGGCAGACTTGAGATCTGAGCCAACTTCACATGCCAAAGCCCACATTTGTAACCATCATGCTATACCTCATGGCAGACAGCTTTTCCATAATGTGAGAAGAAAACACCAACTCCTTATCTACCGATAGGAATTGAAAGTGTTGTGAATTCAGTGTTGCCACATCTACGCCTTAATAGTTGTGCAAAGTAAGGGTACTTACACCCTGCTGCAGCCTCTCTTCCTCTACCAGCCAGTTCCTTACCTTGTTCCAACAAAAATCCAGGGCTAAAAAGCAATGGCTCTGTTAGAAGTTAAATCCTGAAAATCTGCATATAGCCCAAGGCTTTCAATACCAACCCTCAGGTAACCTAATTTCTCAGGAAGCTGTAAAGTTAGGAATTGTTCATCCTTTGATCCATCTCTATCTAGAAGATCTATTACAGAGCATGGTTCAAAGTAAATGATCAATAAGTGATAATAAATACATATATTAATTAGCTAAGATAAACCAATGATTAATGACAAGCAAATAGAATCAAGAAAACCACAGACCCTATAGGTGGCTGACTTTCTACCATTGTAAATTTATAACCTCATCATCTCTAAAATAGTCCACTTTGAAACTCCTATGACATTTAACTTCTGGATCCTTCCAGAAGCACTGCCCTAATGTTGGTCATCATGTTCCCATAAAATTAATCTGATAGGGATACAGAAGCTAACTCCTCTTGGAATTCTTAGTGTTTGAAGTGCATTACAGGTCTTCTACCTCCATTTCTTTTCCAGGAATGACATATGCATGGTGTGTGTGCCTCTGTCCTCCCTACTCTCCATGCCTAGGACACACCTTATTAATGGATCATGAAACACTTTCCATTGAGCCCAGATGGCTAGTAACTATCCATCAGATTGAGTCCACAAGGTAAAACCTACTTCTTTTTCTGACTCAAAACATTTGGAATCACCACTTCAGCATCACAGCCAAGTGATGACCCAGCTCTTGTCTGAAGAGCTCCATAGACCAGAAATACATGCTCATAAAGACAGCATATTCCATCTTCAGAACTATTAGAAACCTTTGAGGTTTCCAGTCTGAGACAGTCTGAAACCTTTCTTAGGGACACTTCTGGGTCAACACAGAGACAGAACGCCTAGGCCTGCTATGCCTGCCTCTTTCCAAACTTTTACTAAAATTCCTTGAAGGTATGAACAACAAACTGCAGCTGGTCCTTGCAGGAAAAAAAAAAAAAATGACAAAAATCCAAGGGGAATTTTTTCGAACTGCATTGACGATGGGGATTAATGGAAAAGCACATTCTTGGAATACACACCATATGTCCTACCCTTTAATTCATAATAGCATAAATGCCCCCAAAGAAAGTAGGAAACACATCAGTCACTTAGTCCATTAAATTTCACTTCATGCCCTTTTTTCCTACAGTGCCCCGGAAACAAATAGAAGGCAATGCCCAGGAGCATCCCTCGGAGATACCCGCAACTGGGGTTATCGGAGATCCTTTCTTCTCTCTACATCAATGGCTCCTCTTTTTGTCCATCCCTCGGAGATACCCGCAACTGCGGTTAGCGGAGATCCTTTCTTCTCTCTACATCAATGGCTCCTCTTTTTGTCCATTCATCCTGAGACAATAAAACTGATGTGCTTTGGCAAGAATTAGCTTTGATTCTGAGATGCTTGGCTACCTAGGAAAACCCCTGTGACTAGCAATGTGGTCTCTCTTTTCCATATGATATAATGAAGCACTTGCAGTGTCTGAGAAACCAGGTTGGGTGAGAAAGGCCCCTCCCACCCTCCAGGAGGCCTGCACTGAAGGGGTACCTCCTGCTAAGCATGAAACATGAGCCTCTGCCATGAAACAGCACCAAGATCTGATCAGAGAGAGAAGAGCACCCCTACATGGGCCCTGAAGTCAATCTGTTGCCTAGCCACCCCTCACCCTCTAAGGAAGTGCTCACAGGATTACAGCAGCACCATACCCAGAGCAAAGAGGCCACTAACAAAATAATATGTGGGGCATATGAATAAAAGAATGACAGAATGAATGAGGGATAAAATGAACAAACTTGAAGAGACAAGAGGCATAGGGAAAAAGAAAAACATGGCTCTAGAAATTATGTTCTTTAAGAAATGGGCAAAGCATGGATTTTTGCAAAGCCAAGGCAGGAGCCACAGGAAAGACCAGATAGAGAGGATGAGAAACACAGCACACCGACAGTGCTCTACTGAAGCTCACTGGGAATCTAGAGATTCAGGGACAGAACCTAGGTCCTCATCAGAGACAGTGAAAAGCAGAAGCAATGACATGGAAATTAAATCAGGGATGTGCCTGTGAGAGCCTAGAATCTCCAGAGGGATGAGGAAGCTGGCCCTGTTTCTGTAGGGTTCTCTCCTCATCACTCAGGTCATATCTTGGCAATGCCTTATCTGCTGAGCTAAAATAGAGCCTCCCCTTTGCTATTTACAAATAGTTGTGCTTTTCTTCACATTTATATGCATATAAGTTTATTGTCTCAGACTGGAAACCTCATGGGGACAGGATCCTTCTTTACCCACTGCTGGGCCCTTACCCCCTAAAGGAGTTCTGGGCATGTAGGAGACAGTTAATGAGTACTTATTACATGAATGCTTAAATAAATCAAGGGAAGAAAAATTTGCTATAACCAAACATAGTTTACTCTTTTGGAGCAAGGGTAGTTTAATAATAGGAAATTTATAATACAATACATCATATCAATAGGTAAATTTTAAAGATAAATTGAAGAGTAAATCAGTAAAATGTAACACCTAGTCATAATTGAAAGCAAAAAAAAAAAATTTAGCACATTAGGAATAAAAGAAAATTGACTTAACATGACACATAAACTAAGTTAAATCACCTGTCATTATATTTAATGGTGAAACATTCCTCCCAAAATCAGAAATTAGATAAGAGTACATAACATCCAAAATAATTTTAAATACTTTTCTGGGGGTTCTAGTCCATTGAAAAAGTTCCAGATGGAATGAAGAGTTAAATGTATACATAGGACACATTTTTAAGTTTTTAAAAAGTGAAAAATTAGCTGGTTTTGCTCAAAATATCTAAGTATCTATCAAAGCAAGGAAAAATATATTTGTCTCCACAAAAATTAAAGCTTTTTTTAATTTTTAAAAGCAATGAAATACAGGGAAAATGTTTTAAGCCCACACAAAGTGTGTGAATGCATGTATCTGTGTATATATTAATCTTACTTCAATAAGTTTCAAAAGTAAAACAAATTGACAATGCCTCAATACATTGAGAGCACTTATAAATCTGTAATAAAAACTCTTAAGGCAAATTTTTTAAATTCCAAGTCACAAAAAGCCAAATTACGAAAGAAATGCAAATGTCCAAATAAACAAAAATGATTAGATTTCTCCAATTAAAAAATGCAAAATAAAACAATATAATACAATTTTATGTCAAAATTTTATGGTCATGCTCTGGGCTTTTGAGGTAGAGTGAAGCAGGCTCTTTTATTTACTGGTAGTAGGAGAATAATTATTCAAAGTCAAATGTTGCAATCTACCTTTCTCCCACTTCTAATCTACTCTCTACACTACAGCCAGAGTAATCTTCTCAAAGGCAAATATGACCAGGCTACTTCCTTATCTAAAACCCTTCAAGGGCTTCCCATTGCTTCTAGAATAAAGATGTAAATCCTACACAGCCTACATGACCCTCCATGATCTGGTCCCTGTCTCTTCTTCAACCTCATGTCCCAATATGTATCCTACATCAGCAAGAGGCTTCCTCTCCGCACTGAGTGTTTCTCACTCCCTCTCACCTCACCCTTTACAAGTATGATCCTTTTCCCTGGAACACTCCTCTCTTTCTCCCAAATCACCTTTATTCTTCCTAGGTCTAAGCTCAATCTTTAATCCCAAGGAAACTTATCCTGGTCTCCCTGAATAGAAGGGAGGTTCTCCCAATGGAGAGAAGAGTCACACCATGGACTGCTCCTTCCTGGCACCTATCATAGTTTTAATTTTATATTTATTTTGGATGGCTGCTTAATATCTTCCTCCTTCCCTAGACCATGAGCTCTCAGAGATCAATGGCCAATCTCTTTGTGTTTGCCCTTGTAGTCTGAGTACCTGGACCACAGGAGATGCTCAATAAATATTTACTGAAAGAAGCAAATTACTCTAGTGCATCTTGACTTCTAAAAAGACCTAAAGCTTCACACATACATAGTCTGCAAGGACAAATAGGTGCAGGACATGCACATTTCTGAACATAGCCCTGTTACAGGGTTGGACAAAAATGAAATTACTATTCTTCGACATGCTGCCATCAGACCATGTAATCTCCAATTTTATTCCTATCTACTCCCATTCCTGAACTCCAAAGTGAGATGTTATGTTTATCCCTTCTAAGTTTCCTTTTGTAAACTAAGCCCATAATTTCAACCTCTTTTAAGACCCTTCTCTAGTTTCATGTCTTCCACAGTTAGTCTTCTTCTAAATTATTGATGAAGGTTACATGATTGCAATGATGACTATGAGTGCATCTGTCATTTCTTAAGCCCTTACTTAAAAGCACCAGATCCCATGGCAGCCTATTTGCATGCCGACTCCTGTCACCTTCACGACAACATTATGAGGTGGGTGTTTCCATCTCAGAGGTTGGTAAATCTGTGGCTCTGAGGATCGGTTAACTTATCCAAGATCTCAAAGCACATAAATGGAAAGACAAGGATTTGAACTAGGCATCTTTGCCCCCAAGTCTCTTTACATGACTCTGATGGTTTTCAAACTTTCTCAGCCATGAAGTCTACTGTTTCTGCCAAATCTTATGTGGAAGCCTGCAATACAGCTAAAATCAGAATAGATCTCTGCCTAACGTGGCTTCAAAATCATTGCAGCACATCAGGCTAATTTTCACCAAAGGAGGCCTAAGTCAGAGGCCTGAGTGAACCCCTAGAAACCTGTTAGACTCACAGTATATCTTGTTCTAGAATACACTAGAATGCTCTGGAACATTTTAGAATATCTAGGAAAGTCTACAATGATGGAAATGTTCCATTCTGTGCTGTCCAATAAGATAGTCACTAACCATATGTGCTACTGAACATTAAAAATGTGGCTACTGTAACTAAAAAACTGAACTTTTAATTTAATTTACACTTAGATTTAAATAGCCACACAAATTATGAGTTGGCCTTATTATGCCAGCCTCTATCTCATACTTCCTCACTGTCTTCAAAATGCAATAGACTCATGAAAAGACATGAGGAAACTTAAATGCATATTACTAAGTGGAAGAAGCCAATTTGAAAAGGCTGCATACTGTATGATTCCAACTGTATGACATTCTGGAAGAGGCAGAATTATGGGGACAGTAAAGATCAGTGGTTGCCAGGAGTTGATGTGGGAGAGGGGTGACTAGACTGAGCATAGAAGAACTTCAGAGTCATAAAAATACTGGGTATGATGCCATAATGATGGATATATGTCATTACACGATTGTCCAAATCCACAGAAGATGGGTTATGACACCAAGAGGAAACCACAATGTAATCTATGGACCTTGGGTAATTATGGTATGTCGGCATAAGTTTATTAATTGTAACCACTGTATCACTCTGGTGGGGGATATGGATAATGGGGAAGGCTATGCATGTCAGGGGGCAGAGGACAGTTGGGAAATCTCTGTACATTCCTCTCAATTTTGCTACAAACCTAAAACTGCTCTAAAAAAATAAAATCTTAAAGAAAACCACACAATAGACTAGAGATTAGAAGTGAAAATGTGATCAGGAAAGATTTGGCACAGAATGCTCACCAAGGAGCCATGTTCTCCTTTACATTCCCACCCTCCTTTGCAGGTAGTTTGGAGCTGTGTGACCAGATGCGGCCAAAGATTTCTGAGTGCCACATGGTTCTAAGGTTGAGGCAATTAAGACTTAGTGCGCCTCAATATCCCTCTCTCCCCTAAGAGGCCAGGGGTTCCAAACAACATAACTGGAAAGATATGGGAAGGCATGTCACAAGAGAGAACTAAGTCTTCATTGTTCCAAGCCTCTGAGATTGCAGGGTTACCTGTTACAGCAACATTGTGTTGCTGAGGCTGACCAACAAAAATAACAATGAGAGCGCTCAGAATTCTTGGCAAAATAAGAACAACAAAGAAGCAGCAAAAGCAGGATCCAGAGAGATGAGGAACTAGACAATACATTCCATTAACAGTAGCACTGATTTTCGTGTCTTACCCTGGTGGAGTCAGGAGGCAGTTTTACAATAATTGTCCTCCAGGTTCATAAGAGCAGATAATTAGGATGGTAATCTCCATTCTGTTACCCTACAGTTTGCTTCTAAAGAAAAGTTTTCCCACACTGAACACCATCTTGCTTCTTTCCTTCAGCAATAGTCTTAAGCCAATTACATTATGTAAGAGGAGATTATAAAACCTGCATTAGCAATGATTCCTCTGGCAGCCCCACGTCCCTGGAGCTGTCACTTGGCAATTGTTTAATGGGACAGATGTGAACCTTTGGTATCGGGGGTAATGTGAGAAATAGACATTTATGGCCACAGCTTATCAAACTGTACTCCCTTTTGCTAAAGGTAATTCCTGACTATGATTACTGCTAAATCCCACCAGTCCTCTGTTCCTCCCCAGTTTAAAGAGTCAGTGGCCAGTTAGACACCATCAGCTAAGACCCACTACATCTTTTGCTAAAAAAGGTACATCTGTTAAATAAATATTTAAGAACACCTTTCCTCCCAGATATGTGAGCCATTCAGGGATTTCTGTGCAGGAACAGCTCAGGTCTCCAGGACATACTTCAGACGTCTACTGCTATCTCCCTGCCTCTTGAGGGTGCAGGAAAGCATTAAATGTATTTCCCAATTTCATGACCTGGTGAAAGTTCCAAAGCCTTCAAGATAGCACACTACAGAGCAGTGATGGGGAGCCATCATGGGGCCAGACAGTGCAGGCATGAATCCTGGTCATGCTATCTGCTAGCACTGGGACTATGGACAGCTAGTTATTCTTGCTGGGCTCCTGCACAGTGGACATTGAAAGAGTGCTATTCCCTTAACTAATCTGGCATGTCCATCTCCCCACTTTGGTCTGCTTTGTTCCCTTCATCCCATGCCCTTCAGAAAACTGCCATGGACTTCTGGAGCCACTTCACCTGAAGGAACTGAGAGAGTCAGAAGTGCCTGGGAGCTCACGATGCCTGGGGCAGCTGCAGTTCATGACTGGTGAAGGAGTATCAAAGTCCGATGATCTGGACTTTGTGCAGGAGAGTTCTGCATAATTCACCTCCAGAGCTGCCACAAGGGATCAGGCTGAGGCTCAAATCTAACCCTTGAGTAGCTGTTTCCCTGCCCTCTCCTGTTTTTCCCATTCCCATACCAATTTTCTCAGGAACACTTTCTTTTTTTTTCTTATAATAAACTTTTTATTTTAAAGTAGCTTTTGATTTACAGAAAATTTGCAGATAGTACAATATGCCCTACTTCCTATATGTAGGGTTCCCATATACCTTATATCAAGTTTAGCCTTTTTTTTTTTTTAAGATTTTATTTATTTATTTGACAGAGAGAGACACAGCGAGAGAGGGAACACAAGCAGGGGGAGTGGAAAAGGGAGAAGCAGGCTTCCCACTGAGCAGGGAGCCCGATGCGGGGCTCGATCCCAGGATCCTGGGATCATGACCTGAGCCGAAGGCAGACGCTTAACGACTGAGCCACCCAGGCGCCCCAAGTTTAGCCTATTATTAACACCTTCCATTAGTATGAAACATTTGTCATAACTGAATATTGATACATAGTTATTAACTAATGTCCATCATTTTTATTCAGATTTCCTTAGTTTTACCTAATTTCCTTTCTCTTCCAGAATCCCGTTGAGGATCCCACATTACATTTAGTCCTCAAGTCTCCTCGGGCTCCTCTCGGCTGTAAGTTTCTCAGACTTTCTTTGTGTTTCATGATCTTGACAGTTTGGAGGAGTATTGTCAAGTGTTTTGTAGGATGTCCCTCAATTAGGATTTGTCTGATGTTTGCCCCCACAGATCACGCCAAGCCTAAGACTGAATCCTTGATCAGCCTTTTTCCCTTCCCTATCCTGCTGTCCCTTACTCCTTCACAGACACATGAAGCCCTGGTCAGACTTGACCTCCAGGAAAGCAAACCTAAGGCAACTGGCCAACAGGGGTGGTCCTGGGAAAATGAGAATTTGATGATGAACCGTTTGCTGGCTGGGGTGGGGGAAGGCAATAAAGAGTCCCATCGTTAGAGCTCTAGAGAGTACCAACTGTCCCTGATGTGTGGGCCTAATTCAAACGCAAAGACTTTTCCTGGGGTCAACCAGAACAGGCTAGAAATTGAGGAAATACTACCTCCTGCAGTATTTCCGGTGTTTGAGAGGTATGGTGGTGGGGAGAAGGCACAATTACGAGGACCGTGGAATTGAGTGTTGCTACTGAAAACAACACGGATGGATGCTTTGAGGAGAGAAAATGACATAGAAAATGAATTTTCAAATTCCAGGAAAAAATAACGTGGAATGTAAAAGCAGGCATCCCTGGGATTCCCATCCTGTCCCTTGATGCTCTAGGGATACTCCGTTGCTATGCCACCTAAGAGGGTTTCCCCCAAATACCTACTCTGGCCTACGTAAGTATGATATCAATATTTCTAGCTACTCAGCCAAACATATTAAAACAGGAGATCAGTCAAATTGGTTATGGACCCTATACAAAGAGGAGACAATACTCTTAGGCTTTACAGCCTGTGAGTTTTGTCAAAGAGATAGTTCCTCTGTCACAGGCTTATGGCTTTTTCCAATTCAATTAATTGGGATCTCACAGAAAAGTAAATGCTGTAAAATAAAAGATTCAAACATCTGGAGGCCCAAGCACAAGCCAGTGGAAAGCACTAATATGATGCAGTCACAGCTTGTGGATGGGAATTTTAAGAGCTTTTGTTTCTAAGAACCACCGCTCAGAGAGTGGGGCTTCTTTTTGCAACTAGTGCACAAGGTAGGTTTAGATGGTGTTTTTTCTAAGAATACTGTTTAGTGGGGAATCTCCAAGGCATTCATTCAATCAAAATATATTATCTGAGTGTCTCTTTGGGGCAGCCATGCTGTTAGGGTATAATGGTGAGCAAAGTAGACACAGGTCTTATCTCTCCTTACAGAGTTTAGGGCCTAATTCCATTTCAATAGCTCGGGGTCCAATAGGGGAGAGTCATGGAGAAAAGGTGGCCCCTACAAAACATGTGACCTTCAGTCAAGGGACACAGCCATATTAAGGCACCTTCCCCCTTTTTACTCCGTCTTAGGGCTCTCCATCGGCCAACCCAACCAGAAGCCATAAGGCCAAGGAGCCCCATTGATGGAGTCCATATAAATGAGCCACTGGGGGCACTGAGCAGGGGAAGAAAGGAGCAGAGTGGACCTAGAGGGACAGTGGAAGATATTTAGCACATGGTCATGACCCAGTGATGATGATGAGTAAGCATTATCTCTGCAAACTACTCCAGGATATTCTTACTCACTCCATACTATAAAATAAAAGACTCAAGCATCTGGGACCCCAAGCACAATCCAGTGAAAAGCATTAATATGGTGCAGTCACAGCTTGTGGATGGGGTACTCTCATGGCGCCACTGTCACTTGTATATAATTTTTGTCTCATTTAATTCTGAATCAAATAATCTCTAATCTATACGACTGGTTCTTGTCATCCCACATACGAAGTTTTTGTCTTCCTACATATCTTCTTGATGTATAATGCTCACTCCCCGTCTCCTTCCATGTGACCTATTTCTTTGGAGCAAATTATTCCCTTTGAGAACTCTGGAATTCCCCAAAGATCATATTTAGCCTTCTGGTATAAAAATACTGACAGAGATGAAGTCTGTAAAATCCCAATTTGACTGCCAATTTGTGTTCAGAGCCACTTTCAAATGAGAGTTCATGAGAAAGTTGAAGAAAAGGCAATCTGAAAATAGTAAATATATGCCTAGGGGATAATGATGTATGATCAGAATTGTTATTATTAAACACTCACTCTGTACCACCAAGAAGAAGAGTTTTATAGCAAAGGACGACCTTGAGAGCAATGCAGCCCAACACTGAGGAGGATGCTGATGGTAAGATAATGCCAGTGATAACGAACAACAACAGTAATATTGGTACATATCCATTTTCAAATGCCTACTAAGTTTCTGATGCTATACTCGGCCCTTTATACATATCAGTCTCATTAATATGCTATTGATCTGATTAATATTAATTTATACACATCTCACTTAATACTCGAATTAATACTATTATTATTACAGGGTTTTTGTTTTATACATTTTATCTCAATACTTAAAAGTGATAGTATTGTTCCAATACTTTACATTGTCACTGTTCATATTTTATGCATTTCATCTCATTTAATACTTAGATATTGTGTCAGCATTTTTATACATATAATTTCTTGCATTTTTATACCTTTTATCTCCTTGAATACTGAAACTGATATTACCATTCCAGCTTGACAGCATGGGGTACTGACGCACAGGGAGTGTGTTAAGTACTCGGAATCACGAAGCTGGTGAGTGAGGCTGAAATACAGGCCTGTCTGGCCCGGTGCTCTTCCTCTCTCCACTACAAACGAAGTGCCTCCCCCAACAGTAAGAGCTGACATGCCAAATCGTCACTGCACACCAGGCTCTGCGCTATTTTTATACGCACTTTTTGCATTTGATCTTCACGACAACCTCATGAGGTGGGTTCTATTTTCAATGTCTATTTTGCAGAGCTCAAAAATGGCACCCAGACAAGTTATAGTAATTAAGGGAGACTTGTACTCTCCAGGCATCTGCTGGGAATCTGGCTAAAAATAGAGGGTCTGGCAAGTCACTGCACTGGGCACTGTTTCATCCTTTCAGTGTTAATGAAGCCATGAGGTGACCTGTGACTGAGGCCTTAGCCTGTGTTAAGGAAGAAAGATGAGTTAGTGATGAGGGAGCAGAAGCCTCAGCAAAGCAACTGTTTTCCTGAGGTTCTTAATCATATAAGAAAAGAAAAACCAGCACTGGCAGGTATAAATCCTGAATGCTTGAAAATAGATTGTTTTTTTCACTTGGTATATCAGAGTTCTGTGGTGGCAAGTGACAGACAGTGACTCCGGCTACCTGAGCAAACAACAACTACTACTACAAAGAAAATTAAAGTATGGCTGTCTACTTTACACAGAGATACATGGGTATAGGGTTTTAGAGGCCAAATAGTTACAGGTCTTAAAACAGATGAGAGATTCTAAAGAAAGGTCATAAAGATGAAATGCCAAAATGCTCCAGTGAGAAAGAAAAAGGGGGAAGCCAGCCAAGTGGCACTGTGGCCCTCTGAAGGCATCGGGTCTTCAAAGGCCCAGTGACAAAGGCAGAGCATGTGATCGGACAGAGACAGAGATGTGACACCCACATTGACCTGGACGAATGCTTTGGGGAAGGGTAAAGCCCAGAATTAATGTAGGCAACAGCCAAAGAAAGACCAGGCATGCACACAGCACACATTCCATGAGCACTGAAGAGGAAGCTAACGTTCCTGACACCGGTTAGGGCTCTGGAGTCTGATGGAGCTGAGCAGGAGACCTGCTTGTGCCGTAAACTAAACTGAGACCCTGAGCATGCCCTTTCATCCAGAAGTGCATGAAGCTAATGTCCTTGTTTCCTGCAAGTCTTGGTTCATGCTGTCACCTTCTATTTTTTTTTTAATTTTTTTTTTAAAGATTTTATTTATTTATTTGACAGAGAGAGACACAGTGAGAGAAGGAACACAAGCGGGAGATGTGGGAGAGGGAGAAGCAGGCTTCCTGCAGAGCAGGGAGCCCGATGCGGGGCTCGATCCCAGGACTCTGGGATCATGACCTGAGCCGAAGGCAGACACTTAACGACTGAGCCACCCAGGCGCCCCCATGCTGTCACCTTCTAAATGAGGCTTCCCCAACTACCCTATTTAATCGTACCCCCCTCCGTCCCATCCACCACCCTGGCACTTTCAAGCTCCCTTTCCCTGTTCCAGCCTTTCTTTTATCACATGACTTACCATCTTTTATCATACTAAACACATTTGTTATTATGATGTTCAGTGTGTTGTTTATTGTGCATCTCACCCCCCGGAATACACCAGGGCAAGGGTGTTTGTTGATTTTGTCTGAAGATGTCTCCCAAGCGCCTAGAATAGTGCCTGTCACACTCTAGTGCTTAATGAATAACCTGTTGAACGAATGAAGGGTATTCTTTAATCTCTCTGTCTTGTCCGTAAAATGGGGACAGCGTTCACTGGGTTTTACGAGAATTAAATGGGATGATGCATGTAAAAGCACTCAGCACCATGCCTGGTAAAAAGTACTCAACAGATGAAGGCAATTATAGTGTTTTTCATATCCATCAATTTTCTGATTTGATCATCATATTAACTCTGAAAAATAATATCTTGCAGATGAGGAAAATGCGATCCATAGAGATAAAGCCAGTTGTTAACTTGATCTAGCCTCTCAGAGGTTTCATTTGTGGAAATGGTATAAAGAGAACTAGGCCAGAGGAGAGGTAAAGAGATTGGTTCCCCATTTTTTTCAAGCCTTTTCTAGCAAAGGATGGTTAGCCCCAAACTCACTACCATAGGGGCAGAATTCCAAAAACAGTGATTAGATATATGTTCAGTGAACATTTTATTTCCTAACGTGGCAATCACTAGAAATTATGTTGGTTCACCAGGAGGTATGGGTACTACATAACTGCATTTCCTTCCTTGATAATATTACTGAGACAACAGAAGAAAACTGTAGGCAAGGCAAAATATATCTTGATTTCAACAGAGCACATAACAAGGCCCCCTTTAGACATTACCCATAAGATGGTGAAATGTGGTTTCATTTGTTGGATTTAATCACCAGGACCAAAGATCAGCAAACTTTTCCTGTAAACAGCCAGGATGTAAATATTTTAAACTTTGCAGCCATGTAGGGTCTGTCAAACTACTCAGTTTTGCCATTGTTGTGTGACAACAGCCATAGACAATATGTAATGCATAAGTGTGGTTGTGTTCCAATAAAACTTTATTTAAAAAAAACAATCTGCCAGCTGGATTTGGCCCATGGGCCATAGTTTGCTAACCCCCAGCATAGATAGCTGAATGACTATACCCCTAAGTGTGCCATGGACTGAACTGCCAAAGAGTCTCTACTACAGTGATATGAAAATAGGTTGACTACATTTATAAGGGATACAAAGCTAGTAAAAATATCCAACATAATGAATGACAAACTCAAGATTTAAAATTAGGCTGAGAAGCTAAAACTAGCAGCCCAAATTAACATGATATAAGTTAATGCCTAAAAGTATATTGTTCTTTGATTAACAAAACATCATAAACAAAAAACTAAGCTACAATCTACCAACACACTGAAGGAAAAACTGGGCTTGGCAATCACTCCAAAATAATCTGTGGTTGGCTATATGCTCCCCTCATTATTTATTCACTCATTCATTCATTCACTTACTTCTTTAGTTTTTAGCAATAATCCCCAACTGTGTACCAGGGCCTGTGCACAGTGCTGGAGTGTTTTTAATGATAAATAAAATAGCCTCAGTCCTTAAGGACACATGACATAATCTATTGGACAAGAAATATGTCCCTTTATTCATTCATTCACTTGTTTTTTCAACACCCAAATACTGCAGTCAACAACGTGGCAGGGCCAGATCAGGGAGCGGGCAAATGAGATTTAGTATTTGCCTTTGAGGAACTTTGAATACAATCTTCAAGACACATATTATGTAAACAAATCAATTACAATACAGCATGGTATATGCTGTTTCAGAAATATGACTCAAAGGCTGTGAGAGCAAAGAGAATGAAACAGCTAATTCACCCTAAAGGATTCCATGAAACCCTAGCATTTGAGCTGTTTCTAAAGTGGATTAAGAGTTTTACTATCAGATGTTGATCTACTCTTTAATGTCTGAGGGATTTTGGTATCTGGTTACAAACAACCACAAATACTTGTGTTTTGCTTAATATTCCATTTATTAAGACCATCTATTAGAACATAGGCAAATTTTTCAAAACAAACACTTTGGATAATGTAAATGTCACTTACAAATTTGACTAACCTCCCTTAAGGAAATTAAACTGAAATTACAGCTACAGTCTCTTAGTTGGGTTTCCTGCAGAAGCCTTCCCTGATCAAGGTTTGAGTGTGCACAAGATGTCTGAGAACTCTAGGGACACCGGAGAGGAAGTAGGGGGGATTAATCCACTATAAGCCTTTTTTTTTTTTTTTTTTCATTCAGTCAAAATGTACTTGGATGTTTGGGAGGCAGCCTTGCACACCTGACTCAGGAACTAGACTTCTCCCATTTAGCACTTCTGGGGCTTGAGCATCCTTCTCTGGGTCTGCTGCATTTGACCAGCAGCTGAGGGAGAGAGAGAATGGAGGGTTATGCGTGGAGAGTTAATGGGCTAGCTCTGGTGGTAATGTTCATCATGTCAACCCATTCTGATGTGGCTGGAACCATATAGTCTTTTTGTGTTTTTGTGACTGGCTTATTTCATTCAGCCATGTCCTCAAGGTCCATCAATGTTGTAGCATGTGACAGAATTTCCTTCCTTTTGAAGGTTGAATAATATTCCATTGTATGTATATACTGCATTTTGTTTATCTAACAATTCACTGTTGGACATAAGGGTTGCTTCCACTTCTTGAAATATACTTAACACTGTTGAACCATGCACTTAAAGATGGTTAAGATGGTTTTTACAAAATGATGTAGCTGGCAGCCTCCAGCAGTCTGCCCCATAGTGATGTGAACCTGAGATGGGATGACCTCCTCAACTGACAGTGGATAGAGATCTGATGCACCCAGCTCCTTCTTTCTTGCCCCTCTCTTACGGACAATAATAATTTTAAAAGGCTGCTTCCAAAATGCCCAAAATCCTTATGCATCTGAGGGTCCCTTCCTGCAAACAGGAATGCAATATGGGCTAACATGCACTCTGGATCCAGAATGTAAGTGCGCTAAAACACTAGCTTTCTTCCAACTCTTCCAGGAGTCCCAAGGGTTCCATTTCCAAAGCTCCACTTTCTTTCTCTGCGGCATTTTCCACTTGTGATTATAGAATACAACTTGTGAGTATAAGTCTGGCTCTGGGATCAAACAGATCTAGGTTTGCAAATTGGCTTCTGCACTTGCAATCTGTGTGTGTTTCAGGAAGTTAATTAGTTTGCTTGAGCCTCAGTTTCCTTGGCAGTGAAATTAGACTAAAGTAAGTTCTCTCTTGGATATTTTCTTAAGATCCACTCTCTATACATCTGCATCCTGCTCTCTGCCTAGGAGACCAACCTAGGGGTTCTCAGCTGGAAGAATTTTGTCCCCTCAAGGGACATTTGGAAATATGGAGACATTTTTGGTATCACAGCTAAGGAAGTTGCCATTGGAATTTAGTGAGTGGAAGGCAGGGATGCTGTTAAATATCCTACAGTGCACAGGAGGATTCCTTAACAAAGAATTATCCAACTCTAAATAACAACATTGCAGATGTTGAGAAACCCTGGACTACACAAACAGGCTCTCTGCCCCTCTGGCTTCTAGATGGAGTTGGCCAATAGGGAGCCCTAGCAGGAATCAAGAGAGGAGAGAGTAGGTCAGGCTGTCCATTCCCTTTGCTCCCACTCAAAGGGGTTACCTTAGGTTGGCTGTGTCCCTTCCCAGTAGACCCGTGCTCCACCCAAGGCAGGCTTTTCTCCTTCTAGGATCTGGCAGCTTGGCCTAAGGGTGGTAGCAGCTCTGCTGATCCTGGCCCCAGGAAGACCACACTGGCTCTTGAGGTTCCTTTGTACCTTGCTGCACCTTTGTAAATAGACCCTCGTTTCATATAAACTCTCTTCAAATAATCCTAATTGGATGATCTGTTTCCTCTTGGGATTCTGTGTGATATCAGTAACAATCTCATAAGGCCGTTATAAGGTTTCAGGGAGATCATAGATAGAAACACTCGGTGCAGTGTAAGGCATGTTGTGAATGTTCAGGGAATCATTGCCTTCTCGCAGTGTTTTGGCATTGCTGTTATGCTGGATCCCCTGATCAGATGAACCTTCTTTCAAATGAGCCACCTGAAAATTTTCTCCCTTTTTAATTTGGAGCATACCTGGATCTTACGAGTAGATCAAACTTTTTTTTTCAACAGCTATGTTTCAATATCTAGAGATAACTATTCTGCCACAGAGCTCAAATATGGTGTTAAAATATGTTGTGAGTTGGAAAACCTTTGCAGAAATTCCAGGTCTGTCTCGGCTCTTGGAATGCAAGACATTATTTGTGTCCCTGTCATATAAATTTGGAAGCAGTGTCCATGCTGGCCCTTTTCTCTCCAGGTTTCCTGACTCAGTAGGAAGAATGAATGAGCCTGATTTTTATCCCTGGTGGCAGGAGGAGAAAGGTTGGGCTACAGCCTCTGCAGACGTGGTTGGACAAGATTCAAACTAGGCAATGGAAATCGCCATGCCCCCCAATCAAGAGAGCACCGGGGCCTCTGGCAGCTTCACCGCAGGTGACACACAAGACAAGTCCAGCCATAGAATGTGTTTGAGGATATGCTAGAAACACTGGGGCAACTCATTCATTCATTCATTCCAATATATATTGATATTTGAGAGTAATTCTGACTCTTTAAGTCTATTCTATGTCATTACCTCCAGTCCATAGAACAATAATAATTATAGATAATATCATGTTTTCATCCACTGTCTCATCCAGATCTTTCAAAAGCTCTATGAGGTGAGTGTTCCTATTGGCCCATTTTGAGGATGAGGAAACTGAGACTTAGAAAGAGGAAGTCATTTGCCCAAGTCCCATGGCACTGAACTAGGATTCATATGCAGACAGGTGAACTCTAGAGTCAGACAGACCAGCCTGAGTGCAAGGAAGTTACTTTGCTTTGCTGACCCTCTGTCCTCTGTAACAGCAGGACCATGGCCAATGCTAAGGACTAGCAGCTAGCACTACAATTGAAAAGTAAGGGACTTCGAGTCTGGCATCCCTGAGCTCCAATCCTATTCTATCTCTAAACAGCTATGTTCCCCAGGCAAATCATTTAACCTGACTGGGCTCAGTTTCCTCATCTGCAAAGCAGAGGATAATAATGTCTCCTTGTAGAGTCATGATGAGAACTCCCGACAAATGCAGAGATCTCCAAAGTGGGGTGTGGGAAGAAAAGTATCAGAATGTTGATTTCTAACTTGTTTAATTCACCTCAAAACAAAAAAAAAGGGAATTAAGCTCCATTAATATTTAATGTATGCATAAACATTTGACACCCATATTTGACATATATGTCAGCTCTTTTCTTTCCTCTACAATGCTGAATGGCTGGTAACACTTCCACATTCATCCATTTGCTTTTAGCAAATTGCCTTATGTGACAATTTATGTGTGCCTGGGTAAATGGATTTAGGCTTTATAATAACCAGTCTTTAAGCAGACAAACTCACAAAATGGACAAGTGACTTAAAAACATTCCTGCTAAAAATCTGTTTAAAAAAAAAAAAACAAAAACACTAACAACGTAAGTATAAGTGAGAAACCAGAAAATGCAGAGGACATTTATTCCACTTATGTAGGGCTTTTCATGGGCCACCCCACAAGGTAAACAAGATGATGACATAATCCAAGGTGACAAAGTGCTGTCCCCTATCCACCCAAATGAAATTACCATAATAAGGTTTGGAATATGGATTTACAACACTACCATTAATGACAATTTTTTCTCTATGTGTAACTTGTGCCTGGAGATATTAGCTAATGATAGTACAAAGCCACCACAATTAGCAAGACATTAAATTTATTTATTCCAAGGTAATTTCATCCTTTTAAAATTTCTTGTTTTGTGTATGTTTTATAAGGTACTCAAAAAGCACCATTTGGCAGTGTGTAAGTAACTAATCAAATGTAATTATGTTAGTGATATGTGCTTAAAATCATTTTTGTTGGTGGGTATGCAATTTAAAAAGCATGGACACCCCTGAGCTAATATACATAATAAAGCAATTGACTCACAAACTGCCATGCAGTAGTTGCTCAATAAAAAGCAACTGTTGGGGCTCCTGGGTGTCTCAGTCAGTTAACCACCTGACTCTTGATTTCAGCTCAGGTCATGATCACAGGGTTGTAAAATTGAGCCCCACACTGGGCTCTGTGCTGGGTATGGAGCCTACTTAAGTTACTCTCTCCTCCTCTCCCTCTCAAAAAAAAAAAAAGAAAGAAAGAAAGAAAGGAAGGAAGGAAGAAAGAAAGAAAAGCAACTGTTGTTATTATCAATTCCCCATTTATTGAGCACTTTCTGCATAGAAGTTTTTTGGTTTTTTTGTTGTTGTTTTTTGGTTTTTGGTTTTTTTTTAAAGATTTTATTTATTTATTTGAGACAGAGAGAATGAGAGAGAGAGAGCACATGAGAGGGGGGAGGGTCAGAGGCAGAAGCAGGCTCCCTGCCGAGCAGGGAGCCCGATGCGGGACTCGATCCAGGGACTCCAGGATCATGACCTGAGCCGAAGGCAGTCGCTTAACCAACTGAGCCACCCAGGCGCCCTCTGCATACAAGTTTTTACACAAGTCTTAAAACAATTTTATTATGCAAAATTTCAAACACCCAAAATGTAGGGAGAATATTTTGATGCACCCGTATACAACTTTATCCAGCTTCGACAATTATCATTTTGCCAGTCTTGTTTTATCTCTTCCCTCACTTATTTTTCTGGACCATATTAAAGCAAATTCTACATCATTCCACCTGAAAATAATTTGGTATGAATCTCTATCTGATAAGGACTATTTGTTTAACTACCTTGCCATTATCATACCCAAAACAATTATCAATAATTCCTTTAATATCATCCACCATGCTACTATTATTATTACCATTATTACTATCCTTAATGAAATGCAAATATGATTGGATCCCTCCAGCATCATCCCATCTCCATGACCATGTCCAAACTCCTCGCGAAGCCCTAATCTTGCCCTTGCCTCCTTGTCCATTCCTGTCTTCTCTTCCAGTGTTGGCTCTTTCTGCTCCTTCAACCTGCAAGTCTCCCTCTTCACTCTCAAGCTGCCCACCTGTCCTTTCATACCATACCCTACCTGTCCTTCCTTCAAGTTCAGATAAGATGTGACCTCCTCTGGGAAGCCCAGACTGCTTCTGTGCTCGCTCCCTGTGCTGACTTCCATCACCGAGTTCATTGTATCATCCGTGCATCTTGCCCTCAACATTCTGTGCTCCTTGAGAGCTAGGACGGTTAAATTTGTGTGTCAACTGGGCTAAGGGATGGTGGTAAGACATGACTTCTGGATGTGTCTGTAGGAGTGTTTCCAGAAGAGATTAACATTTGAAGCAGTACACTGAGTAAAGAAGATCTGCCATCACCAATGCCAGGGCACCGGGGGCGGGGGGGGGGGTGCATCATCCAATCTATTGAGGGCCTAAATAGAACAAAAAGTCAGAGGAATGGCAAATTTGCTCCCTCTTCTTGATCCAGAACATCCATCTTCTCCTGCCTTAAGACAATGGCTCTTCTGGTTCTCAGGCCTTTGGGTTTCGACTGGAACTATACCACCTGTTTTCAGATGGCAGACCATGGGACTTCTCAGCCTCCACAATTGTGAGAGCCAATCCTTCAAAATAAATCTCTTTGTGTAGGCTCAAATGTATCCTACTGATTCTGTTTCTCTGGACAACTCTGACTAATACAAAAATCAAGACCATGTCCTGCTCATCATTGTAGTTCTGCACAGTACCTGGAGCTTGGTGCCTAGAACATCTATAAGAGTTGCAGGACTGGAAAAATGAATCATCCAGGAGTGGGAAGGTAGAGTTAACCCTGAAGGACCAAGAAATGGAGAGCAAATAACATAATGGTGTCCGTAGGGCCCAAGGACAAAATGGGATGTCATACCAGGAAGGTTTGGATCAGTAGATGAGATCTAAAACCCTAAACAAATGAAACAGCCCTGGTTTTCCATTTAAAAAGGTGCCACGTGGGATCTGAAAGTGATGGCAACCCTTTAAGTAAATCTAGAATAATCAGAATAAAAGCTCCACTAGGGAAAAGCTTCTCTAGGGAAGGAATTTTTATCTGTATCATTCACTGCTGTACCTACATTGCCTGTACACAGTAGGTGCTCAGTGAAGATTTCTTGGATGAATCAATGAATGGATAAATTAACTCAGGACTGATTGAAGACAAGACAGAGATATGAACTGGATATGAGTAGAGGCAGAAAAGTAGCTCTTCCCTCACTACCCCTCAGAATCACCTAAGGGAAAAGACCCTAACCTGCCAACCCTGCGACAATTAATATCATGCCTACCTCATTTAATATTGTCTTTCCAGTGCCCTGCAGAGTCTGGCATCTAACAGTGCTCAATAAATCACTGTGGAACAAATGATTCCTTCTGTGAAATGGAAGCTAATATTACTTAGCTTGAAATGAACTAGGATTCTCAACAGTCTTCATGTCTTCAGTGAAAATTCTATATTAGTTCAATCTCTAAGTTTTTTTTTTAGCCTTGTTTTTAAGAGTCTTGAATCAATTCCAACTAATCAGTCAAGGTCATATTTGTCATTGGAGCATCTGCTTGCTAACATGAGTGTGTCTGCATTTTGTTAAGCTTTCTATTTTTAAGCCTGACATAATAGTACATGCCAGACCATTTCCAGATCATGATATTGTCATAAATGGGGCACCAGTGTCTTGGGAGCTACTGGTAGGGTGCCTCTGGGGAGAAAGGAGAGGTTCAGATGACACAGACTTTTGCAAATTCTGCATTAAACAGAAAGTTCTTCAACACAGGATTGCTCAGAGCCTTTGTTATGCTAATATGAAATTATGATCCCATAAAAGAAGGTGTCAAAAGATGGCAATCCCCAAATTCTTTATTGCTTAAAATGTTATATTTTTTAGATATTTGATGGAAAACCTTTTAACAACCCAGAGGTTGCTTGTTCCAAGAACATGGTTTTAGAAATGATGTTTGCAAGAATAACAAATCATGAAGATTCTTGCACTTTCCTAACCATCCAGCTTGCTAAAGTTAAAATGACTGGTCTACTCTAACAGAGAAAGGCACAAGCTCATTCAAACTCCCTCATCTGCTCCTCATAAGGGCAGAAGCACCAGAATCAAGAGATTGGGCTTTGCTATGAGCCTGATTTGGTACAAGTCTCAGCTCTGCAACTTACTAGATGTGTAACATTCTGCAGATTAATTATCTCACAGCCTCAGTCTTCTCATCCTTAAAAGTAAGAACAACGACACTGTAGAGGGACTACTTAACCATGATGGTAGGGGATGTCTTTGAAAAGTCATGGCAAGGTCTGACACGTGGTAAGTGATATGTCATTCATGGAGTGTCAGGCACTGATAGAGAACCTGCAGATGGAGCTGTAAACAAAACAGACAGAAGTCCTTGCCCTTGGGAGATTCCAGCCCAGCAGAGGAAGATGGAATCCACTCCCCATGTGGTTCCAAGGAGCAGCCAGGGTGGGCACCAGAACTCTAGGGCAACAGCAGGTGCCATTCATGGAAAGTCTGTTGCCACGTTCCTGGTGAAAGATGGTGAAGTTGTGAATTGTCCTGTTATCGAGAGCCACCTGAATACTGCCTGGGCACTGTGGCTGCAGCATACCCAACAGGAGACAATGCCCTGAATCCTCCTCCTTCCCATGACAGAAGCACATAGCAGCAGAACAACTTGCAGCCTCACACTGGAATGCCTTGGGACCCATATGCCAGGGAGCCCCATGGTGAGGGCCTAAGACAAAATGAGACCAGTCAGGTCAAACCCATCCCCTCACCTGAACTGTACGATGAGGTCTCCATGTTTGATGTTGGAGACTGAAGCCACAGATACCTGTGGGTGACACAGCCAACCTCCAGCCAGAGCCTAGAGCTCTGTTCATTCAAAAGACTCATACAACTTTTTGAAACTGGTGGCACACACTTCGATGAGCAGTTGTTCAGGGCCCCGTTTTGCACTTCTGTTTCCAAGTGATAGGGCAAAAGAGTGCACTGAGCAGCCTGCACCTTCTCCGTCACCTGCCTCCCTGGGAGATGGAGAAGTCAGTCTCTAACTGTGCTTGCTTTTCTCTCTCTGCTTGCATCCCTCCCACTGCAGCTCTTTCATAGGCATTAGGCATTTAATTGTGCATGCCACAATTCATTATGCCTGAAGCTTAAGCAGGGGCTGCTCTAGCTTCTTCACTCTGCAAACTGAGTGCACACCAACTCCTATCCTGCCTGCTTCGTGAATCATAGTTCAACACATTCTCATAATTACCTCATGTTTCAGGCTTGAGAGGCAGATCCTAGTGAACTCAAGAAGAAGGTAAAATATTTAGTTTGTACCAAACAGAATACAACTGTGCACACTTCCTTTGTATAACAATTAGTGGCATACGGTGAGAGCCAAGCACACTAATAAAGTTATAAAGAAATCTAAGGGTTAGGGAGACTGTCGTTCCTTCATAGGCTCAGGCAAGAGCGCATGTTGCTAACATTGCAATTTTCCAAACAGATTGTCTGAACACCTGCAGGCATTCAAGGACCCTCCTACTCTCAAGAACTCTCTTTCATGTCTCATTCGACAAGACCATCTTAATTCAGGGAGAGGTACAGCGTTTGGGTTGGAGAGAGTAGGTGACAAATAAGCTTTATCTCGCAAGCCAACCCAGCTCAGTTGGGGCTGCCTGGAATGCTGTGTTGAAAAGGATTCTGAGGCTGCATTTGGGCTCATTGGGAACGACGACTGGTTAGTGACAATATTTGCTTTGAGGAGGGCATGGGGCTAGGAAGATGTCGGTGCACACATTTGACATTTCTCCTAGTGAAAAGAGGCTTAACTGAGGAATTGAAGACCCTCTGGTGTTGGGAAAGTCATTCACTGTCCCCAGCCTCAGCTTCCTGATCTGTAAAATCAAGATGACGGTAACATTTCCCTTGTAGGGTCCTGGTGAAGATCAAATTCAGTGTGTAAAACTGCTTGGGGAACCATAATGCATTAGATAAATGTGAGATCACGTAATTACAAAAATATCTACATTCAAATAACCATGTGTGTGGATTTGCTTTTCTTTTTCTTTTTTTTTTAAGATTTTATTTATTAGAGAGAGCACAAGGTGGGGGTAAGGGCAGAAGCAGACTCTCCACTGAGCAGAGAGCCCCACATGGGGCTAGATCCCAGGACCTTGGGTTAGGCAAATGCCTAACAAACTGAGCACCCAGGAGCCCCTGGATTTGCTTTTCTAATGCTCTAGGGAAGGCTGTATCAACCTCAGCACTGTTGACATTTTGCCCTGAATTGTTCTTCGTGGTGGGGATGTTCTAGGCATTACAGCGTATTTAACAGCATTCCTGGCCTCAACCCACTAGATGCCCATAGTAGATCCCCTAACAATCAAAATATCAATCAAAAATGCCTCCAGATGGGGCACATGGGTGGCCCAGTCAGTTAAGCATCTGACTCTCGATTTCAGCTAAGGTCATGATCTCAGGGTCGTGAGATTGAGCCCCAAGTCTCGCTCCGTGCTCAGCAGCGAGTCTGCTTAAGGATTCTCTCTCTCTGTCTCCCTCTTCCCCTTCCCCCAGCCCACCCCCTCACTCTCTCTGTAAAATAAAGAAGTAAAATCTTAAAAAAAAAGAAGAAGAAGAAAAGAAAAGAAAATTCTGTTGGTTTAAAAAAAAAAAAAATGCCTCCAGACTTTGCCAAATGTCTGCTGGGGGCAAAATTGCCCGTGGTTGAGAAAGACTGGTTGAGGTCAGTCGCTTTCCCTTCTGGGTGCACATTGGACTCACCTGAGGAGCTTTTAAAACTATAGCAATGCCAGGGGTATCTGGGTGGCTCAGTGGGTTAAGCGTCTGACCCTTGATTTCAATTCAGGTCATGATCTCAGGGTCGTGGGATCAGCCCGCATCTGTCTCCATGCTCAGCAGGGAGTCTGCTTCTCTCCCTCTCCCTTTGCCCCTCTCCCCACTCGTGCTCTCTCTCTCTCTAAAATAAAATAAATAAATCTTAAAAAAAAAAAAAACTGTAGCAATCCCAAGCCCCAACAAAGACATTTTTATTTAATTAGTCAAGCATGGGTGGGGCACCAGAGTCTATCCTCTAGGTGGTACACATTCCAGAATTGAAAGCCTTTCACAAAGCTGTACGGAATCCTTTCTGATCGGACAGAAGTTCCCCTCTCCTGCAAGCTACAGCCCCCATGGGCTCCCTGGGCCTTGGCCATGTGCTCTTTTGGGGAAAGGCCAAGGGTCTTCCCAGGGGGGAAATGAGGCAAAAGGTTCCCCACACTCCAAACCGTTATGCAACCTCATTCCTCCCTCAATCACAAAAATTCCAATTTTGAATGAGTATATGAAGCAATTTATCGCTTAACAGATGATTGAGGGAACATGATGAAGGAGATCATTAAATGTAATGGATATCCATGCATGTCCATCCTAAAGCAACTTTTCAAAGACAACGAAAGCCCTAAGATCCCTTTGATAAAATGGAGCTAGACAGAAATAGCGCAAGTAACATATGACTGGATACCAATGGTAAAATTAAAGGCAAACATTGTTGATGAGCTCACTAGAGCCTGAAGTATTGAAGCACAATATTAGCCTTGGTGGAAATAACTCCACTGAAATATGTCCTTCCTGCTACACAGCTTTCCTAAGGCTCAGAAAGCCGTCCGCCTCTCGCAGCATCTCACTTTCTGTCACCAGGCATTTTCAATAGAATGAACAGAGAAGAGAGTTTGGGAATGAAAGTGAAGGATAATTGAAGTGTTGACTTGATCTATTGTTACAACTGAATAGGCAGAGAGACAAATACTCAGTCCCTGCGCAGACCCTCACATAAGCCCTTCAGCTACTGGGACTGGCATAGCAGCCAGTCAATCAGCATATACTTACCGAACACCCACCATAAACAAGTCACCGTGCTGAGCTCTCTGGGGGATACAAAGATGGATAAGACACAGATCCTGCCCTTGAGGCGTTTGTAGTCTAGTCAGGGACTTATAAAAACATAATCAATAATACCGAATGGTCTGAGTTTAACTCCAAATGAATGGCTCCAAAGAGAGATACCGAGCTGGGGGGGTTTAGGTAAAACTAAGTGAAAATTACACAGGGAGGCTGGGCATTCCAAGCAGTCCCCAAGCATCACTTCTCATGAACTGACATGAGGAGGACTATTAGCCACCTGAATGAAGGAGGGATGCACCTGGTGGAGAGTCAGGGGAGACTGAGAAAAGCATGGCATAATGCCCACCTCCTCCTGGGACCCAGCAATCTGCTGAGCTAACAAGACAGAAGTAAAAGGAAAGAAGCAGAGGGTCAGAGGGAAGAGCCATCTCCCAGTGCTGCATGGGGAACAGTGGCTGGATCAGCAGGAACTTGGGGGCTACGCAGAGAAGGGGAAGTTCTTGTCCTTTGCCCTGGGACAGAAGCAGCCTCCAGGGTAGAGTCTATTTTTCATCAGAAGAAAACAGGCTCTCATTATGGGGCAAGGGTGTGACAAGGATGCCAAGCTCCTGGCGGAGCAACATGATACCTGCATGCGGGGTGCCATGTGGGACACCCTTCAGGGACTCCTGGACACACTTGAGGTATCTTCATTCTGAGCTTGGGGGTTGGAGAGCCCTATGATACTAGTGGCAGAGCAAAAGGAATGGCAACTAAGCAAAAAGCACGCAGACTTGAACTTCAGCCCCCATGGGCTCCCTAGGGGGAGACTGCTTTGACTCTGTCTAATCCTACAACTATGTGTGAGGTGAGCAACGCTATAAATAATCAGCACCACACAGGCTGACATGAATATGTCGCTGCAGCCAAGAGCCTGGGCCAAGATCTCTCTGGGCCAAAAAAGTTGTTCTTGAAGTGACATTTAGCCCCCAGAGCCCTAAAGATCCCAACCCAGGAGCTTGGGTCCCCAGTGAGGCCTTGCCTGGGCACATGAGACACAGGATGGGACTTTAGGATTGCTGCTGTCAATACACCCCTTAGTCCAAGCCCCTCTCTGCACTACCTCCTGACAACTGGTCTCCTTGTCCCTAGAATACATGCTCCATACAGCAGCAGTGCAAGCTTTTTAAAACTCAAAATGGACCATGACACTGTCCTGCTCAAAAGTCTTCCAATGTCTTCCCCTCTCGATTATGATAAAATCCAAGCTTCCTCCAGGCCCACTGGCCTCACAGGATCCACCCTGCCTGCTCCCCAGACTCATTTGTCTTGCTCACTTCACTTCAGTGACAAAGGCTTTGTCTTAGACCCAGAATGCCCCTATCTCATTTCATGCCCCAGGGCCTTTGCACTTACCACCAAGATATTATTCTCCATATATTCTCACAGTTGTTCCATCTCTTCATTCAGGTGTCTACTCAAGTGTTATGTTTCCACAGAGCTCTCCCCTATTCCGTACTCCCTAAAAGAGCCCCCATCACCTTCTAACTCTTTAACTTATTTAATATTTCTTCATAGTACTTATCTCTCAGTATCAAATGTACATTTGTTTGAGTATTTATGGATTGTCTCTATCTCACATTAGAATATAAATTCCAAGACAGCAATCTATCGCCAGTGCTTAGAACTATCCCTGCCATTTAGTGCATAATAAATATGCACTAAATGAAAGAATGAATAACTCCTTCTCAAACTATTAGGCAAACTGCTAAGCCCTCTATCCCCTCTTTTGAAGACCTGGCTTTGGAAGCCACTAACATGCACTGAGCTTCACGGTTGCAAAAGTCCTCAGGATTAACTAAATGATCCTTCTCTATTTGACACCATCTCATCACTTGTCCCCATCCCATCGCAGCGTGCATCAACACCAGTGACTTACTATTTATTCTTGTTTACTTAGTTTTGTTTCTATCTGCCCATATGAGTATCATCCTGAGGCAAGCATTGCACCTGACATTTTATTGCACCCCAGGGCCATCTTACATTTACTAAATTTAAATATCACTGTGCTAGATTCAACTACTCTTTCCAGTCCACTGAGATCTTTGTGATCCTACTCTTTCATTCGGCATAACACTGCCCCTGCCTGCCTGCAGAAACTTCATAATAAGGCTGCCACCCACCAAGGCAGAGGTTGTGGTGGTAGACAACTGGGCAAGGCCCTCCCTCTTCTGGCCTTGCTCGCATTGCCTACCAAGTTGGGAAAATCAAGGTACAGCCTCGACTCCCTCCTGTACGTGCCCAAACTTGTCTACCCCAATTCCCCCAAAGGAGGAGATACAGAAAAGGCAATGGACTTGGGTACAGGCCAGACCACAGTTTGAACCTTACCTTCTCCACCTACTTGCTTTGTAAATTTTGGCAATGGGATTGTCTCCACTTTGCTGCAGCTGAGTTTCTTTTTTCGGATACATAGAAACAATAATTCCTATCTGCAGAGTTGTTGTGAGGACTGGACACAGTGACAAAGTACCCAGTACAATGCCAGGCATTTGATGAATACATCATCTATGTGCATTTAAAACAAAACAAACAAACAACTCTGACAGGCCAAATTTGGAAGTGAGAGAGGAGAATGAAACCCAGCTATTTCACAGAGTCTTTTTTAAGCCAATGGAGAAAAAAATCAGTACATCCACAAATTAATTCCCAGTCAGAGGTCATGTGGACAGTTGTGCTCCTTGGTTCAATGTTCCCATCAAAGTTCCCAAGCATCCGTAAGTTTGAAGATGCAGGGCTTGCACAGGGGCCACAGGGATCTGTGCAGGGATGCAGGGAAGGGTGTAGACCTCGGTTGCAGGCTGGCAGGCCCGTGGCCCTTCACTACCTTCCCCACGGCACTGATTCAGCATGCTCATCCAGCTGGCATTTTCGCATCTACCTCACACTCATTTAAATAATGGCACAAACTGTAAAGATGGGGAGATAATCATAAAAAGCTCAGGGAAAGTATGCAAATAGAAAGCTCTCCAAACTCAAAGGAGGCTGGGAGAACAAAGATAATCAAGAGCATTATCAACCTGCCCCAGGTGTGCAGGCACCGGGAGCCTGAAGGAAGCCCATGCCGGGAGGGGAGGAGGATGGCCCCCACCGATCCTGGTCTGGTACCTGTTTTTATTTATGAACTTGCTCTCTCTCTCGAGCTCCAGAGAATCTTAACAGATGGAGCTCAAGCACATAAGAGGGTGGAGGAGAGTGGAGGTTAGGAGTTTCCCAGGTCTATTCTTGACCCTGTTCCTTTAAGATGTTCATCCTGATAGGGCGGTCACGGCACACATTTAAAATGATGCCAGTATTATCACCCCTCTGCTCAAAACCCTCCGTGGCTTTCACAGCTCTCCGAGTAAAAGCCAAAGCCTCCCCTCCCCTGGGCTTCCAAGGCTGTCCCCACCCCTCTGACTTCAACCCCATCTCCCTCCCTTGCTCCACCCAGCCACACTCTGCTCCTTTGCCCACCACCACCCACTGTCAACCTTGGCTCAACGGCCTCAGTCTCATAGAGGCTTTGTGTGTCTGTGTCAACTGCAAACCCTCCTTCCTGACTCTCCCTCTCCCTGCTTTGCCTTTGTTAGCACTTATCACCATCTGAAATAGCTTCTTTCTTTGATTTATAATCTCTTTCTCCTAACTAGAATGAAAGCCCAATGACAACGGGGCTTTTTATCCGATATCGCCCCAGTGTTGTCAGCTTTACCTGGCACATGGCGGGGGCTCCATATATATTTGTTGAATGCACTTTTTGTTGTTGACTAAAGCTACACACATGTTTATTTTGACTCTCCCATTTTCTTCCCCTTTTTCTATTTCATAGCATTGTTGGGAAGACTAAAAGAGCTAATTCCTGATGAAAAGTTTACTGCATTGCACCTGGTACATGCTACATACTTAATGAAGGTTGAATGCCCTTATTACTGAGCAAAATTCAGCTCTGTGTAGAGTGAGCACTGGTAACAGAGCCTCCCTCATTGTGGCATTCAAGAAGGGATTGTGTAAAGACAGCAGTACATTTGACTCTTTTGCGTAAGAAGGAAGGAACTGGAAGCAGGGCTCACTTGTGGGCAGGGCCCTCAGGGACAGGCAGGAAGAGCTAGGATGGCAGAGCTGGAGAAGTCACAGAGGGGCTGGCTCACCCCTGCCCTGTAGCCCCTCAAACCATACCAACTATGATGCTGGCATATGTATGCATCTCAGTTACAGCTAACTGGATGACTCTGCCCCCAGAACCCCCCAAAGAAAATCATTTCCATATCCCCCAAGGAATCAAGGCCCAGAGCCAAGTCTGCTTCCTACAGGGTTTCCATTCTACCCAGGCTACCAGGATTGGCATGTCCAATGATTTGGGCTATATTTCCCAAAGGGCAGCTCGTTGCAGGCTTTAAAAGCTGGGGACAACAGAGGCAGCTGGTAAGTGGACACCAGCCCCACTACCAACACCAGCATTTATATATATATATATATATATATTTTTTTTTTTTTAAGTAAACTCTGCACCCAACATGCGGCTCAAATTCATGACCCTGAGATCAAGAGTCACATGCTTTACTGACTGAGCCAGCTAGGCACCCCCTAACACCAGCATTATAAATAGAGTTTTCAAGGGGCTGCTGGGGCTCTTCATGGACTGGTCCCTGCCAACCTTGCCAGCATCATCTTGAACAATGCTCACCCATCCTCAGGGCTCCCAGTGTCTCCAATTGCTTGAGGGCCTTCTAGTGGACACGTCGTAGGCTCTGTGTTTGTGTGTAATGTTTTTAAGTAGTCAATGAGAATCTCACTCTCATCAGAATCCCTCTACATCTGAGTCTGACTGAGATACAGCTTTGTACTCCTTGTCCTTCTCTGTCTGGTGAGCCTTATTACCTCCAGGTTGCCTTCCGAGCACCTCCACTTACATCTCCCCCTGGCCCTGAGTACATGAGTACATCACTTCCTGAACAAGCCCATCTTCTCACGACATCACTATACTCAATCACTCATGTTTTCAGGCCCTCAGCTGAGGACAACAGTGGGTTACACCAGACACACCCAAAACTCTGGGAGTTTGCAATACTGATTTCTGGCCCAGCCTGAGTATCCAATGGCTCCTTCAGAACTCCAGTCAAAAGCATCCCTCCAGAGAGACCTCTGCTGACCATCGAATCTGTAAAATGTGCCCCCCCTCACTTGTCACTCTCTATCTGTATCCACCTAATCTTGCCAATCCTCAAAGTGTGGTGCCCCCAGATTAGGAGCAACAGCATCACCTGAGAACTTGTTAGAAATGCAGAATCTTGACTTCACCCCAACCTGCTGAGTCAGAATTTGCATTTTAACAGGGTTCCCCAGGCCACCCATATGGACATGAAAGTTTGAGAGGCACTGCTTTAGAGCACTTCTCACAGCCTATAATTGTCTAATTTGCTTATTTAAGTAAATACCTATCTCACTCTCAACTAAAAAGTAAGATTCATGAAGGCAGGGACCTCCATGTTGTATTTATCATTGTATTTCTAGTCCCTAGCTGCTGGCGCATGGTGGGTGTCAAATAAATACAAAATATTAAGTAAATGTATGAAGGAATAAGTTTCCAAAGTTTCTTAAAGCTCTAACGTTTTAGAATCAGTGGTCTTCTCTTTCTAGTTAATTTCCTTCTCCCTATTATCCAAGCTGTGTTCACCTACCTTCATCAAGCATTCACTCAGCACCTTCTGTGTAGGATGTTCTATGTTGAGCACTGAAAATAGTTAAAAGGCAGCGTCTGCCCACAAAGACTGCATGGTTGAGAAGGTTCAACCATAAGAAACAACTTCTGTTTTATCTGATTAGATCTGTGGTTTCTAACCCATCTCCCTGACACTAGCATGAGGTATATTTTTCTGTCCTTAGTAGCCAAAGAACTGTCTACTTTCTCTACCCATGGGCTTATATTTTTCTGACTTGACACCTGAATGTTTTGTTCAAACCTATCATTGGGGCATTTCCTGCTTCTCCATTACTGATGATCTCTTATCCAGTTCTGGACTTGTGGCATCTTGCTCTGCCTCCAGCAGAAAACATTCCCAGTGACCACTATCCTGGCACATGCAGTGGCCACCTTGGGTCCTGGGAAATTTCAGCCTTTACACCTTGAAAATGTCCTCATGTGCTTACTATGCAGGGCACGTGGCCTGCCTCTCAGATCCTGGGGAGCTTTGTTTTATATTTGGCTTTAACCCTAACTTCCTTGCTTTCCCTTAATTAAGAGTTCCTCACCCCTGACTTTGTCTGATATGCTCTTCTCCTTCTCACCAAGGGGACTCCTCTTCATAACTTAGAGACTCAATTCATAGAATAAAAAATTTGTTCCCACAATGCATTACATCAACAATAAAAGGAGAAAACTCTACAATCATATTAACACAGGCCAAAAAGGCATTTGACAAACTTTTGCAGCCATTCCTAACACATACTCTAAGTAAAATCAAAATAAAAGGGAAACATTTAAATATGATGAATACTTTTTAACAGAAATTAGTGACAGATTTTAAAAGAAAGTTTTTCCATAAAAATCAGAAACTGGATAGAAATGCCAACCATCACTAGTAAATTGGTCAGCATGATCTAAGTGGGTGTAGCCAAGGCAATAAGGTAAGAATATTAAATAATAGAGCTAAAACCACAGAAGAAGAGGTAAAACTCTCCTTTTTTTGGCTGATGGTTTGATTGCATATCTAGAATTACTACATATGCTAATCTTTTAAATTATATAATTAATAAGAGTATTAAATAAGTTTCAAAGATTTAAGAAGAATTTGAGGGGAAAATACATTCTCTATATGCTAGCAATAAGTACCTAAAATTGTAAATAGTAAAAAAAAAAAAATTTACAACAGTGAAAAAAAAGTTTAACAAGAAAGCCATAGGACCTATATGAATTAAACTGTAAAATCTTATTAGATGACATAAAACAGATTTTGAACAAATGGAAAGAGAAACTAGGTTTTTCATTAGGGAGATCTAATATCATAAAAGTGTCAAAATTATATATATAAATATATAAAATTTAATGATACTCCTATTAAAATATGAATAGCATTTTTCTTTCCTTTTCCCTGAGGGTAAAATATTCAGTGCATATAAATGAAAAAATGCTCAAGAATACTAAAATTTATATACACACATATAAAAACTAACAATGGGAGATTTGCCTTACCAGACACCAAAATATACTACAAAGCCACTCTAAACAAACCAATACAAAATTAGCATAAGAACAGGAAAGTTAATCAGGAGGAAAGAACAGAAGATCTAGAAATAGATCCCAGTAAATATAAGATTTTAAAATATGGCAAAAGAGGTATCTCCAGTCAATGAGAAAATGATGGTTTCTTTAGTAAATGGCCCTGCATGAATGGCTATTGAATTAAAAGAATGAGGAGTTGGGCTATTATCTGATACTATATAAAAAATAAATTTACATCGATTAAAGAAAGGTACAGATATAAAATCTTATACAAAAGAAGATAAAACTGCGGGGTGCCTGAGTGGCTCAGTCGGTTAAGGCTCCAACTCTTGATTTCGGCTCAAGTCATGATCTGGGGGCTGTGAGATCAAGCGCCACATTGGGCTTTGCACTGGGTGTGGAGCCAGCTTAAGATTCTCTGTCTCCCCCTCCCTCTAACCCTAAAAAAAAAAAGAAAGCAAGAAAGAAAGAATATGTATATTTATAGCCTAGGGGTACAACTTCATATCCAAAAGAAGAACCCTACATTCCTAAAAATAAAAATAAAAAATTGCAAGACTATGTATATTTATAGCCTAGGGGTAGAACTTCATATGCAAAAGAGGAACCCTATGTTTTATAGGAAACACACAGGGGATGTGTTTATTCTATATGAAAATTAGCTACAAAGCATATACTATGTAACTATAAACCATAGACCATCTAAACAAAACTAAAGGTAACAGTTTACAAGTTAACAGAGAACCTGAAAAAATATTTTCAATACAGATGACATAAAGGTTAATATCCATGTTATACAAAGAGCTCTTAAAAATTGACAAACACGGGCACCTGGGTGGCTCAGTTGGTTAAGCGACTGCCTTCGGCTCGGGTCATGATCCTGGAGTCCCGGGATCGAGTCCCACATCAGGCTCCCTGCTCAGCGGGGAGTCTGCTTCTCCCTCTGACCCTCCTCCCTCTCATGTTCTCTGTCTCTCATTCTCTCTCTCGCAAATAAATAAAATCTTAAAAAAAAAAAAATGACAAACAGAAACAATCCCACAGGAAAAATTAACAAAGGATATGAATAGGCAATTCACTGAAGAGCACAACTAAATTGCCAATAAACATACAAAAAGATATTCAAGGCCACTGATAGAGAAATGTAAATTATAGTAACAGTAAGTTTTTACTTTACAGTGTGTCCCAGGCAAAAATTAGAAAGAGAGTTAAGACTTATTGCTTGTGGGTACGATGGAAAAGTTCTCTCACTTATTGCCAGTAGAAATTTGAAGTTTTTCTGGAAAGCCATCTGGATATATCTATTAAAATTAAAAATACACACCCTTCAACCCAGAAACCCCATTCCTATGATTCTTCCCTACAAAAATAAAATCTTCAGTATCTAAAGATAGATGTTCAAGGACATTTATTATAGCATTCTTCAAAGAAGAAGAAAGTACTGAAAATACTAAGTGCCCATCAGTAAGAGATACATATTACATTATAGTACATTCACACTTTGAAATATTATATGATACTATGCAACCAAATAAATGAAGAATGGTATTTAGTGCAACTGTTGATATAGTTCTATAGCACTTGGTTCTGAAGGGTAACCAGCAGAAAAGAGGAGAATGGCAGAAGAAAAACTGGTGAGTAGAGGAACAGAACTATGAGAAAATGATTTAGTCTGGGAACCAGAAATAATCTGGAGTGGTTGGAGGGCTACTTGGGGAAGCGGGACTGAAATGTAAGGCATGCAGTTAGGAGACCACTGGAAAAGGAAATTTTGTGCAGGGGCCAGTCTGTATGGATTTGAGTTCCAGGCCCATAATTTACTAACTGAATGTACTTGGCAAGTTGTGTTTTTGTGCTTCAGTTTCCTTATCTGAAAATGAGGAGATTAGTACCCACATTTTTTGTTTTTTTTTTTTTTTTTTTTTTTTTTTTTTTTTAGGTTTAAATGAATTAATACCTATATAATACCTAGAACAGTGCTTGGCTCATAGTAAGTTCTATATGACTGTTAGCAACAAAACAACATCAACAACAAAACAAAAACAAGAGCAGAACAACCACAATAAAACCAACACCCCCCAAAACTGATGAGGGATGAATAAAAGCAGTGGCTGTAAAGGGGGAGGGAGAAGTCAAATTGGAGATGAGATGTGCAGGATGTAAGGTAGCCTGCATGTTATAATGTCATGCTTTAATAAACAAGACATTTTTAAATAAGCCCCATGTGTTATGTGTGTGTATAGATGTCTTGTGTATTTCATTCATGTGCTCGCATTTGTTTTTGTTGGTATAAAGAGAAGGGTGTGGAAATCAGCACACACTTCAAGTGGGATAGGATAGGAGGACAGAGGGAAGGAAACATTGGTTGGAGGGAGGGGGATGACTACACTTTATGGATATACCTGTTAGTGTGTCCCTACTGAATTGTTAAATACTCAGGAATTTTGCAAGATGGTTGTTAAACCTAGCCATTATTAAAAATTAAATTATATAAACTTAGAGTGAAATAAATTATATTTTAGAAGGTACTAAATAGACAATGTTCATCATTCCTTATTTTGTTATTTTTTACTATTATCTATGCTCTTGAAGCAGTTCACACCTATAGTATATACATGGTAGAAATACTATATAATGGGGGTACAACTGCACATTTCTTCCCAACATCCTGTTCAGTGACATCACATTGGTAGTTTGAAATCAGCCATGGTGGGAGTATTTGCACCACAGAAATTGGCAAACACTAAAAGCCAAGGCTTGACTTATGGTTTCACTACTTGTCCAGATTTAAGAAAATGATGGAGAAAATGTTAATAATGCAAATAAACTGAAAAGTGGACATGTCTGCAGCTGTTTATGAATAGCACAAAATACTGAGAAAATATTCTTCAAGTTATCAAAAATTATTACCCACTTTAGCAACACACGCCTAACATCAATGATGAAGGAGTGAAGTTCTGACATGTTTTCATTGTTTCATTTTTGTACTCTATAAAATTATAACATTACCTTACTTCTTTGTTAACATAAATGAAAATATTAACCAGCACGCATGTCAGAAGTGTATTTGTTTGTTAACTACAACCGTAGGTTGGCTAAGGATACAAGAGTGTGGCAAAAATCCATGAAAGCATTCTGTGAAAAATCAACTGGCCATATACATGGAATTTACAGTAAAGAAAATTCTATATTATACTGTTCTTTGTAAAAAGTATGCTACATATTCTTTATATCATAGCACTTATAATAAGTGTATGTATGTATATACATATATTTTTCCCAGAGAACTGCTTGTCAAGTACTTACCAGCCCATTGCCTACATCATTTGTAATAATAGGCATGTGTATTTTGAAAAACATGAACAAAAGAAAAATATTAAATAATTCAATGGCCTTTCCTCTGGGAAGCCTTCACTGGTTCTCCCAGTGTGTCTCTACTCAGTGTTTCCACAGTGTCCTTCAGGTACCCTTCTGTCAGCAGCAATTGTCACCCTGTGCTGCAAAGCATCTACTTCCTGTCGCTCCTCCCCCACGGGCCTGTAAGTTTCTTGCTGCAGGCACCATGTGGACCCCTTCCTCTCACACTGCCACCTTGCACAGAGTAGCTGCTCAACACATGAATGAATCAATCAGCTGGAGAATCAGAAGGAGGAAAGGGCACAGGAAAAAGGCTTAGACCAGATTTACATGGGGAAATGTGGGCAGGGCTTCTTCAAAATACTTGCTTGGAAGCCCAGGAGAGCAGCAATAATCGCACCTCTGAGGACTTCTAACCGTAATTCTGTAGCTGAGCTCTCTTTATGAATTAATTTTATCCACAAAATTCCTAGCTCTCTGATTGTGAACATGCACAAAGATGTTTGCAATCTCTTTGCTTCTTTTATCTGCTTTCTTTTTTTTAACTCTCATTTTGAGGGTCCAAAAGTTACTCCATAAATGAAGGTACAATCTCATATTCTTGACAGGAAAAGGTTCTAGCCTCTGGTAGGATTTTCTTCTCTCTTGTTGATAGGTAAACTAAAAAACTCAGTAGGAATGCTCACCTTGCCCTCTGAGAGTCTGGATGCAGCTGCTAATCTGGATAATCATGACAGGGAATGGAGATAGGCTGAGAAATACATTCTTATAGCCAAAAAATAAACATCTTTGTTTTTCCAAGTGAAGGCATTTCTCTCAGCTTGGGGGTACAGCATTGCATGGGGACTCTGAGCGTGGGGTTGTCAGACAGATCTGGTCTCAGATGCTAGCCCTGCTGCCAATTAGCCCCCGGCCTTGGGCAAGGTCGTTGACCTTGGTGGACCCTGGCTTCCTCATCTGCAAAATGGGATTGTAACAGTACTATGTCATTCAATTGTTGTGAGGATTAAACATGGGCTATGGAATGAGAGCATGTGTGGACACAAAGACTTGTACACAGATGTTCATAACAGCCTTATGTGTAATAGTCAAATACTGGAGACAAGCCAAAAACCCACCAATATGTGAAGGGATAAACAAATTGTGTTATATTCATATAATGGAATACTACTCAGCAACAAAAAGGATTAAACTGTTGATATATATCACAGCATGGATGGATCTCAATATAATAAGTGAAAGAAGCCAAGCAACAAAACAAAATAACACTACATACTGTTTTATTTCATTCGTATAACATTCTAGAAAATGCCAGTTTAGGGACAGAAAGCATCTCTGTGGGTTGTCTGGGGCCAGCACTGGAGGGTAGGGAAGAAAGGAATGAGGGAAAGATTAGAAAGGAATGTAGAGAAACCTTTTGGGATCACGGATATGTTCATTATCTTAACTGTGGCGATGATTTCATGGGTATATTAATGTCAAAACTTATCAAATTATGCACTTTAAATACACTCAGTTTATTGAGTGACAATTACACCTCAGCAAAGTCATTAAAAACTGGACACGGTAACAGTAACGTGCTTGGAGCAGTGTGGTATAGAGTAAAAGGTCGATAGACGATGGCTTTACAATGAGGAGGAAGAAGGTGACCATGACAATAATAACAGCATTCCTGCTGCTGTCGCCCCTGGGAGGGAATCCTGCTCCTTGATTATATCCTTGGAATGCCCACACTCCTGTCTCATCCTCCATTAGCTACTTTGACCACCTAGTGGCCAGCACGGTTCTCACCTCCTGAGTGCCCCTGGTAGTCATGCCCTTCTCTGACTGCCAGTATCCATAGCTCAAAACCTTTCTCTTCACTGTGTATCAACTGCGAGCTTTGACTTGGGGTTCACACAGACACAGGCTGAAATGTGCTTTCTTACTTCCTAACTTGATGGGGCCTCAGTTTTCTCATCTGTAAACTGGGGGAGGTAATAACAGAGGTGTTGTTGGCAGACTTAGAGGAGATAGCGTAACACACTGAGACCTCGAGAAGAAACATCTAACACATGGAACCTCAATGTCTGATTATAGCCCATCTCATATTGGTCGGGTTTTCCAGGGGCTACTCAGTAGCACCCTCTTCTTTTCCTGAGGGCCGAACAAATTGAGACATAAGATGAGGGAACGACAGAGGGAAGCCACAAGAGCCCCTTTATTCCCAAATAAGCCTAAATCGGAAGATGTCGCTTAAGGTGAAAGCATGATTCTAAGTACTAAACCTCAAGATCTGACAGATTTATCCACATGCTAATGGCAACATTGAACTGAGGCAGCCTCCTGACATGAGGGCATGGACAGGGTGTTCTGTGCCCAGAAAAGAACGGAGAAATCACACTTTTTATGGGCAGCTAACTCCCCAAAGAAATAAGGGGGATCTCCTGAGCTGAGAAAATCAAATTTATTATTCTTAAATCATATGGCACACAAGTCTCTCCTCTCTGACCCCTCAAAGGTATGGAGGGAGCAAAGGAGCAGAAAGAGCCCAGGGGTGTCACACAAATGAAAGGAAACATCAGGAGTTGGGGAATAAACATTCCTCCTTTAAAGTATTATTTTCATTTGTCATTTCAAAAGCAGAAGTACCAATTTCCTAACTATATCTATCATATAATGGCTGAGCACACAAGTAAATACTTCTGGCCATAAGTACTGAAATAATCATTTTGGAAGTCAACACGGGGAACAGGAACTGCTCAGGGCAGCAGCCCTTGATGAGGCATTTCTTTCTGTGCTCCTCCAGAGTCATAGAGCTTACCACATCCCAAATCAGTTCATTTCCTAAATTGCAACAGATAGTATAACTGTTACTCATGACTTCCAGTTCCAGTATTAAGTAAGACTGTGCCATCTTCCCCATGGAATCCCTTCAAGTGGCTGAAGAAAGTTATCCTGATCACCCCTGAGTCCTCTTAGTCATAGGTTACACACACTCCATTTGTAACCTTTCCTCACATGTTGTGGGAATTCTCCCACAGTGGACACACTCCGAAGTGTCAGTGACCTTAAAATGTGCCACCAGAAAACAAAAGCTGCAGGTGAGTTAATCAATCAATCGATCAATCAATCTAATAAGCACTGCTGAATAAAGCCAGGTGCCCTGAATGGCACAGCCTGTGGGCAGAACCACATACATCCTGCAAAGGAACTGAGACTCACTGTGTGTTCTCGGCAGCACCCTCACTCGTTTACCAAGTTTTCTTCACTTTTTAAGGCTTAAATGATAGGAATGGAGAAAGGCTCTCTTAATTCTCTCATCCTCAAATCTTCCAGATATAATCCTTGTGGATTCATGTGGGGGAGGCTGTATGATTTATCTCTTTCCACAATAATGCCAAGTAACAAACAGCCATAACGCAGCAGGGATATATGGCTATAGAATTTGTTTAGCCTAGAAATCTGTAGTATTAGCTGATCTTTGCTGGGCTCACCTGGTTCGGGGGGTCACGTGCATATGGGGTTGGCTGCAGGTTGGCTAATGAGCTTTGCTGTTGAATGTGTGGTCAACAGAAGCTCTAAGATATTCATTCAAGCAATTGCTGGCAAGCCAGCCTTTCCCAATCTTCTACCTGAACTGCTGGATTTGGGGGTTGGAATTCTACTTCTCTCTCATCTTAACACAACTCATCTTTTTTCCAGAGGTAGCCAATGTGAGGGGATGAAGAGTGCAGGCGGTCATCAGGCAGACCTGGGTGAAAGCTTCGGGCCCAGTTCTCTGAGCTTGTTTCTGTTTTCTCGTCTATACAGTGGTGATAACGACACCCATGTCCTGAGACTGCTGTGACCATAAAATGCAACCATGCACATAAATGACTTAGCACAACGCCTAATACAAAAAAGCAAATAAATAAGCATTAGCTTCCATTATTACTATGTTGAATACATAAATACTATTATGAGAGCATGTAAGTAAGAAGTGTGTGATGCTAGGGACAACCCTGATTTGAGAGAAATTCATTTTAATCACTTCAGAAACTACTTTAGCACTGTGTGTATAAAACTTTTAATATTCTGCATTTTTAGTTATTCTAGCTGCATTTTAGGAAGGTACGGTATAGCCCAGTGTACTTGTCAATTGAGAAATTTGCAGACGTCTTGGGGAAGTATTCCTTTCAAATGTTAAGGGTCAACCATTTGAAACCAACTGCCTTCTTTGGAAGCCTCTATCATTGGATGCCTCGCAATCATGGTCAGCAGTTCTGTGGCTAAGTCTTCCAATGGCCTGGGATGGAATCCCCATGGGATGGCAAACTTGGACTCTATAAGGAGCTATCTGCCTCCCCATCTACTCTGTCCCTGAATTGTCTCTTATTCATATTTGTGCTACCCTTTCCTGTCCAGTGTGAAGAAACTCTTCCTAACTAGAGAAAATAGAACCCAAGTAGGAGCGGTAGCTGAGGCACTCCCAAGTCATGAATCTCCCTCTTCCCTCTTCATCTCTCTCTGAACATTTCTATAAAGATCTTTCTATAAGGATCTTTCAATCAGATTTAGCTTGATTGTAAAGCCCAAATACCTGCTGGAGGTTAGCCTTTATGGTATATTGATGCATTAATCAATTATAAATAGACACACCTCTTGATACCCACACCCTTGACCATGCACGTACCTTTGCAGGGCCCTATTACTCTGGGAAAAGCATTCTGCCTGACTTCTTAAGTCTGGCTCAGCCATATGATGTACTTGGTTAAGAGGTTATTAGCAAGCACAATACAAGCACTTGCCACTGCCTCAAGCATATTTTCCAGCTAGCCCCCTGGAGGATGAAAGTCATCTCAGTTATGCCAGCCAAGACCATACTGGATCTAACCTCTAGACAGGTGAGCAAGCCCAGCTAAGATCAGCAAAGCTCATTAGCCAACCTGCAGCCAACCCCATATGCACGTGACCCCCACCCCCCAAACCAGGTGAGCCCGGCAAAGATCAGCTAATACTACAGATTTCTAGGCTAAACAAATTCTATAGCCATATATCCCTGCTGCGTTATGGCTGTTTGTTACTTGGCATTATTGTGGAAAGAGATAAATCATACAGCCTCCCCCACATGAATCCACAAGGATTATATCTGGAAGATTTGAGGATGAGAGAATTAAGAGAGCCTTTCTCCATTCCTATCATTTAAGCCTTAAAAAGTGAAGAAAACTTGGTAAACGACACTCATGGCTCCCTCTGAATGGCTGACATCATGTCAAGGGCCCCATAACCCAAGCCCCACAAGTGGAAGCTTGATGATTTCCTTGAATGTAAAAAATTATCCAATTCCACCAATAGACATGATCACCAGCCACAGAGTCAACACTCAGTTTGACACTAATACACTCAAAATGGATGGCTTGTCTAGTCTCTGTCACCCGGAACAATTTTACCATCACAAGCCTGCTTTTGAAGTATGAGATCTTGGGAGAGTTACAACTTTCTCTGCAGCATGAATTTTTTTCTTCGGCAGAGAGCTATTTTCAATGCCCCCAAACTTATGTGGGAGTGCCAATCGGCCACATTTAATTGGCCAGACTGTGAGCCTCGGCGATGCAACACTCTTTGGAAAATTAAACATAGACATGATTGTTACTGTGCTCTGTTATTGTGGCTACAGAATGGCAAACCAATCTGTTGAAACTGAAAAACCCAGCCGCTCAGTTATCTGTCAGGCCTACACAGCTAAACACCCCATAAGTAGATTTTTTTTTTTCCTACTTAGCTGAAGCATATTTTGATTGAATACATTGCTTGCTTAGCATTGTGTATGGCCGAGACTCAAGGCCCTCCTAACAGCCTGTCCGCTCCTTAGGAAAGGTTGGTCTTACAAATGTATACCATTCATCCATTCAATCACTCACTCAATCTGCAAACATTTATCACGTATCTATTCTGTGCCAGAAACTGTGTTCAGTGTGGGGAATAAGAAGAAGTTCAGTAACAATTAGTTAAACAAACAACTAGTAAAAGGGTAAGGCAAAAATAGAAGCTAGGATCTGGCTCTGAATCAATGCTTCTCAACTGGGGACAATTTTGCCCTTCCCAATCAGGGTATATTTGTTAATGTCTAGAGACAGTTTTGGTAATCATAACTGGAGGGGCAGGTGCTACTGGAATCTAGTGGGTAAAACCCAGGCACACTGATAAGCATCTTGTAATGCACACAATAGCCCTTACAACAAAGGATTATCCAGCTCAAAATGTTAATAATGCAGAGACTGAGAAGCTCTGCTCTAAGGCCATGCACTGCACTAATTTATTTGAAAGCAAACTTTCCATCTAATCCATCATTCTATCACCTGCCTCAGCACAGGGCGAGCACAGGCAGGTGCCACACAAATGCTGGTTGGATGGATGGATGGATGGATGGATGGATGGATGGATGGATGGATGGATGGAT
>NC_058418.1:53520610-53562901 GCF_002201575.2 Neomonachus schauinslandi | reverse complement strand
GATGGATGGATGGATGGATGGATGGATGGATGGATGGATGGATGGATTAGATAAATCTCACACCTATAGATGGTATCAATAGATGTCTATAAAGGCATTGAGTTGTTTGACCATTATAAACTTAACAAATGGTTTAATTTTCCAACCTAGAGTTGGCTCCAAGAAGGGAATCGATCTGGTAATTTTGACATGAATTTCACCGGACATGGTAAGCTGTGCTAAGTGATGAATTTGGTGTTCCAGAAAACCCCACAGTTCTGATCACAGCCTCTTTCCTAGTTCTTCCATTAACAGATAAGACATGCTGGCTGTTCCTCTAAACCTTCCTGGCCTGAAATGAAGATAATCTGTCTTATTTCTTAACCACTGGAAATGCAAGTGAATTTGTCATATCCAACATTCTGTAGATTCATTTGGCCAATTATTCTACTTTGGGTCTGAACTCTTTGCTAGTAATATACAATCTGTTTTACATGTTAATTTTTAATGGTGTGATTTTGGCTTGTCCTTCAAACAAGTTGAGTAGAAACACTGATTTATTTTTATCCCTTTCATCAATGCCAGGGAACAAAATAAATTACTCAAGAACACGTTCTCTTACTTTTGCTTCTCCCCCATAAGAGATTATAAATGTTCAAAGGTTGATCTTCTTTTCAACAGACTGGCTATGTACCCCAGTCATGAACAAGGTAGTGGGTTAGTGCTGTAGAATGAGACATCCCAGGGCCAGCAAGACCCTGTCCTTGCCTTTTGGGAGGCCACAGTAAGGAAGGGCTTTGTGGTATAGATGAGATGCTGGCAGTTGGACCTTGTGTCCAGGATGGAAGCGCAGGTAAGAACCTGAAAATTGTTTACATGTATATGTCTCCCACTGGATTATATCATCCTTGGGACAGAGATGAGAACTTTAGTGAGTGAGCTTCTCCTCCCCACCTTAAATTTGGCTCCTCATTCAAAATCCTCCAAGGAGAATCATGTATTGGAACAAGTATTGGGGAAACTCTTCCTCTTAAAGATTCAGATGAAATGTGTAAGTTTTGCTAACATAACTCTGACCAGTTGGTTCAGCCGTCCAATTGCTTGCCTGGCCCCCTAAGACCATGTGCTATACTTAAATAGTACAGTTTTTGGAAACCTACCAAACAACTGTCATCGCAACTGCTCTGATGAATCAGACAGACTTGGCCAAAGTTAAAAGAGGTGGAAAGAAAGATTCCTTTGTTTTTTCAACAAACACCTACTGTGCCAGGCACGATGCCAGGTAGACAGGACACCAAACACCAAGCATCCACATTCACTGATTTCAAGTTTTTTCTAGTCTACTGCAGGAGATATAGTTTTGTTTTGATTTTGAGCTCTTCCTTCCTATAACTCTTTAAAATCTGAAGAGAGATGCAGAACTCTTTGACTATTTTTTCCTTTCTTCTCATTTTGGCTCCTTTTACATTTCCTATCCCTTTCTCCAAATTTCTGGTATCATCCTTGAAAAGACAGAAATAAAGTCTAGAGGCAGAAGGTGGCCAGTGTTGTTTCATGGGTCATTATCAATCAAGGACAGCATTCTATGAGATTCTCTTCTTCTTTCTTATGGTTATTGCCTCATGTTATAAAATGGCTGCAAGAACTCCAGGCATCTTCTCTACAGGACACAGGAAGAAAAGAGAGAGAGGAGAGCTGATGGTCCTTTCCAACTGAATCTGACTCAGTAAAGAATGGAAAAGCCTTTCTGTCATACAGTTTTCAGCTTGTATCTAATTGTCCAGAACACTGGCACATGGCTACTTCTAGCTAGAAGATGGCATAAAGGAAAGGGTTATGGATGGGGTCAGTCAGCTAAGCAGTCCATCTGGAGAACATCACTGAAGAAATGGATATTCATAAAGTTATTATGAAATTTAGGGGCTATTGGATTTGTAAGAAGTGCTTAAAATCAGGAGCTGGGGAAACTACAAATGAGTTATATTGCCTTGAATACTTCCCATATATCATCAGAATGAATCATTTCATCAACTCTATGGGATGAATTAATTATTAGCACCATTTCATAGACACAGAAACTTGAGTACAAAGAGGTAAAGTGACTAATCCAAGGTCATATAGCCAGTAAGAACAGAATCAGATTCTAACCCTAGATCTTTAAGAAACATTTATTTACCTAGTTCTCTTTTTTGACTCTGCTCTTGAGCACAAACATGTATGATAAAATTCAATGAAGCATGAAGTGTATATATACACACTAAGCATTGGTGGGAAACTATAGTAGGCACTTTTCCAGAGCAAGTAAGCTTTAAACCAAGAATTCTGGGAGAATTGAAAGGCCAATTCATCCATTCACTCATTCAAGGATCCATGGACTTCCTGGATCCATCTCTGGACTGAGGATATCAATGAGAAAGACCCAGCTCCTTTTTTGCATGTGACTCCTTTTCCAGACATATAAATGGACAAGTGGCCATGCAGTGGATGACATTCTGCAAAAGGGGGATGTACAAGGCACCATGTGAGTCTGCTGAGGCTTCCTTCACCCTGGTCCTTCTGAAAGCAGAGCCTGGAGCAAGGGTCAAAGAAAAGATTCTTCGGGATGTGTAAGCTGAGGGATAAGTATGAGGAAGAAAAGGGAAGTGAAGCAAGGAAAACAGTAATATGAAGCAATTCAGGCCTATGCTGGCCAATGCTCCACCATGAGCCTCAAACAGCCATCACAGGTTGTTGTTAGGATGGCTCCCATCCTAATCCCCAGAACCTGTGAATATGTTAATCTGATACAGCAAAAGTGACTTTACAAATATGACTAAGTTAAGGACTTTACAAATATGACTAAGTGATGGGGAGAATGTCATGGATTATCTAGGTGGGTCCAATGGAATCACAAGAGTCCTTATGAGAGAGGCAAGAGGGGGGTCTGAGCCAGAGAAGGAGATGCAGCAATGGAAGTGCAGAAATCGGAGTGATGTGGGGCCATAAGACAAGAAATGCAGGCAGCCTCAAGCAGCTGAAAAAGGAAAGGAATAGATTCCCCTTAGGGGAGAAGAAGAGGAACCCAGAAGGAATGCAGCCCTGTCAACTCATTTTATACTTATGACCTCCAGATCTGTTCGGGAATATATATATTTATGTTGCTTTAAGAAAATATGTGGTAATTTGTTATAGCAGCCATAGGAATCTGATACACAGGTCTCTTAGCAGATGTATTCACTTGGAACCCAAAAGTTTTCTAGAAGAATTTTATGGCAAGGAGCTCATGGAGTTCAGGAACATATGTGTCAAGTTGCTTACAAATGTTTCTCATTTCCTACTCATCAAAGTTCACATCCTGGGCTGCTAACTCCCCACCCTTCCAGTTTTCACCTTCCAGCCCCTTGGCAGCTGCTAGGAATACATATCCCATACCCCAAAGCAAATCATGCTCATCAGTGTAGGCAAGGGGTTGACTAAGAGGGCAAAGACCCAAAGAAGTAGCCCAAGGAATCTAGGAAGTACCAAATTTATGTCCAATACCAACAGTGACTAACTGCTCGGGGAGAAAATCATTCAAATACTTATCCAGCTCCTTCTATAGACTGGTGTCATTTCTCAGGAGCACGTTTTACTTCTGCCTGCCTAGCATCCAATCTCCAGTTCTCTGAGTAACTATACCCTATTTCCTTGGCAAACTACCCTTTCTAGTCCCATCCATCTCCCAAAGTGGGCTGACTCCCCCATTTATTCCAGAAGGAGGCATGGCCCAGATTTGGCCAGTCAGAGCATAGAACTTCCTCCCCACAGCAGCTGGATCTGGAATAGGCATGGCCCCAAGCCTGCCAGTCGGTTTACTGCATCTCACTGACCACAGCAATTGGTTAAGGGAAGTACCCATGGCCCGTTCCGTTCAGTGGGCCTCAGTTTTGAAACATGTTAGAACCATTGGGAATACATCATCTGATGTATTTACCTCACTGATTCTGGAATTGAGAGCACATCACCCTGGAATTTCCAAGGGCCACACTGTGGGCATGAAGCCAGCATGAAGTGGAGGAAAGGGGTCACTCTAGGACACAACTGGCCTTCTTGACCCAACCATGCCTGAAGTTGGATGGAGTTCACATGTATATAATCCAATACATTTCCCTTTTTAACTTAAGTCAGCTTGGGGGTGGGGGGGTGTCTTTGGAAAGATTCCCAATACAGTACTTCCTCAGGGATACATTTTCACTTGCTGCCAGCAAGAAGCCCTCTTGTGGATTTAGGTGCTTCCAGAGACTAGAGTAGTTAGGAAAGCCAGAGGCATGTCAGAGAGAGGCAGCAGCCCAGAACTTCTTAAGAACTTACAAGTCCTAAAGGAAAATCCCAGCTGTACCTTAACACAGTATCTGCTGTGCCTGGACCCTATGGTACTGACTGCCCCCCACACCATGGCCCTGGCCAAAGCCACCTCAACAGGCATCCTTGGGAAGTTGTAGTTTAGTCAGTCAGACCCCTTCTTACAGAACAGGAAAGTAGCATAAAATCCATCTCTTGGGATGTAAACAACTCAGCTGCAGATGGGAGGGATGTCTGACCTGTTTGCACCATCCAGCCCCCTGTGCAATGATTCTAGTGATTAGACATGGCCAATTCTAGCCTCTGTGAAACAGGAAATTGCTGCAATTGTTAACAATAGGTCTGGTCCAGGCCGGATCTAACATGCCTACAATCCCAAGCATGAAGGCATCTTCCAACTCCATGCCCTCTGTTCCAAAGCCAGGACACACCTCTCAGAAATGAAGAAAAGGCTATTTTCAAGGCAATAATTGCATAATATAAGGAATGTAATAAAAGGGAGACCCTCGAGCTCCATTACTTTGAAGGGTCTGTCAGTGTTTTCATTATAGTCCATTTTCTGCAGTGATTTATCTTCAGCTGTGAAGTTGGGCTGACAGCTGGGGCTTAGCACCCACAGGCCCAGCCCAGGAGAACTGTGTGGAGTTTAATTTCATTGGAATTGTTTGGCCAACTCCATGCTGAGGACTTGCAAACTACGAATTAAGTCCAAGTTTGGGTCCTCAGGCTCTTTTGAGGCAGTTCTAGTTTGGAGCATCCTCACTACCTCACCTGCAAATTGTGCTTTCCTGACAGGCTGAACTATACAAGGCCACAATCAAAAGCAGGAGAGTCATTTTTTATGCTCTTCAAAGGGCTATTTTTTCAAGGGGGGGGATGGATAGTTGAAATCCATGAATATAATTTATGCTTCTTTTTATGTAAAAAAAATTGTCACTTAAACTCAGATAATCATTTCAAAGTTGTCTCCTATCTTCTCCTTTATTTGGTCCTCACATGACCCCTGTTTCCAGGGAAGGAGGGCCATGATCTGCAATGCCCCCAGGCTCAACAAAGCCCCCAGTCTGTCTCTTAGGACACACAGCCCCAGAACCTGGGCCCTGGAACAGCAAAGCCAAGTCCTAGAAACTAAGGCCAGAATGAACTCCGGGACCAGTTTCCAAACTAACCAATGCCCAGCCTGGAATCTGGTTCTCAGTGTGTATCTGGATCCTAGCACAGCATTTAGAACCCAACCCAGAACCCAGAAGTCACTCTCTAGAGTCAGACAAAATAAGGGAAAATATGGAAAATCAGCCTGTAAAGGTCCTTTCTCCTTACTCTTCTCCCTGACCCTCCTGAGCGCTAATAGCTGAACAACCCATGAACTTTCTACATAGATTATCTTCTATGAGCTATAGACCTGTCTACAAGTCACTGTCTTCACCCTCAAGTCACTGTCTTCACCCTCAAGTCACTGTCTTCACCCTCACCATCATTCCCACCAACAACAACATTACCAGTGTCAATCCCACCATTATCAATCTCATCAAGAATGGTATTAAGACCTTACCTCAAGCTAGGACCTGTACCACATGGTACACATGTGGGGTCTCAGTCAATCTCCATTATAAGCCTTTGTGTAAGAGTTTTTATCCTCATTTTACAGTCAAGGAAACTGAGTCTTGAAGAGGCAAGGCCACACATCCATGCTTACCAAGTTGGGAAGCAAGACAGACCCAGCGCTCAGGTTCTGGATCAGTATGGAATACTACCTATCAATACAACATAGGCTCCCCAGGAAACTGACTTGGTGACAGGGTTTGGAGGTCAGCATGCATATTAGGGAGTGTCTTTGGGATCAACACCTGTGAAAGGGAGGAGCGGAAGCAGGAGCGAGCAGAGGGGAAGCCAGTCATAGTCCTGGCTGCCCCTACAAGGCACACTGGAGCTAGAACAGTCTGCCTGTGATATTGCCCTGTTTTGGGCTAGGAAGGCTGCAGGCTTCTGCCCTGTTTGAGTTTCCTAGAGGTCTTATGGGGCTAAAATGAAGGTGTTGGCACAATTGCCTTCCTTCTGGAGGCATTAGGGGAAAATCTGTTTCCTTACCTTTTCCAGCTTCTAGAGATACCTGCATTCCTTAGCTTGTGGCCCTTCCTCCATCTTCAAAAGGCATCCTTCCACTTCTGCTTCTGATATCACATCTCTTCTCTCTCTCTGCTTCCATCATCATATCTCTTTCTCTGACTCTGACACTCCTGCCTCCCTCTTACAAGGACCCCTACGGTTACAGTTAGGATCCATCTGGATCATCCAGGATAATCTCTCCATCTAAAGTCTTCAATCACTTAATCAATAATCTGCAAAGTCACTTTTGCCATGTCAGGTAACAGATTTGAAGATTCTGAACATGGATGTCTTAAGGGAGCCATTACTCAACCTGCCCCATGTCCCCTCAATTACTCACTGTTCATGGGTATTCCATCTGAAGCAATCCCTGAAGGGGGATGACAGCTGAAGGCCATCTGCTGACCACAGAGCCCAGGCCACAAGTCTTTCCTGTGGGGGGATTTGGCGGGGGAGATCTCCATGTCCCATCACACATCCCCAGAGAATTCAGGTTCAACCCAGCCCAGCCCAGCCCTTTTATTTTCTCCTTTAAAGACTACATTTCCCCAGCTTTGAATCCCAGCTATAAACTCTATCTCAGACTCCATTACCAGGGTCTGCTTTCATCTTCCTCTCCTGTGAATCATAATACTCTGCTTTTATATTTATGACCAACTGTTTAAAGTACCTCTTGAGCGTCTGACCACAGCTCAATTGTCCATTATTGCAATAATCATCTGTCTCTTTGTATTCAGAAAGCAACACAGATTAGGAAATGTGAAGACTGCTTTTGGCGTTGAGCAGTTGTGTTTTGGGGGGGCGTTTCTCCCCCTGCTGTAAATGTGTTACACAGAAGCATATTTCTATCCATCTGCAGCCCTGCCATATTGCAGGTAACTGTGAACAAAACAAGCAATAAAACTGCAAAGGGGCTGCTGCTTTTTCCTACACATCGACTCAGTTACCTGCAGCATAGGCTCTTCTTTTTAAGTCCTTTCCTTACTCCCAAGAAGCATCTGTGACCTAAAGACCCATGGGAAAGCCAAGAAGGGACTTAAGGAACAGCTGGGAAGTGCTTTTTAAAAAGTCATAAACTCAGATCATCTCCTTTGATCCTGTCTTCTGAATGATCTACTTTCTAGGATGTGCTTCTTGCAGAATGAATGCTAAACATCAATCTGCTCGTTATAGTGGATGCTTAAGTGCCAACCCATCACTCTATGTGACTCTGGAGCGGCTGTCAGTGGATATACCCTTACCTCCCCTACCTCAGTAAGGGATATTGACTGCAAGAGGCCTGAGAGTCTGGAAGCTGTTGATAGAGCCAACAAAGCATTCTTCCATATGCATATCCTTGAAACTTCTCTTTCCTTCAAGCCACTCACCCTTCTCATTGTCTTTGTTCTTTGTTCTTGTCTAGATGATTCTCCCCATGATATGCACTAACCTCCTGCATCTACCCCTGCTCCCTGATGCCTCTTCCAAAATGTTGATTTCATTAGGCTCATCTCTTATGCAGAAGCTCTCTATGGCCTCATGGAGTACAAGATAGGCCTCAAATATCCTTGCTTGACATCCAAAGTGGGGATGTAGCACATGCAAGCTTAGATTTTAGTGCCAGGTCAAAACTCAAGTCAGTTCTGTCATTCCATATCTGTGTGACTTAGATCAAGTTACTAAACCTCTCTGACCCTAGCATCCCCAGCTGTAAAGTGGAGAGAATAGTACCCACCTCTTGTGGTTGTGGTGATATTTAAATTAGTTATTATATGTTAAATGCTAAGCACAAACACTAAGGCAGCAGCAAAACTCCACCATTAATTCAACAAGTATTTATTGAATACCTACTATGTGCCAGTTACTGTTGTTGTGACTCAATACACACAGACAGACACACAGACACATAGACACATAGACACACACACACACACACAGAAACAGAGCTTTGGCTTCAACCCCCATCTAATCAATGCCTTCATTCCTTCATTCAGCAAACCTAGGCTGGGGCTTCCTGTACACAGCATAATGCTGGACACTGAGACAGAGTAGTGAACAAAATGTGGTCCCTGACTTCAAGGAACTCTTGTCCAGCAGGGGAGACAGATGACAGATATGTAAACAGACAATTTCAAACACCATCAGACTTCTGGCACAGCCCATAACTGGAGCTTCTAATAACCTGTTTCTAAAATTGTATGATATTCTAAAAAGTAAGTTTTCTTCTCTAGAAATAGAAAAAAGAAACCCTATAAAATAGAGTCAGAAGGGATAACTAAATTCCCCTTCCATTACCCAAGGCCCACTTCAGATAATATCTTTCCAGCATCCTGCCCAGTGAGACAAATTCTAAACCCAATTCCCAGGGGTTGATGCATATGGTCCCTATGGCAATGATTCCACTGGGAGAGAAGCAGAATCTGCAAAACAACTTTCAGGAGAGTAGCTTGTCCTTACAGTCCCCTCACTGTTCCCTTCACCAGAACCTGTTCCTTCAAGGCTCCAGGGCGTTAGTGATACTCACCAGGAAAATATGGTCAAGATCCTGGCAAGGCATCCCAGCCACTTTCGGCACAGCTTCCCCCTCTAGGCCAACATGGGCTGGGAATTTCTATGGGAAGGTGACCAGAGAGAAGGCTCTAGGAAGTAGGGCTCTGGGAGAGGAAGAAAGGAAAAATAAGGCAACTCTTAGGAAGCTTCTGGAAGCATGAGGATCAAGGAGTATAAATTTAAAGCAGAGTTTCTTGACTTTGGCATAGGACATTTGAAGGTGCGGCATTCTTTGCTGTCCTGTGCACTGTAGGATGCTGAGCAGCACCCATGACCTTGATCCACCAGATACCATTACACTCTCCTGCAGTTGTGACAACCAAAAATGTGCCCAATCATTATTGCCTTGGGGCAAATGTACCCTGGGTGTCAAATTACCCCTGACTGAGAACCACTGGTCTAGAGACAATGTCTCCTAGAGGGGAAGTAGTAGATTGAACGACAGAAAAGGCTCAATATAGAGAGATTTGGGAGCAAAGGATGTTCTAAGAATACAACCAGCAATGTGAGAAGAATAAAGACAGACATAAACATCAGCTCTAGGTCAAAAAATCTTAGAAACATGAACTTCCCTGAATGGATGCCATGTTCTTTCTCTTCAGTGATTCAGTGTGAATCTATAGACAGAGAAGGAATCTCACGCATATAGGAACTAGGCTTGAAACACCACCTATCCCTTCTGATCCTAGAGATGGTATGTGGCTTTGAGCCAGTCATTTCCTCTCTTGAGGCTGTCGGACTTACTCTTTGCCAAATGAAGGCGTTTTACTGCTTCAGGGATGGAACACAGTTGTTACATATTACTCCCCTCCCAACTACTATGCCTGTGACAGACATCACTAATCAATCACTACATTCCCCCCCCCCCCGAGGCTAAGCAAAGACTCTGAATCCTCCTCCACACAGTGCTTCCCATAATTCCTGAAGCTGCTGCCCCTTCACTAATTGTTGCTGCCAAGTTATGTCAGCATTGTTTACTATTTTTAGAGGAGTCAGTGAATTTCAAACTATAATCTGGGGGCTTCTAGAGAGCTGCTCCAAAGCTACCTTGGGGAAAAGAGAACACACCAAGTAAGTCTCCAGGTTTCCAAACCCCACTTCAACCAGAGTTTTTGTCTGCTTTACATAATAGACTTCTCATCAAATTTTATTTGAACAAAGTAATCCTTCAGCTAACACAGCAAAATTTGCTAGAGCTGTCGTAACAAAGTACCACAAACTGAGCGGCTTAAAGCAACAGGAATGTATTGTCTCAAGCTGGAAGTCCAAGATCAAGTTGTTGTCAGGGTCAGTTCCTTCTGAGGCTGTGAGGAGAAACCTAGTCCAGTCCTCCCTCAGCTTCTGGTGGTTTGTTGGTGATCTTTGGCATTTCTTGGCTTGTAGAAGCATTGCCCCAATCTTTACCTTTTCTTTACCTGGCGCTCTCCCTGTGTACAGTTTTTCTGCATCCAAATTTCCCCTTTCTTAAAAAAAGATTTTATTTACAGAGATGTTATTTAGAGAGAAAGAGAAGGAGAGCAGGGGGAGGAGGAGAGGGAGAGGGAGAGAAAGAATCCCAAGCAAGCTCACACTCAGCATGGAGCCCAACACAGGGCTCTATCTCACAACCCTGAGATCACGACCTGAGCCAAAATCAAATGTGGGACACTCAACTGACTGAGCCATCCAGGCGCCCCCCCCCAGATTTCCCCTTTCTTATAAGAACACCAGTCATACTGGATTAGGGCCCATATGGTCATAGGGCCCTCCCTACGACTTCACTTTAATTTGATTACCTCCATAAAGACCTTGTCTCCAAACAAGGTCACACTGTGAGGTACAGGGGTTAGGACTGTAACATGTAAATTTAGAGGTGGACACAATCTAACCCATAACACCCTATCCTCTGATTCCCCGAATTCATGGCCTTCTGACATGCAAAATACATTCACCCCATCCCAGTATCCCCAAAATTCATTCCAATATGAACTCTATGTCCAAAATCTCATCTAAATCGGGTATGGGTAAGACTCCGAGTATGATTCATCCTGGAGCAAAATTCCTCTCCATCTGTGAAACTGTGAAACCAGATAATCAGTTATTTTAAGCTTCTAAAACACAATGGTGGGACAGGCATAGGATAGAGAGTGCCCTGGGCAGGGTCAAGTTTTCTCCCTGGAGTCTGGATATCCTGGCATCTGCCTTTATCAAGGCCTTCCTGTGAGTGGTTTCCTAGTGGGACCACACCCTTGTGTGGTGCTCCTTCAAACACCACTCTTCCAGGAAATCCAGGTTCATAGTCTGTTTCCCACAAGCCAGATTAGAGGTCAAAAATTCTCAGTGCCCTAATAACATTAGAAATCTTGATAATCAAACACATGGCCCCTGATGAAGCTCAGAACATCGTTATGCTAGTAACTGACATCTCACCCCTTCCCTGCTTTGAACTTTCTGTCTAGGAAAAAGTAGCAAAAGAAACAAATTCTAAGTGTTTTTTCTTCTTTGCTGACTCTATGAGGGTCAAACATATGATGCAGTCCCATTCCATATGAAGTGACATGGAGACGTCCCTATGAGTTCTTGTGTTCATGTTGGTCTCCCCATGGATCCAATGGTCCCATAATTCATTGTCTTGCAGCACAGCGTGAGGACAAAAGTCCTTGAAGATCAATGACTTTCAACGATCAGAGACTCAAGAGCCCTTTGCTCCAGTTGGATAATGCACTTAGGATTTTAATCAACCTTAACGTGTGGATTTTATACATTATTCAAGACCTCCACAAGCCCCACATAGATCCTCCTGTTGACAAACACCCCATTAGAAGCCTGGGTTGTCTCGGCGCCATGCTGGGACCCTGCTGGTATGTACAGCAGCGGCTGAAGGACTGAAGTCAATGCTTATTTGTGCTCTAGCCAGATCTTTGGAAATTGGACATTTTCTGTTCCAAAGAAAATTCCCCCAGTTGTTCCCTGTGCTTCAACATTAATATCAGTCTCAATGTAAATGTTGACTTTTATGGTGATCAAGAAGGGCACGTATGAGGAGAAATAGCTGCGGGCAGTTGTGAGAAAATGCCGCAGGGGTCCCACAGCTCCCATTGCTCTGTGGGACAGGAGCCCAGTGAGATGGGGACTGAGTCACAAGTACTGATTTCTGCCTGAGACAGTGGCATCCTAATGAGCTCTAATTGACAGCTGGCTCTCAGCCTCCCTGGTCTCTTTCAGGCCTCCAAGCTGCAGGGTGCATCTACCGTCAGAGATGAGAGAGGATAGCACAGCTTGTGGTGTCCACCAGGGACCAACTCAGCAAAGTGGAGGGCATAGGATTAGGAGTCCAGGCTCTGGCAGACCCAGGAGGTTTTGATTTTAACAATTAGCACTGGCATTACGATGGATAAATCACTTCAAGTCCCCCAGCCTCATTTTCTTCATATGTAAAATGAGGGCAGTAGTTGTACAACATACTTCCTGACTTTGGTTTGGGGATCAAATGTGATAGTGCGCCAAGGCACTCTGCCCTGTGCTGTGTTGTTTAGGATATGCCCAATCAATTAGACCTTCCAGGTTTTAGGGAATCTTAGGGGTTAGAAATCTTAGGGAATCACTTCTGTGCATGCCCCCGGTCTGTAGCAATAAAAACAGCAATGTCAATAGTTTTATTATAACGACTTTCAGCAAGCACAGAAATGCATTTCTCAGTAACAGTGCTAACCTTAACGGTAACGATAATTATGAGGAAACAGCTAACATGCCTTGATCCAGGCTCTATACTAAACATTTTATAAGCCCTTCCTCATGTAACACTCACACCTAAAGGTATTACAGATGAAGAACCTGAGGCTCAGAGAGGTGAAGTAGCATGCACAAAGCAACAAAGTCAGACCTGGATTCAAATCCAGGCCCGTCTGGCACCAGCATCCACGCACCATATTGCACGAGACAGACAGCACATTATTTAGTTTCTCTTCACCTTAGCTTTAACTGGAGGTGATAATTCCCATTTCAGAGGTGATTGTAGGGATCAAATTGGTATTTCATTTAAGGAAGATACTTTGGGCATACAGATATCTGGCCAGAAAGTTGGGCATTTATTGCCAAACCCACCACCACAAGCCTTCTGTGTATCCCATGGCAACACTATGATCCTGCAACCAAGAAATTCATGGCAGCTATTAGGAGTAGTCCACGCTAAGAGAGGAAGAAAACAAGCCAGAGGATCCACATCCTAGACAAGCAAGGAAGTGTCAGTCCCAAGCAATCTGGGTTTTTGTACTAACCCAGAAAGGTAGTGTGGCAGCCACAATGGCTAACCAAAGCTATTCATGTCCTCACCTCCTGTGATCATGTTATCCTACACGGCAAAGGGGACTAAAAGATATGATTAAATTAAGGATCTCAAGGTAGGGAGACTACCCTATCTTGAGGTGCATTGTCATCATGAGATCCTTATAAGAGGAAGCGTCCGAGTCCGAGGATATGAGACAGCAGAAGCTGAAGTCAGACAAAGAGATGAAAATTTGAAGATGCTGGCTTTGAAGATGGAGAAAGGGGCTGTGAGCCAAGGAATGCAGGTCACTTTTAGAAGCTGAAAAGACAAAGCAAAAGATTTTACCTTAGACTCTCCAGAAGGAACATAGTCCTGCTGACCCATTTTAGCCTTCTGACTTCTGGAACAATAAGAGGATAAGCTTGTGTTTTTCTAAGCCACCAAGTCCATGGTAATTTGTTACAGCAGCCATGGGAAATTAATACACTCTGTATGTCCTACAGAGCTGAACATACTTCAAACAAAGCTCCAACCAGCACATGGAGAGAGGAGGACAAATCCCCTTCTACATTGTGCCATTGTGAGAAATTGTTGTACAGCTGAGCTTTAAAACAGATTCTGTTTTGTTCATATCTTGTTGTTAAATATTCAGAAGGAAAAGAAACATGGTCCCATACAGAAAAGAATGTTAGCATTTTGCATTTGCAGAAAAGCCAGACTGTAAAACAGAATGATATGAAATCTCTTTGTAAAATTTGAAGTGATAGACACATGTACTGAATTATTATTATCAATATGAATTTTAAAAATGCAGAAGTGAGCTCCCAGAGTGGCACTCTGCAGGCTGTGCCACCACCCACCCATCTCTGTGAGTGGAAAGAGCAAGGAAAACCTGGCAGCCAGAGCAGGGAGGAGACCCAGGCTTTCTAGAACGGGTAATAGTTGGGATTGTCTTGAAACCGGTCATATCGGACGATGAAGCATGAATCACTGAACAAATGTGCCCTAGAGAAAAACCACAAAATAAGCCTAGAGACAGAATGCTAATAGTCAGGCAAATAAGGGGAGACAAGAATTTGAATATTCATGAGCCTCTAATCAGGAGCTTTGGATGAATACGGAAATGGTCCCATTGGTGATAACAGGCTCCACGGGAAGGAGAATCCTGCCTGAGGAAGTGCAAAGCAGAAGTGTGGGCCAGACCTGTCCCAATGCCCAGACTCCCAGGCATTGACCTGAGTATCCACATCTTGGTCCCACAATCAGTTGTCTTTCCTCACCTGTCACTTACATTGCACTGCACTTGGTCTTTTCTTGCTGTAGCAGATTTCTACTTTTAAAGCTGGGAAGGGGAAGCTGGGGAGAATACTAATATGTTGGAACATCTTCCAAGTTCCAGGCCTGAGCTACATGCTCTGCACATATCTCATATCCCCCTCACAACCACCCTTTCATGGGGACATAAATGTCTTATTTGACAGATGGGGAAACTGAGGCTTAGGGAAATGTCTTACTGCTGATGTCAGAAAGCTAGTCAACAGCAGAGCTTAGATTTGAATAGCATATCTGTATCATAGCAGAACCTAATCTGTTCCTTTCCATCACTCAGGGTCCCAGGATTCACTCCAGACTTGTATCCTTGTGAAATGGAGGCAAGTATCTGAATATATGTAGGCTACATCACAGTATCTGGAGAGAGGAGTAGTGGAAGTCTGGGGAACAGGACTCAGCTACACAGAGAAGGCTTGGACAGGAACTGAGATGAAGAATGCCCTCTGCAGTGTGGATAAGGAATTCCAGCTGCCTGGATACAGGCCAATCCCACAAGAAAGCTCTTTAGAATTAATTGGTGTGTCCAGAGCGGTGAGGACAGGGGCCTCAGGCAATCTAAAAAGGGTTGGAGGTCAGTATGGGCTGGGTGTGGTGGTGCTCCTCAGTCACATCTGTACACATATGCATTGCACATATGTATGGACTGAGCCCCTGCTCATGCTTCATACCATGCTGGCACCAGGATCAACAGTAAACAAAACCAACATGCATCTGGTCTCATGGACCCAAGAGGCTACCAGAGCAAAATGGACAAACAACCAGACAGAACTGAGAAAGTGTTGTGAAGGAAATAAACAGGGACTCCAAGAATGGTGAGGGGGGAAGAAGAGCTCAGCTGAATGATCAGGAAAGGCTCTTAAGAGGTGGTGACATTTGAGCTGAGACCTAAAAGATGAGCCAGCCTTATAAGAACAGATGGAAAAATGCTTCTAGCAAAAATGTAGGGTGAAAGAGGCGATGCAGACAGTGGTCAACATTCAGGCTGCCCAAGCGCAGGGGGGCATCAAGATCATGGCAAGACATGAGTCAACACTTAAAAGGATGAGCAGGAGCGCAGCAGGATCCCAGCTAATAGGCTGGGGTTTGAAGCAAGAATATGTTCTTGACGGGGGAGGGAGAGCTGGACTACTTCACTGAGGAGATGATCTGTACTACCATCAAGTACCTACTGTGTAGCTACCTTGCATGCTCTATACAAATCATTGCATTTATTTCTCATAATCTTTGAGTCAGATGCTATCTCTGGGCTCATTTTCTATTATTTTTATTATTACAAATTTAGTGGCTTAACACAACACACATTTCTTACTTCATAGTTTCTGTGGGTCAGGAGCTGGGCATGTTTTAACTGGGTCCTCTGATCAGGGTCCTACAAAACTGAAATCAAGATGCCAGCTAGGCTGTGTTCTCATCTGATGGCTTGACAAGGGAAAGATTGCTTCCAAGCTCTCAGGTTATGATCAGAATTCATTTCCTTGTGGATATACAACTGAGTCCCTGATGTCTCACTGGTTATTGGCTGTGGACCACTCCTGGCAACTAGAGGTAGTTGTCAGATCCTTGCCATGTGGCCCCCTTCACTGACTCTCTCACATTTCTAGCCTCTCTAGTTTCTGGAAGAGTCCAGTCCCATTTGAGAACTTGTCCAGTGAATTCAGGCCCACCTAGATAATCTCCTTCTGGATTAACTCAAAATCATAAGATATCATCATATTTACCTATCCTGCCCTCACTCAAGGAGAGGTGATTATACTAGGTATGCACACTGCAGGGCAAGGGGGATAGGCAGTGCGGGCAGTCATCATGGGGCATCATAGAATTCATACTGATAATATTAACAGCCATCATCCTTCTAGCACCTTCTATGTGCCAGGCACTGTTTAAGTGACTTGATATGCAACTGATTGTCACCTTGGCTAGGAAAAGTGTCTGTTTTAAAGATGATGATACAAAAGTCAGGAAAGTTAATAATAACTTGGCAGAGGGCGTGTGATCATGGTGAGGAAAATCAGGTTTTAACCCAAATCTGTGCCATTTCAAAGGCCAGCCTGTCCCTAGTGGCCCCTGTGGCACGAGAGGGTGGCCTCTCTGCCACCAAGGTCTTGTTCTTTCCAAATAGCTAGGTCCCGGAGGTCCCCAGAGGAATCCCCTCTCACTTCCTGTGAGCCTTGAAGGGAGTGCCCAGAACTACACCAGAAAAGCTGCTTGGAGGTACCAGGAAGTATCTGTTGTCCTGGGCCTCACGGACATCACAGGGATCCTGGTCACAGCAGCACACCCAGTGGATCCCCAGTCAGGGGAAGCAGGCACTGGGGTCCAGGCCATCTCTACTAGGACCGGAGCACTCCACAGGTCCAGAGTGCACAGAGCAGTGTTGGGAAGCCTCCTCCAGCCTATGAGGGACCCTAGTGACATGCGCATCTACCCACAGCTCCATGGAGCCGACACTGCACTTCCCAGGCTGGCTGCTATGTAGCCCGGCCCGCCACCTCCCCCTGCAGCAGAGCCCGAGCAGATGGTTCAGAGTCACTCCAGTGGAAATTAATGGAGTCAGACTGTCCACACACTTCTTTTCAACCATAGAGAAATATTTTCCATGAGTCAAACACCAGATGTATTTTGTTTATGGGGTAATTTAGCACTTGCAAGGGGTAAGACACTAAAACTAGAGAAGAGTCGTGCTTGCATTTCAGGCAGAACCCAAGCACACTCCAGCCGCCGGCAGTAAAACTTTGGGGCATCATTTCCAAGATGGAGCCTGGACCTTGACCTCAACCCCTCAGGACTTCCTAGAGAAAGACAGAGCACTTCTCTAAGCAACTCCATGTCTGTCCCCTGGGGTTCAGTTTGTGACCATGCTGGCTGAATTGGCTGGGGCCCTAGAGGTGGAGAAGGGTGAAGGAGAAGGAGGGGCAGCACCACTGAGGGGCTGAAAATGTTCTTGGGGGGTTCAAGAAGAGCCAGAAATTAACTAAATTGGCCTTCCTTGGGACCACCTTAAAAAAAAAAAAAAACAGCCACAGAATTCTCTTAACCAGCAGTTATCAAAGGGTAGCAATATCAGCATCCAAGGGGAATTTGTTAGAAATGCAGATTCTTGGGTCTTTCCCCAGACTCACTGAATCAAAACCTCTAGGAGTGGGGCCCAGCAGTCTGTGTTTTAACACACCCTCCAGAGGGTTTCTGACGCTTGCTGGAGTTTGAGAGCCACCGTCCCAAACGCCAGAGGGATACTTTCACCTTACATCTGGCTGTAGAGTTTTACATAAAGTAGTTACTCTTCCTGTGACTCCGTTTTCTCATCTGTAAAATGGAACGATGACAGTACTCATTGTGTACTACCTAAGGCACTGTAAAAATTAAAGGAGGGAATTCACGTAAAGTACTTGGAACTGGAACTTGTAGAGTGTACACCATCAGTGCACAGCTGTTGCTCTCATAGTCGTTACTTATCTTTGCGTTTGAAGCCCACTGTGGTAAGAGCTGATGGCATTAACAGCCACAACTTTGTGCACCTGTTACGTGACAGGTACTATTCACATGACTTGATATGTAAATGTGTAATTGTCGCAGTGACTGTAAAAAGTCATTTCGCAGTATTCATTACTTCCACATTAACTAAGCCCCCTGATGTCCCAGGCACTGATGGAGGCACAGGGGTTCACAGGCAACAAAGCACACGAATGAATCAGAACACCTGTTCAAATCATATGTGCCCATGACACATTTTTTTTTTAAGATTTTATTTATTTATTTGAGAGAGAGAATGAGATAGAGAGAGCATGAGAGGGGGGAGGGTCAGAGGGAGAAGCAGACTCCCCGCCGAGCAGGGAGCCCGATGCGGGACTCGATCCACGGACTCCAGGATCATGACCTGAGCCGAAGGCAGTCGCTTAACCAACTGAGCCACCCAGGCGCCCGTGCCCATGACACATTTAACCTAAGTCCCCTTCTAACGCCTCCTCAAGTCTGGTTTCTCCTGGGAACCCACCAGGCCCCACTCGGCTCCTGCCCAGGCTGCCACTCTCGGCTCAGAGCCTGTTGCTGCCTCCTGCCTCCCCCAAACCCCCCATTTACCCTCCACACCCTCTGCAACCTTCACCCCCAGAACACCAGGAGTGTTTATTTCATGCTTTGACCAACAGTACTTACCTCCCTCGTACTGCTGTGCAGTGCCTCCCTCAGCCCCGAATTCCCTTCCTGAGCAGTTTTGTTTGACCCCCGGGACTACTCTTTCAATTCCTAAACAATAGTTTTAGCCTTGTGCATGCCATGAGGGTGGCCAGTACCGGGCAAATTCAATTAGTTAATGTGTATTCAGGGTAAGGAGATGTTATATTAACAAGAGGGTAAGGTATGAATGCAATGGGGAAAACTTTCGAAGGCCCAGCCTCAGTCACTCTCTAGGGAGCCACGGTCCTAAAGCCTAGTATCTTGAATGTCCAAGTGCCTGCATAGACTTGCCTTTATTCATTTCTTCAGCACACTGCATATTAACCAACGTGTTTCAGGTATATAAGACTTAGGCCATTGGAATCAGCAAGTTGACACCCACTCCAGACACCGACTCATGCACAGTGTACAACGGGGTTTTGAAAACCACAACCCATGGGCCAAATACAGCTCCCCGACTTTGTTTTCTTTACATAAAACCATATTGGGATACAGCCATACTCATTTATTTGTATATTGGTTTTGGCTGCCTTTGCAGGACAGTGGCAAAGTTGAAGAGTTCTGAGAGAGACTATCTGGCCCACAACGCCTAAAATAATTACTATCTGGCCCTTTAAAAGACAAGTTTACCACCTCTTACTCTAAGAGGCAAGGCTCATACGGCCTGCCTTAGAAGAAATCCAGTTTAGCCTAACTGACCTGCTGAATTAAGTTATGAGAAAGCCATCAATCATCCCACGTCCTACGCCCTTGAGACTGTCTGGGCTGGGACTCAGTACAAGTGTTTCAACAAATTATACTGATATAATTATAACCAATTAATGTAACCATTTAATAATTAGCTAATAAGTAAGTCGCTCAATAAAAGCACACCACCACCTCATTCAATGTTAAAGAAATGCAAATCAAATCAACGAGATTCCATTTTTCACCTGTCTGATTAATGAATAAATATCAACAAGTTTGTTAATACACAGAGGTAACGATGAGGCTCTTTCCACACTGCGGGTCGAGAGTATGCCTGGTGCAACCTCTGAGGCAGGCACTTTGCTAATATCTGTGAAAGCTATAAATACACCGGCCTTCCAATGAGGAGTGCATTTCCACGGCTTCATCCTACAGCTGTGTTCTCAAATGTGTTCAATGCCGTATGTCTATGTTAACTGTAGTATAGTTTATAATAGCAAACACTGAGGTGGGGGTAGATGTCAACCAACAATAAAAAGTAAATAAACAGTAAATAATTTGGTATGTACATAGAGTGGAACATGATAGAACCATGAAAAAAGAATTCATGTAATGAGATGAATAAAGAATGAGCTACATCTAATGGAGTTGATATACAATATTCTCTAAGATAACTAATTGAGAGGCACAAAAGGGCATGGTGTGTGTGTGTGTATTATATTAAGAACCCATTGGTATTAATGAAGAGTAGGTAGACACACACACGTACACAAAAAAGCACAAATTCTTGCAAATGGATAGAAAATTTTGAAAAATTTAAAAGCAGGAAACTGCCACAACTTCCATGGTTGCCCCTGGAAGAGGGACCTGGGAGTCTGAACTAGAAGAGATACTCCCTTTTGACTCTGCACCCTCTTATTCTGCTTGGCTTTTTTTTTTTTTTTAACATGCACAGACTTTGTTAGTCTAATTTTAAAACATGTTTTTATAAAACAAAATTATCCCTTTGTGTTAGACAACAGTGTTGCCCAGGACCAGGGTCCTGGTGGGGAAGGGGCATTGTTGTTGGTGTGAAAGACCTTCCCCAAAACCCAAGAAGGTAATGACAGCGCCCAGGAGCAATGCAGCATGCTGCAACTGACTCCCTAACTTGCAAACTCCCAGGCCACTCTGTACAACAAACCAGTGTTATTAAAAGAGAAGAAAAATCAATAATCCATCACGGAGAGGGCTTTGGAGTCAGATGAGAAGGCTGTGGATTCTGGCATTCCCCAGCAGCTGTGAGGACCCCCCACCCCACAGAAGCGTAGTAAATATCAAAGCCCTCTGAGCCTCCGTTTCCTCACTAGTGAGAGTGGGGATCATGCTGCCCCCACTCACGGTGGGCTTGGTCAGGGCTAACATTTACACAGCACACACCCTGGGCCTGACTCTAGGCTGAGCATGTCACCGGCCCTGCTGTATTTAGTTAACTGCCAAACCACTGTCCCCGTCCCTCAGATGAGGAAACTGAGGTTTAGGGAGCCATAAACCAATTGCCCAAAGTCGCACAGTTACTAAGTAGCAGTCAGGGTACAAACCCAGGTCTGCCTGCCTGGGCTTGCAACAACTATTCGATTTTGCCTTTCCATTAAATGAGGTAAGCTGAGATCATCCACCTGAAATTGCCTCTTAGATAGGAGTTACTTGACACATCTCCATCATTCCAATGCCCCACAGACCTTCAGAGTGCAGGATAAGTGTCCAATGGTAAGTACTCAACCCAGTTTCCACACAGCCCCGTGCACTGCCCCCTGCTGGTGCAGCTGGCTACAGCAGCTCAGGCCCTCCCCAGCCAAGCTGAGCATCCTCTGCTGAGGAACTCAGGCACTGCAGGGGTGTCCAGGAGCACTTTCCTGACCTAACAGTTGTTCATAGTTTTCTTTTAGCAAGTGGAGGCCTCTGCTTTAGCAATCATGTAAGCTCAAGAAGTACTTCCACCGGGACCCGTCCTCCCTGTGTACAGCTCTGCACTCTGTCTCCTTCTGTGTCTCTCTGTCCATCTTGTCCCTTTGTGTCTCTCTCTGTCCCTTTCTCTGTCTCTCACTGTCTCTCTGTGTGTCTTTCTCTGCTTCTGTTTCTGTCTGTGTTTCTGTCTCTCTGTCTCTGTCTCTCTCTCTCTCTACACACACACCAGAATCAGAAAAGAGAGCTCAGCCACTTCAATGAACCATACTATTCCCTCCCCTCGATCTGAGAAGTTCAAGTGTACTTTATCCTACACAAAAGGCCCCAGCCCAGATTCTGTCCACAAGTAAAAGTCTTAGAGGCCTCTCTTCACCCAGGGACCCTTCTGTTTTACTCCCTCATATATCCAAGTGTTCACACTGTCCTGAGTCACAGATGCCCTTCTGTAAGTCAGGGATAATAACACCTATTTCATAGCACAGCTGGAAGGAAACAGAGGGCATGACCCAAGGAAGAAATGACCAAGGGGCAGCTCCTGGTATTGGCTAAATCGTGGGGGTAGGGATGACATCTGCCTTGTCCCTGATGCATCAACTGTGCCTAAGGCAGATCACAGCAGAGAGCACATATTCAATAGAAATTCATGGAGTCCATAGAGGAAGGATCTCAAATATATACTAAGCACCTGCCATTAGTTGGGTACTGTACCAAGTGCAAAAAAAAAAAAAAAGGATCTTCCTGGGCACTGTTGGGCCCAGGTACACACAACTAAAGCAAAGAAAGCAGAGAGAGAGATCGGAAGAGCAGCAGTGCCCTGACCAAGCGCATCCTGTCTGCCAGGAGCCCCACACAACACTTGACATGCTTTTTCTCATCTAATAATTTTAGAAGGCCTGCCATACATGTCTTCTCACCTCCTCCATTTTATCTACTAAGAAGGAAACTGAGTTAAAGGGGACATGTCCCTAGCTGCATAGTGGACAGGTGGGAGCAGGGCTGGGCTTCCATCAGGCTGCTAGCCATCAAAGGTTAGTGCTCCCTCCTTCTGCTCTCCTCTGGAAGGGAGCCTCTGGTTGGTTTTGCTCTCTCCCAGCACTACACTCCTCCAAAGAGACTCCGTCTCCCCTGGCACTGGAGTCCTTTCTGTCTTTCACAGAAAAACTCCAGTAACCTGTCAGGAACCTCTCCCCACCTCACCCCCCAAACAGTCCTCCCTATCGGATCCTTAGCAGAAAGGGCCCTCTCTCCAAGCTCTCAGACCCTTGGGCTTGGTGCCACCCCAAGGGAGGCCCTGTTTTCAGCTATGTGCTGCGGGGACACTTTCCTTCTCTGTAAGTGAAATTCAGAAGGGGAAAATTAGGGCCTCAGTGGAGGGTTAGTACTGCTGGACTACCCATGCATAGAGCCCAAGTTAGGGGCTACACAACAGAAATTGTCCAATGCACCAAAGACTTGGAAACACCAAGAAGGAAATAGGACTTGACAAAGAAAAGATGCCAGAGTCCTCTGCTATGGGAAGACATACAACCTCTGTTTTACCTGCAGGAAGCTGGAGACTTCAGCCACCAGTTCCCCCTTTCCCACCTCCACACCTAGGAAGGCTCCACGGTTCTTCCAGGATCTCCCCAAGAGTTCAACCAAAAACCCACAGACTTCACCACTTCTTCCTGCACCTCCAGCTCAGCCTCAACATAGTCTCATAAACTGATGCTGTCAGTTATACTACAAAAGCCTGTCATTTCTTCTGCCTTTCATGCTCCTGCACCTCCTGAAATAAGATTGTCCCATGTTCCTGCTGAGCATGTAACAGGCCACGTGAAGCTGACCTTCAGACCACAGCTGCTGGGACCAGGGTGGACACCTTACAAAGGACTGGCATATATCATGACCTACTCAGCTCTGAGTAAATGCCTCCCTAGAAGGCATTTGTAGTTAGGATGCTCCAGCTGAAAGTAACATAAGCTCAACTCAAACTTATTTTTTAAATTTTTTCTTAGTGGGGCTCCTGGGTGACTCAGTCAGTTAAGCGTCTGACTTCGGCTTGGGTCATGATCTCGGGGTCCTGGAATCGAGCCCTGTGTCGGGCTCCATGCTCAGCTGGAAGTCGGCTTGTCTATCTTCCTCTGCTTCTGCCCCTCCCCCAGCTCATGCTCATTCTCTCTCTCTCTCTCTCTCTCTCAAATAAATAAATAAAATCTTTTTAAAAATATTCTTAGCAACATTATTTGAACAAAATAAAACCTACCCTACCAGGTCTCTCTAGTAGGAACTTAGCAGAAGTGTCCCCAGGGCTCTCAGAAACTTGGGCTGGGTCCCAGCACATCCTAAGGAATCTTTGTTCTCAGCTGCCTGCCTTTCTATCACGTGAATTCAGGATGAAAATGGTTGGGATTTAGAACAGAGGCCCCAAATCTGCTGGGCCTACTAAAAAGAAAAAGCTGGGGAGAAGAGGGATGAATGCTTTGGCTCATGCAATAGAGAAGTCCAGAGGCAACTGCTGCAGGTAAGACTGGACCCATGGGCTCGAACAATTTCATCAGGATCATCAGGACTTAGTTTCTCTTTACCTTTTGCATATGCTTTCTTCTGTGCCGACTTCATTCTTGCATAGCAAAACAGATGCAAGAAGCCCTGGAAACACAGACTCACAGCTTAGCCACCCCTTTCCTAATAGTTCCAGTAAAAGTTAGAATTAAATCTCACTGGATCACTGTGGATCCCAAGCGCAACCCTAAACTGGTTATTGCGGCGAGAAGACGGAATGTGCTGATTAGCTGGGCCTGGAGCCAAAGGAAAACAGGGTATAGGATGGGGGGCTATTGCTAGAAAAATGTGATAGGAATGCTGGCTGGGTCAAAATGAAAGATGATCACAAGAATCACACAGGGTGTGAGGCTGCTGTTGATACATTCATTCACTCAGCAGATACTTATTTAGCAACTCCTGCATGCCAGGCGCCATGGGAGGCTCTGAGGCTGAGTAAACCAGAAAGATATACCACCTGCTCTTACAAAGCACAGGTCCAGTGGGGAAGATGAATAACACACCAGCAAACACACAGATAAATGATGTAGGTATGGAAACTTCTGGGAAGGAAATAAATGGATGAGAACAGGGGATAATGGTGTCAGAGGAGGTCAAGCCAAGTGACCATTTGGGCACCCATGTGCACTAAGAAAGCAGAAACATCCAGCTTAAAGTAAAAAATTGGAACAGTCAGATGGTTGGGGTAGATGTGCAAAGCCAAGAGACCACATTTCCCCAGAGAGAAGGGGAAAGTTGAAGGAAGGGGAGAGGCAAGCAGACAGGGATGGAAAGGACTTAGAGCCAGTTTTCTCCACTTAGTGTCATACTTCAGTTTCTAATCATGAATCCCCTTTACTCAAGTTTGGTCAAAGGGTCTCTTTGTCTTGAATGAATCACCCTTTTCCATGGAACTAACAAAAAAAGTCAAGACTCCTAACCTCATTAGTTGCCCATAAGACAACATTTTGTGGGCTCATCCATTCCTAAATGATGCAAGATACCCAAAACTTTACTGAGTAGTGGCTAAAAAGTATAAAAAAGTAAAAAGTAAAATATAATACTATATATATACATATATATTTAAGTATGTATAGTATATTTAAATGTATTTAAGGATACATGGAAACTGAGATAGCCAGTACAGTTGCTCATTTGAAAACCAAAGCACCATTTCTTGAGCTCTCCTCAGTGGATCTGCAGGCTTACAAGGGTACAAGAATAACTCAGTGCTGGTCCTAGAAGGTGCCTCATTTCTTGAAGATGCCCAAACCAAAATACACACACACACACACACACACAGAGTACACACACAGAGCATATGTAGACACACAAAATATATCCATGCACATACATACACATATAAAGAACACATGCAGGTGCCTGGGTGGCTCAGTTGGTTGGGCGACTGCCTTCAGCTCAGGTCATGATCCCGGTGTCCTGGGATCAAGTCCCACATCAGGCTCCCCCTGCTTTGCGGGAATCTGCATCTCCCTCTGCCTCTGCCTGCCACTCCTCCTGCTTGTGCGTGCTCTCTCTCTCTCTGTGTCACATAAATAAATAAAATCTTAAAAAAAAAAAACACATGCAAAGTACAAACATACATATACAAAGCACACATACACAAAGTATATATATACACACATACACAAAATGCACACAAACATGCACACAAAGCACACACAGATTATGAAAAGTGCTCAGATTAATTTTTTTTTAATTTTATTATGTCATGTTAGTCACCATACAACACATCATTAGTTTTTGATGTGGTGATCCACGATCCATTGTTTTCGTATAACACTCAGATTAATTTTTGACTACCATTCAGCAAGGCCCTTCTCAATGCCAGGCACTGTGGTTGAAGGTGTTTTCACACCCACAATAATAGCAATAATGGCATGAGTGTTTATCAATCTTCCCAGCACCCCTGGAAGGCACAGTTTCATCAGTGTTCCTCCTTTTGAAAGGAAATGACTTGCCCTGAGCCACACCTCGAGGATATGGTGCAGCCAGATGTGATCTATTTGTTAGATGGCGCTCCTCTTTGGTCAACTCCATGCAGTACACACAAATGTACATGTGTGAGAATCCAGGTCCTGCCGCATCCACTGTGTCTACATAAATGTGCTCCCTGGTGATGCAGATCTCAGCACATTACACATCTCAGGGTATAAAACGGTACTCTCTATATTGTAGACCACTAATGCCATCCCAGATTTATTACATTTATTTTAAAACAACAAACATTCTCAATTATTTCCACACTGCTCAGGACCATAATTTACTCAGAGGTATGAGCTATCAAGTTTCTCAGGGATTTCTTCAAAATGTCAGATCTAAAAGATGATTCCTATGTTAGCGAATACGAAACACCCATTTATATTTTTCATTTTTACTTTGATTTAATTTTCAGACAATTCAACTTTCTCCCCATGCCTGAGTGCCTAAATTCATTTCACTTGTCAAAAGAGACAAATTTTCATAATTACAAAATAAAACATGGTGGTCCTTCTTTGGTGACCGCATATTTCACATCTTTTTTTTTTCTGTATGAAAATGCCTTTCCTAGTCTAGTTGGCTTACTTCTGACATATTTTCATTCAGTCTCTGCTTAGAACAGAAAAAGGTACAGGCTAAACATTCACTAATGTTTTGTTATGTTAATGAACATCTGTAAAAAGAGATGAAATTTCCCAACTGAGCCTGTGATGCTCACATCTTCTTTTCTGTAATTTGTGCGGAAAAAAGGCAGAGTTCTGAAATTACAAGCTAGAGTGTGAAACATGCCCTGTCCTCTAGTGGTTCCTTCTGCCTGGACCGAAAAGCCTGCCAGTCCTACCACCAGGCTCCATCAGGATATTCACTTCAGAGAGGTTAGAAGCATTTAGGGCTTTCTTACCATATCTGCCAGTGGCATGCACAGGATATAGTAAGGGGGTTTTCTTAAAAATACACAGAGAGGCACCTGAGTGGCTCAGTCAGTTAAGTGGCCAACTCTTGATTTCTGCTCAGGTCATGATCTCCGGGTCCTGGGATCAAGCCATGTGTTGAGCTCTGTGCTCAGCAGGGAATCTGCTTGAGATTCTCTCCCTCCCTCTCTCTCTCTATTTCTAAAATAAATAAATCTTTAAGTATATATATTTTTTTCATTTATAAAAGTAATACAGGTTCTTTGTTTAGAAATTTGGTGGAGGGGCCCAGAAACAGTAACTATCAAAAAAAAGACGACCTACCACTCCACCATCCAAAGCAAAACATTGCCAACATGCTGATGTAATTTCAGATTGTTCTTTTAAAAAATAAAATCTACACAAGAAAAAACAAAAACAAAAATTAAAATTCACTTTTAATTGGTTGGGCTTTTGAATGCTTGAAAATGGTTTATCATGAGAAACCTGCTCTATTTAGTTGCAAAAGGGTTAAAGATGGAAATGGGAAGAAAACATTTAATTCTTTGAAACTATTTACCTGAATTGCAAAGTTCTGACTCAAAGACTGGAAATGCCCAGTGCAGTCACCAGCCCCACTCCCCTGCCTTCACTCCTGCCCCTGGACACACAGACCACTCCTAAAAGAAGGTGATATAACTTAAAATTCTGTGGCCAGTAAATCCTGATGAGGATAAGAATAATGAGAAACTGTGGAAAGAAGAGAAGGCGCGGGGCAAGGCGGGATATCGGAGGGGCTGTTCATTTTCAGGAGCAGACCTAAAAGAGCAAGGAAAACATTCTTGACACACATCCGTATACACGCTCTTTTGTACAGATACGACTGTCATAGACTGAGGTCTCTGGGAAGCAGACTCTGAGGAGGACGTGTGCATACAGTAGGCTTCTTAGGTAGTGCTTACGGAATTGCCACCTGTGCCAGGGACAGGATGGAAGCAGGACTGGGTATGGGAAGAAACTGAGCTGAAATGCTCAATAAAGCCCTCAGCTGGCCCTGCGGGGGGCTGTGAAGCCAGCATGGCTCTTCACAGGTGTCCCAAGATGGTATGAGAGGCCAGGCCTATATACCTCCTACGTCGGCCAGTCAGTAGATGTGGACTGCATTGGGCGAGGTGATGGTCTTCAGGGGAGAGAACTCCTACAGCTGGCTGATGTCAGGGGCTGTGTGTGAGCAGAGCTCCAGTAGTCCTCCAGGGGATCTGGGTGGCTGGTTATAGCATCCCCTACACTAGGTTCTCAGCGTAGCAATGTCCCCTTCGCTGAATGAGAAGGCATACGGGTAACCAGGTCCCTCAAGACCTTGCTATTGGGATACACCCAGAAATCAGAGGCACAGGTCCACGGTGCTGGAGAAACCCAAAAAAGAGAAAGTCACAGGCGATTTTGAACACTGCCTAATACGCTAATCATCAGGGCAATATGGACAAGGGGGACAGCTTCGCCTTGAAGTACCATAGGATTAATTTATCAGGAGCTACACACCCACACTATGGCTGATAAAATTCAATATTTCTAGAAAAGAATGACTAAAAAAGCAGACCTCTCAACCCCTTCACTTCAGCAGAGGTGTCAGTGCCCTGAGCAGGGTTTCACAGCTCCACATGGAGCTCGCTGCACTGTCCATCAGAGGTATAGAGATGCCAGGCCAAGGAAGCACTTTTGGTAGCAGGCCCCACAGGGTCCCATGGGATGTCCTACAGAATGCCTCTCTCTGACTCTGCACCTCGGTGCCTTCTCCCCTGACAAGGTACACAATATCATTCCCATTTTACAAATGAGGTAACAGAAGCCCAACATCTTGTCCACGATCACCTAGAGAACATGAAGCACCAGAATTTGCACCCCACTTGGGGGCCCCGGCTTTGGGGTTCATTCTATTATGCATGGTTGCCTGTGTCTGTTGGCATGACCATTAATGGGGTTATGTTTACACCTCCATTGCCACCAGTGATACTTCTCTGTGGTCTGAGCTGCAGCCTTATTTCATTATAGTCATTACTGTCTATTGCAGAGAGGCATGACTCTCCCTGCTAGTGGTGACTTCTAAGTCTGTGGCTCCCTACGAGAAGGATCATCAATCTCTCTGGGATGACAGTACACAGCAAGACACAGCATCTCACTTCAGCTTCGGAAAGACAAAGCTGAGCATCTTCTCTTTGAGAAAATGATTCTGCTCATCATTTGTCTAGTGTCCTAACTATGAGGAGAGAAAAGTTGTTTTAAACCCCATCTCTTTTGTCTTTTTCAAGCTGAATGTGTCCCATCAAATCTGAAGAATTCATCTTTTGACAGAATATTGCAGCAAAGATAAAACTCACAATAATAAATAATAAATTCTAATAAAATCCCAAAAGAATTCCATTAACCTAGATGCCACTCATCTTACATGGCCAGATATAGACTATAATAGGGTGTGATATAATTTATATTTTAATAAGATCAGGAAACATAATATAAATACTAGTTCTTCATCAGGTTACTTCACTAGCCTAAGCCTCAGTTTTCCCACCTGCAAAATACAAGGATAGGGCTACGTCATTTTTAAGATTCCTTCCAGTTCTACCATTTCCCAGTCAGGATCCATAGATCCTTATCTTGTTCTGCTTGCCATGGAAAAAAAGTGGAAAAGATGTAAAGCTACCACTCCCACCACAAGATCACTCCCTAAAACAACAACAACAAGCTTCCCTGCAGGGTTTGGTGCCCATCATAGGACACAGAAAATGCCTACGTCATAAGTTTTTTGAAAAATATTCTTGTTTTACTATGGATGCAGTAAAAGAAACATTAGCAGACAAAGACCCAAAGCAAGCTGGAATACCCCCCCAAAGCTCATTGCAATGTTTAGGCCATAAATTGAAATTAGAATTACAAAAATGACACTCTGGAAATTATTTTTAAAACTAAAAACATCCTCAAAAAAATTGAAATGGCATTCCAACTCAGTGGTTCTTCAGGAACCCCCCAAGTGAGAATGTCTCAATTATAGCAACATCACCGTTACCCTCTCAACTGAAATTGCATGTGAGAGCTGAATGATTTACATTTGCAGTTTATAAAATAAATTAGGCAGAAAAGAATCTTATAATCTCAAACACATTTAGTTTACCAGATTCCAAAAAGGTAAATGGATGAAGCATGTAATTCTTGGAGCAGCAAACAATGACACTAATAATTCAGTAATATGTTCATTAGAAGAAATTTGATAAATGTATAGATAATCTCTTTTAGACAACTCTAGGAAATGGACCAGCAAAACTGCCCAAGACATGCTCCCACCCAAACTCTGATTCCCACCATTAACTGCATGGCCTTTGATAGGAGGGCTAAGGGAGACTGACAGCCATGTTGCTGGGGTTTCTGAACTGCTATTTTTCAATGCTGCACAGGCTGGCTGAATTATAAAGTCAGTGCAGTATGTTTAGGACCACAGAGAACAGGTACATGTGGACCACCGCTCCACCTTGGCCCAGCAGCCATCGTCTCTTGCCTCAATTACGGTAGTGGCTTCCCAACTGGTCTCCCTGCTGCCACCCTTGACCTCCCTTCATCTTCATCTCCCACAGAGCAGCCAGAGAGATGCCTTCAAACTGTAAGTCAGTTCATGTAACTTCTCAGCTCTATTCCACTTGGGCAGAGGGGCAAAGCCCTCAAGGTCCTACATGATGGGGACCCATCTTATCTTTCTGACCTCATCCCTATATTCTCCTTCCTCACTCATTTTGCTCCAGCTATACAGGCCTCTTTGCTTTTCCTGGAACTTTCCAGGCAAGCTCCTATCGCAAGGCTTTTGTGGTGGTGGTTCTTCCTGCTCTTCCTTCGTATATCTGCATGGTGACCTCCCTCTCCTCTTCGAAGGTTTGGCTCACAGTTACCTGCCCTAACCCTTCTCTTAATGCCATTAACTGCCCCTTGCCCCCAGGCACTATCACACCCCATTAGCCTGGCTTGCTTTTTCTTTTATCCACTAAAATTAAAAGAATCTAACATACTATTTAATTTACTTATTTTTATGTCTTTTATTAAATATCTGTAAGCTCCAGGAGGGCAGAAATCTTTGTTTTGTGATGCTGTATCCGCAGGACCTAAAAGAGTACCCGAGAAGAGTAGACGCAAAATAAATATGGGAAGGAAGGAAGGAAGGGAGAGGGGTCAGAGAAAGGGGAGAGGGAATGTGGGGAAGGGTCAGAGAGATGAGGAGGGAGGGTGGGGGAGGGTAAGGGAGAGGGGAGGCAGGGTGGGGAGGGTCAGGGAGATGGGGAAGGGGGGAGAGGGGGAGGGTCAGGGAGAGGGGGAAGGAGAGTGGAGGAGGATCAGAGAGAGGGGAAGGGAGGGTGGGAGAGGGATCAGGGAGGGGGGTTAGGGTTCCTAACCCTGTTTTGCAGATCCACTGCTTATTAACTGTTTCTTAGGCTTTTTTGAGTATTTTTGGACTCTACAGTCTAATTCCCAGGGTCTACACCCTAGCATCGAGTCATGAAACTGATATATATGAACTTGACCATGGGGGAAGAGCGGGGGCAAAGTGTGGTGGGAGAGAGAGAGACTCAAGGGGAACACTGGGTAGGGGTGACTTGTGGGAAACATCAAGTGAGCCACCAGTGTGTTCGAAGAAGGTGACATATGTAGAACATTATGAGCAGTTCAAAGGACTGTCAGGGGTCATTTAGACTCCACATGATGTTTGTTTCATGCTCTGATTTTGGACTCTAAGCCTTGAGTTGGATTTGGCTCCATTATCTGTTTCATTTCCCAAGGCCATCCTTGCCTTGAATTTGCATTTCAGCTTTTACAGGAAACCCACCTCCTCACGTCAGTGCCCTACACCCATTCATTGTCACTGAGGACCCAGTCCATTCCACACACACATACCAGCTCGCCACTGGTCTAAAATGGGTGAGATGCCATGTATGTTATAGGTGGTGAGGAATAAAGAAGTTTGTGGGGAGGTACCAGCTACACAGCAGTTGGTCAGGGAACTCTTAGAGGACTTACAATAGAAATGTGTAAATAGAACTTACTCAGTGAATAATCTTAAAGAAGCACCAACTCGGTGTCAAAGCTGTTGAATGAGTAGAACTAAAGAGTGACAGATAATAAATGAACAGTCAATGCATATTGAACAAAATGTGCTGAATAAGATGAACTCTATAGCTTTCAAACCAGTTCTAGTTCATTCAAATGAGTTCTAGAACCTCCAGCCTACCACAGTGACTTTGGAGACCCAAGAGCCTCTACCAGTTTCCTTGGAAAAGCTGCCAAGTAAGGGACTGTGGTCTCCTTGACATTCTGAAAAAATTGTAGCTCATATATTCCTTTATCTACTTATTCATGTCTGTATTATATTCAGAAAAAAATTATAATTTAAACTCTGACCCATTCAAATCTATTTTGATAATCTGATTTACTCATCAAATATAAATAGAGCAGAAATTTTACATCAAGAACTCGTGCCAGAACTTTTCTGTGCACAAATCCAGCAGTTTCTTCTATAGAGATCAACAGTCTGGTGGTGGGCACATCAAAAGATGTGAGAATAAATCCAAATTCCACTGCACATTTTTGCATTTCTACATTATGTCCTTTTCCCCCCTAAAAAGAGGGCGGAAACACCCTCTTTAGAACAGAAGCATCAAGGGGATACTACCTAAATACATAAATCCTGTTGTTTCACTATTTATCTTTTTGTCCTCATGTATTTTTGGCTTCTATTTATAAGAACACAAATTAAAATTTCAAGGTCAAAATGAGAGAGACATGGAAATTCTTAGCTAGTTGTGTGGAGATGGTACTTACAAAATACCCAAAGGACATGTTGTATATTTTTAACTTGCTCTTAAGACCTCTGAATTCAAATGTGAGGGCTTGCATACAGAAGATGAAGAAAATTACCTTATATGAAAGAAGAAAGTTTTTTTTTTCTTTTGCAATAGATGAAAGATGCTTCCCTCCTCTAATGAGTCATGAATGACTCATCTACTCTTGGGAAAATCTGAAGTGGCCAGTGATTTGATTGCTTTTTCTGCTGTAAACACATCTAAGAAGTGGAGCATAAGAGGTAAACAATAAAGGACCCTGTGAAATTCAAATAATTTTATGTGTTTCTTTCCCAAATGACACCACCCTGAAAACAACTTTTAATGCAAAATATGAGTTCTCTTTCATATTGGTAATATTTAAGTGTGGCCAGTGAACCAACTCATTTTGGCTGAGTGCAATTTGGGGAGGGGTGTTCCTTCTTATCCTTTAATGGGATTCACCATAATATTGACCCAATTGAATCATTTTATAAATGAAAGCCACAGGATGACTTTCATCTTTTCTTATGTCTTGTCAATAAGACACCATCTATCTTCATTTCTGTTTCTTTCTCTCTCCAGACCCTTGAACTATTTTGATAACTTACAAAGCCAAGAAATGTTCAATGTTGAGGAAAAACACCAGAGAACTTTTTGAAATTCATTGTACCCCAAAGGCTGACAGCAAGAATATACTTTCTGGTACATAAGAAAGAAAAATGTATTTGGTATGACTGGCTGTTAATATGTCATCAGGATAAATCATAAGTCTTATTCTTGGGAATCTTAATAAAAGAAGTCACTTGAGATGTGAAAAGTACAAAAATAAGCACCAATAGGCTCTATCTTTGACTAGAACCTTGGGAAATTTTGAAAGTGTTCATTCATAGAGACACTTAAAAAGTCATTGCCCAAATTTATCATTGTCATAAATTCTTGCTGACTAAAAGTTTCCTTAGAGTAATTTACAATACCTATCATAAAATACTTCATCAAAAAGAAACACTTTGATTTAATACAAAACCGTAAATTCCCAAGGACTCGGGGACAATGGTCTCACCCAGTCTCCAGAGAAGATGGAGTGATCTATGATTTCTATATGCCTCAAGACTTAGTTTGGCTTTCAACTGATGTTCCTACCTTGGGGTTGTCATACAACTCAGATGAGTGTTTCCCTCTACGACTTCAGAAAGAGATGTGCTTTGAAATAACATTCTGGTTCTTCATCATCTTTCCTGGGGCAGGAGGACAGGAAGGAGGCTGCCATACACTAATTGGGTGATCAGAGGAAGTAGTCTGTGATTAGTAAACATCTTGAATCCATGTTCTAACCTCATGGTGGAGGGAGCTATTCACACTGGATGTTTCTGGCTGCCTCAATCACTCTATCCAGGCAATTGCTTTCACTTTGTCTTTAGGCCAGGAAAGCTATTAGTTAGCTAATGGGACCCTTGAAAGATAGAAGAACGCTACACACCAAAGAACAGAACCATCAGCTTTCCATCTTTCTGCTGTTCTTCCCTACAGACTGTTAAAGCAATTAATCCAAACTCTGGCACCAGCTCTGATGATGCCCCCATGCTCTAGCCCAGTTTCCACTATAGCTGGAATCTTCCATCTAAACGCTCTTGCTGACACTTCTAATTCCTTTCTCTAAAGTAAAACTCAATGTCTTTCTCCAAAACTTGCTACCCTATCAGAGTCTTACCACCTCCCTGTTTACTTGCATTCAAAAGCTCCTTCAATCCCAACATCTAAGTTGTATGCATCTGGCTTCTTGAACACCCTCATACCTGTCTCTCCTATGGAGCCAACTGCCAGCAGGTTGGGCCAACCAGACATCTCACTCTCTGCCTGAGAATCTTTAGTCTACTTCTGATATCTCCCTAAAATAAATTTTGCACAACATTGCCAAATAAATTTGCCTGAAGCACAGCTCTGCTGATGTCACCCTGACATCAGAACCTCTCAACAGTTCCATGTCTCTTACCACAAGTAGTCTACCCTTCTTATGTAGCTTTCCCCTTCATTGTGATAACCAACTATCTAGCTTCACTTCCCACTACTTCCTTCAAGCTATATGTGGATGCATGAAATGTCCCAATATTATTCTGGTGCCATTGCTCCCGCTCCTTCTTTTTCCTGGAAGAATCCATCTTCACTGCTATCCTTTGACATCCTACCCTTCCTTGCAGGTCAAGCTAAAGTACCATATTCTCTACCAAAGATTCCTTTCCTCATGCCTCCCAACAGAAAAGCTATTTTGTTCTTCCATAAAACCTTGATCATATGATACTGATTGAATTTTGCTTCATTCTACACTTTTGGTACATATACTTTATCTCCTATGTTCAGTTCTGAGTTCATTGAAGGCAGGGATTCACCTTTGTCCTGACTCAGGTTTGTATGTCTCAATTAACATTTTATTGTTGGATGGATGGATAGAATTTATATTCTATAAATATAAAGTTGATACACAAAACCTTGGAGCACAGAGGTCTATTATCAAACCATCAGCCACAGGGAAATAGTATCCTCTTTTATCTTCATACCCATGAGTCCTGGATAACCCCTGTCTAACTTGTAATGTTGGCAGTTAAAAGAGATGCTTAAAAACGCAACAGGACCAAGAATAAAGAGACTGAATGGAGCATGATGAGATATGACTATTTTCCATAGAAATCTGAAGACTTGGCAATCTTGGAGAAGGGTGTTAAGCAAGGGAAGACCTGAACTGTGTGGTGGATGTAGAATTTAGCCATGAGAAGATAGGGGAATGAAAAGAGGAGATTTACAGACTGGAAAACAGCCTTCACATAAGCATAGAGGTTTTGAGCATGGAATGTTAGGGAAATGCAATAGTTGGAGCACTGAGTTCAAGGAACTTGGTGATGAGAAATAAGGCTGAAGAGGTGGAGAGGGCCATTCATTAAATATTGGCAACTTTCTAGAAACTACTCCTTGAATAATTTCGCACCTTTGCCTGAGTCTGCGTTGTTCCCCTCAAATATCAGTTATTTGGGGGACTCAAAGGTCCAGAGCTGGTGAGTGGTGGCATCAGCAAGAAGTAAGAACAACCAAACTGAACCAAGGACTCAGTGAGCTCATTGGAGCATTGCAGTTGGTGTTGGAATTAGAATGGTTGCAAGGTTTCACTACAATATCACGACTAGAGGTGGGGTGGAGGGGAGATGCTACCAAGACTTGGTGAAGGAATAGGTGTACAGAAGCTACTGTGAGCCAGTCAGATTTATTGATTGTAATCTGAACTTCACTTTTCTCAAAGGAATAAATAGAACTAGCTATAATGACAATCACACAACAGACACTGCTCACAGATCAGGCATGGTGCTAAATGAGTAATATGAGATTCTCTCCTCACCGTAACTGTATTCAGTAGGTATTGTTTATCCATATTTTACAGATAAGGAAATTGAGGTGTATAGGGATTAAGAAACTGGCCCGAGGGGCACCTGGATGGCTCAGTCAGTTAAGCGGCTGCCTTCAGCTCAGGACATGATCTCAGGGTCCTGGGATCAAGCCACGTGTTGCATTGGGCTCCCTGCTCAGTGGGGAGTCTGCTTCTCCCTCTCCCTCTTCCCCTCCCCCTGCTTGTCCATGCTCCCTCTTTCTCTCTCTCTCTTTCAAACACATTAAGAAAATTTAAAAAGAAAAGAAAAAGAAACTGGTCCAAGTTCATTCAGGCAGTACACGTCCGAGTTGGGTTTCAAACCAAAGCAGAGGCATGACCCAGGGCCCTGTACCATGTATTTCCTCCTTCTTCTGTTTATCAGGGCTTTACTCCCAAGTTTACACAAGGCTGGTCTGGGCCATCACAAGAACTGAAAAATCAGACTCACTGGGAAAAGAGAAATTAAAAGGCTATTGCTGCCCAGGCCCTAATTACATACCATCAGGGAAAAGAATCAGCTTTGAAAGCCAGCAAGTTATCCACAGCCCCAGAGTACTATCTGAAGCTAACAATCAGGAGAGACAGAACCGTAAATAAGCCCTTGCAATGACTACAGTCATTACCCTGTTCTTTAATTATAATAAGAAACCAATGCATTACAGCAAGGCCAGCAACACACTTCTCTATAACCCTGCAACTCAGAGAGCCCAGGGAGAAACTTCTGGGGCTGCAGCTTCCATGCAGCAGGCCCAGAAGCACTGGGTCAGGGACAGGCTGAGAGTTAGACATCAAGGGCCTTTGGAAGAAGAGAATTTTGATATGGTTCTTCAAGAAAGAGGCAAATGTAGCGTGGTATTAGGGCCTTGGGGCATTGCACAGAAGGTGTGAAGAGCATGGATGGAATGACAGCAATCTCTATACATTAGTGACGACCGCAGAAACAGCAGACAGCGCAGAGTCAGAGCTACAGTCCACCTCTCACACATGCACAGACCCTCTGCACGGTGATGGACACAAGACCCAGGTCTCCCTGCAAGGCAGGATTCACTGTTCCAGCTACTGAGAAAACTGTCAGCAGGCAGCCTTCAGCTGTCAGCCCTCTCAGGAATTGCCTCACCCAACGTCACACATCAATGTCAGATGGAGGCTGGGGGGATAAAGGCCGAGCCAATCTGGTGAAAGCAGGGTAAGTCTGATAGGCCATAGAGGCTCTGGAGCTCCTGTGTCACAGAGAGGCTTTCCCTCTACCCATCCTGCTACCACCCTCTCCCTTCCACAGGTGTTGATCCAAAGTTTGCTTCCTAATAAATGTGTCACATGTCAGCTTTGTCTCAGAGAGCAAATCCCAGGGCAGCCAGCCCACCACAAACACATGGCCTGTGTTTTAACCATATCCTTGGATTCCTCTTATTTTCCCTACCTTAATTTTACATAAGACCTACACATCCCTCTGTATTAGGCGACCAGATTCAGGGATCTTCTATGATAAAAGAGAGACTACAAGGGATATGGGGAAGGCAAAGAAAGGAGCTAAATGACCTATATTATAAAGGGCTGGGAGGGAAGGACAAATTCTGCACAGACTGGGAGTTGGGGGAAGTTTCTGAGGGTTGATAGATGAGAGTATCTAGGCAAGGAAGGATTGTACTGGTGATAAAACAGATTTTGAGAGAAGTAACTAAAATTATGAATTATGAATCCCCACTGGTGTTTTTCAAGAGACACAAGTAAATATTAGAATCGCTTTTTAATTACTCTGAGTGCTGGATTGTGCATTTAATATGCAACTCCACACAGAATTTGAGGCCCAGACTTTTATTAGGTATATTGGTCAGGGTAATTAACATTAGCTGCTTTAACAAACAACCCCAAATCGCAGTGGCTTAACATAATAAAGGTTTCTTTCTCACTCACATCATAGTTCTTTGAGGGTTGGGTGGCTCCTTTTGGCAACTCTCCTCCAAGTAGTCCATCTTATGATACTGCCATTTTAAACACTGTCACCCAATCTTGGGTCCCTCGCCACCCAGATAGCTTCCCATTTACTCCTACCTCAAAAAATCTTTGATCTAATTTTCTTTACCTTGCTTTTAGCCCTGGGAGGCTGATCTGTATGGATCTGTATGGATCTCCTCTTGAGAGCCTGGCTTCCAGTTTAGTTTGGTCAATGGGTATCCATGCAGGAGATTAAGGGAGGGAGAAGGCGAAGGAGGTTTATTTCTCCAGCTTCCTCCCCTGTTGGGTTACCTTGAGAATGCTGAGTCACCTGACAAAAGGTCACAGCTCTGTCTAGGTGGTTCTCTCTACACCCCTCATCGTCTCCAAGCTCTTTAACTGTGCTTGCATTTGCCCCTTCAAGGCCTCAGATGAGTAACAGGCCTATTGTCCTTTGTGGCTGAACACTATAATATCCCTTGTGGTTTTCCTAAACTCCACCCTTCCCTTACAAATAGCCCTTTAATTAAAGTCGCTTTGATGATGCTAACTTGAATGTATCTTTTGTTTCATGCTGCAACCAGGACTAATACCTCAGAAAAGAAAGCTGGGAGGCTTTCAGAAAAGAAGGCTGGGAGGGGCATGACTTGGCATTTGGAGTACTGGCATTTTCTGTCACCCTCTTCCAGTGATTTTTGCTTTTGTTCTTGCTTTTGTTTGGAGAAGCAAATGCTGTTTACATGTCATGATGGATTTCTTAGTCTTTCCTTTATATTTTACACTGTAATTATACATGAAATTTTTATCCTGCTTTATTTACTTATTTTCATTCAGTTCAAAATGTAATTTTATTTCCCTTGAGACTTCCTCTTTGACCTATGGATTATTTAGAACTACACTGTTTCATTTCCACATGCTTGAAAGTTTTCCCATTATCTTTCTGTTACTGATTTCAGTTTTGATTCCATGTGGTCAGAGGATACCCGTTGCATGATTTCAATCCTTTTAAATTTCCTGAGGTTTCTTTTGTGTCCCTGGATGGTCTGTCTTGGTGACTGTCCTCTGGGTACTTGAAAAGCATGTGGATTCTGCTGTCTTTGGCAGTGTTCGAAGCTGACTAGACCCTACTGACTGATGGCGCTGCATTCTTCTGTATCCTTGCTGATTTTCTAATTGTTTTACCAGTTATTAAAGAGAGAGATGCTAGAGTGCCTGGGTGGCTCAGTTGTTAAGCGTCTGCCTTCGGCTCAGGTCATGATCCCAGGGTCCTGGGATCGAGCCCCGCGTCGGCCCTGCTCCGAGGGAAGCCTGCTTCTCCCTCCCCCACTCTCCCTGCTTGTGTTCCCTCTCACTCTGTCTCTCTCTCTCTCTGTCAAATAAATAAATAAAATCTTTTTTAAAAAAAAAGAGAGATGCTGAAATCTCCAACTATAATTGTGGATTTGTCTATTTCTCCTTTTAGTGTTATCAAGTTTTCTTTTACATGTTTGCAGCTCTGTTGTTAAGTGCATACACATTTAGGATCACTACATCTTCTCGGTGGACCAACCCTTTTATCATTACACAAGGTCTCTATCCCTGGTAATCTTCTTTGCTCTGAAGCCTCTTTGATCTAATGTCAATATAGCCACTCCTGCTCTGCTTTCTTTTGATTTACTGCTAAACCATTTTTCATCCTTTTACTTTTATCCTTTACTTTTCCTGCCTGTAGTGTTACACTTGAAGTAAGTTCTTATGGATGGCATGTAGTCGTATCATGTTTTTTTTTTACCCACTATCAATCTCTGTATTTTAATTAATGCATTTAGACCATGAAATTCAATGCATTTATTGATATGTTAGGGCTTAAGTCTGCCATTTTATTTATTTATTTTTCTATTTGTTCTCTCTGTTTTTCATTTGTTTCCTTTTTCTCGTCTTCATCTGGGTTATCTGAACATTTTTGTACACAATTCCTTCTTTCTTTTTTTTTTTTTAAAGATTTTATTTATTTATTTGAGAGAGAGAGAGCATGAGAGCGGGGAGGGTCAGAGGGAGAAGCAGACTCCCCGCTGAGCAGGGAGCCCGATGCGGGACTCTATCCCAGGACTCCAGGATCATGACCTGAGCCGAAGGCAGTCGCTTAACCAACTGAGCCACCCAGGCGCCCCCACAATTCCTTCTTTCAACATTTCTTCTATGTTTAGGGAATTTCTTCTAACCATTCTTATAAGGAAGGTCTGCCGGTGACACAAGGTCTCTGAGTTTTCCTTCTTCTTAGACTGCCTTGATTACCCTTTCACCCCTGAGGGATATTTTCACTAGTTATATATTTCTGGGTTGACAGATCTTTTCTTTCAGCATTTGAAAAATAGCATGCCATTTCTTTCTGGCCTCTCTGCTTCCTGATAAGAAATCTGTTGTCATCCAAATTGCTTTAACCCTCTGGACATAATCTGGTTTCTCTTCCTGGCTTTGATCAAAACTATTTTTTTGTCTTCAGTTTTCAGAAGACTATGATGGGTCCTCACGTGGATTTCTTGGGATTATCTTACTTGGGGTTTGCTCGGCCTCTTGAATCTGAGGTTTATGTCTTTTGTCAAATTTGGGGACTTTTCGGCCATTGTTTTTTTCAAATATTTTTTCAGCTCCACTCTCGTTCCTGGTCTTCTGTGACTAATATGATCTTTATTATAATCTCTGGGACTTTGTTCATTTTTTAAAGCCTATTTTAACTCTGTGGCTCAGACTGAGTGATTTTTTTTGTTCTGTCTTCGAGTTCACAGAATCTTTACTCTGTTCCCTCCATTCTGTTGTCCAGAGGGTTTTTGTTTTAAATTCAATTATTATCTATTTCAATTCCAATATTTCAAATTGATTCTCCTTTATAACTTCTTTTCTTTCTGAAACATTCTCTTTCTTTGATGAGACTTTCTGTTTTTTGTTTTTTATTTTTTTCATTTGCTTCAAGGATGTTTATAACTGCTCACTGAAGCATTTTCATGTTAGCTGCTTTAAAATCCTTGTCAGATGATTCCAACATCTGTGTCATCTAGATGTTGGCATCTGTCAATTGTCTTTTCTCATTCACATTGAGATTTTCCTACTTCTTGGTATGGTGGGTGATTTTCACTTGTATCTCGAACGGTTTTCTACTATATTATGAGATGCCGGTTCTTCTTTAAGTCTTCTTTTTTAGCAGTTTTCCTCTGACTCTGTGCCACCTCATTATGCCAGGTGATAATGAAACTCCAGTTCCCTGCTCAGCCTCCATTTGGTGGGGAGCGGTGCCTCATTACTGCTGAAAGGTGGGACTCCAGGCTCCCCATTAGGCCTCTACTGACACCATCTTGGCTGATAAGGGAGGGGCACCTCATCTCATTGCTGTTCCCCCTTTGGTGAATGTGGACTTCTAGGCTCTCTGCTGAGCCTTTGCTGATGGGGCTGGGGATAGGGATCACAGATTTTTCTCATGGTGTTTGGATGGTCTGTCTTGCTACACTGCCCCTTACCTGGCCCTTGGAGAGAGCAGACTTTTCTTAGGGATTTGTTTTTTGTCTGAACCTATTAGCATTTTCAGGTTTACTGGCTTCTCCAGAACCTAGTCCAGGATATATGGGGCAAAATGAAAATCCAAAGACTTCACTGCTATGTCTTAGATCTCAAAATCCCTGGCTGGTCTTTCTCCTCTCCACCTTTTAGAGTCTTATGTTTCTTTTATGAATAATGTCCAAAGGTTTGTACTATACTTAGTGGGAGGAGCAAGTATAAGTGGTCCTTCATATATATATACATGAGTGTGAATTGTACATATATATATACATATATATTCACTTTGCCACTAGGGTAATATAACATGCATATTATATAACATAGAAAGGATGAAATTTTTTCTAAAAAATAATTTAAAACAAAATTCTATGGATCACTTTGTGCACCATACTGGAAACCATTGCTTGGATCCCATTTGAAGAGCCAAGAGAAAAGGGTTTGCCTTCCACTACTAGCCCTTGGGTTCTGCTGTGTTCACAGATATCCCTCAAGAACCTGTCTCCATGCTGTTCAGACATGTGTTCCTTCTGTGTGGCTCCTGAGCAGATCATGAAAAGAAGGTGCAGGTATGACCCTCTCCCCAGCAGGGTACCCACAGAGGGATAGATGAGCTGGCTCTGTTCAGGCTTAATGTACCCCCTAGGAGACAAGCCAGTTACATTGATAAACAAGATCCAGAAAGGGACACAAATCAATCAGAGAAGATTTTATGTAGTGACTCTTTCTACATGGGTAGCTGTAGTATAAAGCACTCAAGGAAGGAAGGAAGGAAGGGAGGAAGGAAGGAAGGAAGGAAGGAAGGAAGGAAGGAAGGAAGGAAGG
>NC_058418.1:53377706-53520600 GCF_002201575.2 Neomonachus schauinslandi | reverse complement strand
AGGAAGGAAGGAAGGAAGGAAGGAAGGAAGGAAGGAAGGAAGGAAGGAAGGAAGGAAGGAAGGAAAGATCACAAAATCCATTCCCAAGCTTGAATCCTGCTGATTCTCTGTGGCCTCCAGCCATTCAGCTGGTTCTTCAAGGGTGGTGCTGATGAAAGCTGCAACATTTCCCATCTTTAAATGGCCTTAGGCATGGGAGGCTATCACCCATCGGGCAGGATTTCAAGTCAAACTAGAAGACTTAGTAGCCTCAAACTGCTACCCCTAGTCTACTTCAGAGGCCTGAAAAACTTGCCTTCCTTCCCTCCACTTCCCTCCACACTCACTGGTATATACATACATACCTGCATTTAGCAACTGTTTACTGAGCTTCTACTCTATACTAGGGAACATGCTAAGCATGGCATTGAGAGAGATCACCAAACCAGACCGGACCCTATTCTCCTCTAATGAGAGAGAGATTCTTCTGTAGAAGAATCTAGGTTCTGGAGAAGCCAGTAAACCTGAAAATGCTACCGCCTCCTCACCCACAGTGCACACCACTAATTAATCATGTCATGATATACCACCGAGCCTGGACTTGGCCTCAGATTTCTTCTCAACCAATCAATGACAGCTGGCCCATAAGATGGGCATATTTTCCATCTTAAAATAAAGTCTTTGTTCTCTACTTCAGTTCTGTTCTCATTTGGATCCTTTCTATTGTTAGTGGAGAATAAAAGGCATCTATATTTCTGATATTTGATGCTTATTATCTGGAAATGCTCTGATTGGTGGAAGACTTGGTATGCAGTTGATTATGCTTGAATCCCCCTTATAAACTGATATAAACTGACACAGAACACCTGTAATGCAGTGTTATTCCTTCTTCCTTCAAGATATTATCATGAAGTAAACTATAAACTTAAGAAAAAAGTTAAAATTTGATGAACTTTTTTTTTTTAAGTCTAATGTAGGGCACCTGGGTGGCTCAGATGGTTAAGCATCTGCCTTCAGCTCAGGTCATGATCTCCTGGTCCTGGGATCAAGTCCCACACGGGGCTCCCTGCTCAGTGGGGAGCCTGCTTCTCCCTCTCTCTCTGCCACTCCCCCTGCTCTGCTCTCTCTCTCTTTGTCTCAAATAAATAAGTAAAATCTTTAAAAAATTAAAAAATAAAGTCTAACTGTGCTGCTGCAGGCTCCCTTGGGAAAGTCTTACCTTTTCCCAGTTCCCAGATCTCATGGACAACTCAGAGAGTGAAAAACGGGCAGTCACACATCTCACACATCTGTCCTGAGCTGGCTTGCTGTGTCTCACAGTTGGGCTATAGAATGTCACCAATCTTCCTAATGGCAATTTCAGCCACACCTTCTCTGCAGAAAGTATGTCTTTGTGGTATGCTATATGGAATGAAACTGTAGGAAACACAAATCTGAAGCAAAAATATGAAATGCATTTCTTTAACATTTTTTAGAAGTACAGTTGATTCTCATTATCCATATCATGTTCAATAGCATCACAACAAACACTGAACTAGCTAATACTGATCCACTGTTCGCGGGGAAATATGAAATTAGTTTCCTCTAAGCCCTGGCCATGACATTTTCTCCAACCAATTAACTCAGAACCTTATTTTATGTGCATTTCTATTTAAAGACACCTTATTTAACGTATATTATTGATTCATTAACATTGGATGCATAGCCAATAGCACTATAACTCATGCCTGAAGGAAGCTTATCTAACACACATATTTTCTGCATGTGGTACATCACAGCTTCCTTGCACCTAGGAACACTAGATAGTAATTTAGCACTTGTGGGCCATTTTAAATAGCAAGATCACCCAAAAAAAGCACAAAAATGCACTAAAACATGGTACCAAATAGATTGCAAAAAGGACAGTTGTTTGCACTATGATGGCTGAAATAAGAACACAGACAGTCCCTCTGTTCGACCCAAGCTGAAAACGTATGTTATCAGAAAACTTAAATTTCCTATTGCCCTGCCCATGTATGCAAATAACCAAAAACGTTTCACAAGTATTGATTTGGGGATTACAAATAAATTTTAGCAAGTAGGCAGATTCACAAATATAGAATCCACAAATAATGAGAATCAACTGTATTATGTTACTGCCATGATTCATTTTGAGCTGTGTATTGTCTGTCATGATAGGTCAAGAGAATCTCTAAGGATTCTAGTATATGAAACTGTTTTCAAATATTTGCTTCAAATCCAGAAGAAATGTAGAGTTCTACTGATTTAACCTGTTGTGGATTTTCGTGTCTCCATAAACCACTCCACTCCCTGATCCCAGTGTATTTCTAAGTTTATAGTGTATTTGTAGCAAATGCTTACTTAGGAATTCTTTTCTTTTCCTAGTTAGGATTTCTTCATGTATTGCTTAAAGTCTTCCTTCTGTCTTTTTTTCTTTTCTCCTCCATTTAAGCATTCCTGTGGCACCCATCACCATTTTCATTTGTTTGCTTACTTGGAACAGTTTTGCTAATTCAAAGTAGTTAAGCAGAGGCCATGGTGAGGGTGAGAGAAACTCCACCCATCAGAGTATTTAAGCCTGTGTGATCTAAGTTTTGCAGCCTCTGCAAGAAGCCTTGTTTCATCTTGCTCCTTTCTCTGTAGGAAGAACCTGGAGCTCACCGATCAGGGCAGATGGATGTAGCAGTCCCAAGGAGCAGTAGATAGGGACACCTCTATCCTTGAACTTCTCAGGCACCTGTGCCTGGGGAAAGGATCATATGATATTGCACTCTGGGGAGCCACTTCTCGGGACTGGAGCAGATGAGAGACTGGTAGGAAGAGAATCTGAAACTGGATTGGGTACTACATTAGTCCTGGCCAATACCCTTATCCCCTTCATCTGTGGAGTATGTTCAGCCAAGAGAAGTCAGAACCTAGAAGATGAAGCAATGTTACACCAGGGTATCTCCTGATTTACTCTTCAAGAAGGTATCTCAGCTTGGAGGCTTTGTGCCAGCTGCAAATCCTGCAGGTGATACCCAAGAATGACTTTCCTATTGAGATGTGGGAATGACCATGCTGGCTCTCACTAGGAATGTACCAGGTTTAGCATCCTAGTGCTTCAAGATCCACTCCTTGGATGCTAAGGACTGTGGGAATGGAGCAGATTTCATAAAACAGAAACTCAAAAGGGAAAGTTAGATTGAAATACTGTGTGTCTGGCACAAAGCTAGGCACATAGTGAGCACTCAATTAATATGTGTTTAATCAATGGAAAATATCCCCTGGGGAAGGAAGGATGGAAGGAAGGGAGGGAGGGAGGGGAGAGAGGGACAGTCCCAGCTGCTTGCCACAGATAGATTTCCTCTATAGGCAAAGTGGTGGTGGGGTCAAGACAGAGGCATCAGCACTTCAAACTATGCAGATGTGCATGGGCAGATGTTTGAGAAGAAACCCAAGCATGCAGATTCTCTTCCTTTTTTCTTCATCAGCCCCCTCTGCCATCCTCTTCCTCTCACAATACTGGACTTCATATACAATATTGATACACAACTCCAAGATGAAGTATTGGGGTAGAAGAGGGAGCAGGAGCTTTGTGCTAAGCACCTACTGGAACTGCACCGTGGGGTTGTTTTCTGTGTGAGAAACATTTATACAAGCTTTTCCCCATTTCCCATATTGATCACATCTGGTTAGCAGCCTCTGCTTCCAGCTTTGTATAATTCTCTTTGCCAGCTGCAAAAAGCACTTTTTCCAAAGTCTAATGAACAAATTCTCCTGGCTAGGCTAGTGAGTGTTTTGTTTTTACTTTCTTACTATATCTTTTGGCAATGTAATGCCATATTTATGGCTTTGAAAATGAAAGGAATCCTAATACATCGTAAAAGTCCCTTCATGCCTAAGATTTCTCCAGTAATGGGGCTTAACGAATGTCCATTAATTAGAGGCTCCATTCCACATTCTACTTGCATTTGTCATTTTCCTTTCATCATATCACCAGGCACACAGAGCTGAGTAGTACAGTGTTACTTTGACCACTATGTATAGGGGTTTCCTGCACTGTGACTTGCTGCTCTTACAGCTCACACATGAAATGTCTAAAAGTTACTAGTTGGGAATTACAACAGAATGACCTTGAGAACATAAACCAAGTAAATGGCAACACATGAGCAGTCCAACAGCATCAGGTGTGAGTTTACCTGGACAGACTCTGCAGGGAGGAGGATTTATCTGCATTGTATGTGGTCTACTCACATTTTCATCACCTGACAACTGTCTTCAAAAACAGTGATTAATTTGTAAACACTGCCAGAATATTTTCTAGCTGGTTTGTGATTTTTGAGAGTATATCTTGTTTTCATGTTTTGTTGTGGTTCTTGTTTTCGTTTCTGTGTTAAGAGTAGATCTGTACAGGGGCACCTGGGTGGCTCAGTTGGTTAAGTGTCTGCCTTCAGCTTAGGTCATGATCCCAGGGTCCTGGGATCAAGCCCCATGTCAGGCTGAGCAGGGAGCCTGCTCCTCCTTCTCCTCCCTGCTTGTGCTGTCTGTCTCTTTCGCTCTCTCTCTCAAATAAATAAATAAAATCTTAAAAAAAAAAAAAAAAAGAGTAGATCTGTACATAAAGTTGCAGTAGTTAAAGCTTTGCCTTTTTGGAAAAAGAAAGTAAGAAATAAGCGTGTGCATGGCAACTGGTATTTATGAGAGGAGAAACTTGAGGGAAGATGCTTTGAGAAGTCAGGGGAGAGTTGTCAGGCTGTGAGAATTTTTTTTTTCCTATCAGGTACAGGATTTTGAATTAGGAAATATTTCTCCCAAAATTAGGAGGAGACAAAGTAGTAAGTTTACCTTTGTGTTATATGCTCCTTTAAAAAGGAAAGTACATAATATAATACAAAAGAGAAAAAAGCTTTTATGAGTTTTATAAATGGATTTCTTACAGGATGGCTTGTTCTGTAGCTGTTATCTTACCACTTCAAATAGATATAATTTGAATAAATCTTATACGGGAAAGAATCAACAAAAATGGTATTTTAAGGAAAAATAAAAGAAGCCTGAAATCAGGCAGTCCAGACTTGGTATGGGGACTCCCAGGGTTATCAGGGATCCAGCCTCCTTCTATCCTGATGCTCCACCATGCTACAGCTTCACCTCATGGTCTAACAGCGGCTGCTCAAGTTCCAGCCATCATGTCCACCTCTCAAGCAATGGGAAGGTCAAAAGGGCCTTCTCCCATGGGGTCATATTCCGTCTGACAAACTTCCCACATGTTTCATTCAATATTCTATAACCCTAACTGTCTCTCACCTGGCCCCATTTCAGTGCAAGAGAGGCTGAGAAATGTGGTCTTTCAACTGGGCATGTTGTTGCTCTGAGAGAATTCAAGGCTCAGTTATTAGGGTAGGACAGATGGATGAATATTGGGAAATAGCTACAAGTCTAGAATTCTCTGCTAGTAGGGAGGCAAAATGTGACAAAAGCTCCTGGCTCTTACTGTGCTCACAGGAGACACAGATATTAATCAAAGAACCACACTAATACAGGTGAAATCACAGCTGGGGTAAATTAGATGAGAGCCTATAGCAAGGGGATTCAGGAACTTAGTGAGAACTAACTGCCGAGCTGGAAGAGCGGATGATGGGCTGAAGAAAGGGGGAGAAAGTGCTTCCCAGGAGCAGAGGGAGGTGTAAATCAGACCAGACAGAAGCAGGGCCAACCCTGAGGCCCTGCAGGTGAAAGGTGCTGACCACCTTGCTCCTTCTAGGAGCCTTGGGAAGATTTGCCAGAGTGGAGACAGGGATTCCATGCCCAGATTCCTACTTTGGAAACATTTGGCTGCTAATGGGTATGGGGAGGGGGCTTTCGGGTGGGGATTATTGCAAAAATCCGTGCAAGTAGGTGGTTTCCAAAAAGAGTGAGCCTGCCCTAAAACACTCAGGGCACAAAGCAAGAGTTTTCTCTGAGGAAAACCACACTGTGGGATGTTTTCTTGAGAGAAGAGAAACAATCATTTTCTGATCTGTAGTTCCACCTACCTAATCCTGGGTGGCCAGGCACACTTCTGAGGAAATTGGGCAGCATTTAAAGACATAGGCTCCCTGAGGTCCATAGCTTCATCCAATAATGGGTCTGTAGGGGGTCTTAGGAGGGAAACCAGCATGAGTCTACCTGCAGCTTGTGATTTCTTCCTTTGTGCATTTTCCTGGCCCCCAGCTGAGTTTCTGATGTGGAACAGGAGGTTCAGTCAGGTGAGCACACAGAGACTGGCAGGGGTATGCTGGGGGCTGTGTGACCAAGGCATCTGCAGCTGGGGTGAGGAGAGTGGGTAGTGAGGACTGAAATGAGAGGGTACTCACTGTTTTACCCCTAGCAACTGCCTGGCCCAAAGCAGACCCTCTCAATAGACTTAGTATTTATTGACTGGAAGGATGAATACATTGACTGTTCTGTCTTTATACTGGAGAAGTAGTAGAGGAGAAAAGAAGGGAGACAATGGGGGACCCTCAGATAGGAGAAAGTAAGCCAGGAGGAAAGGTGGAAATTCTTGGGGAGGTTTTGCATAAACGTTGCCCTCAGGGCATCCTCATCTGGTAAAGAGCTGCTCCTGCTGCAGCCTCCTCTTCTGGCTCATACCCACCGCCACCTAGGTGAGCACCATTATGGATGACTGCAAGGTCCTCTCTGGTTTTTCCACTTCCTTGAAGTGCACTCACAACACCTTCTACAAAAAGTCGGCCCACTGCCGTCCCAGCTTCTCACATCCAGCTCAGCCCCCTAAGTCCGGGAAATGCATTTACCTCCACCTGGTGCCCTTTGGTTCAAGCCCCTGCTGAAACATCTCAACCTTGGGTTCTGAAGTCAAGAAGACTTGTTAGGGTTTGGATTTCGGCTCATATGTGTATAAAATTGGAGATAGTCATAGTGCCTGGCTTATCTGGTTGTAAAAATTTAATAGGAATTTCCATGGAAAACACTTAGCACCGTGCCTACTTCCTAGTGGTCACTCAGTAAGTTAACCATTACAGTTACTCTTCTCAGCCTTGTTGCCTCTCCCTTTCTCCCCTACATTCCTTCTTAACTTTGGGGCTGGTGGCTCTTTTAGCACAACCCACAACCCTTAAGTTAGGCTATGAAACCGTATATTCATTTCACAGAAACAGCCTTGTGAAAAAAATTTCATTATTAATATCCTCATTTTACCCATGAAGAAAATTAGGCACAGAGAGGTGAGCTAACTTGCCCAAGGGCACAGAACTTGAAGGAGACAGAGCCAAAATTCCAAACCCAGGCAGTTGGGTCAAGCCCACACAATTAACCCCTATACCCAGAACAGAAAAAACAATCATCCTCAGCTCCTGAGGAGAGCGTGTTGTTTTGTCAATTCTCCACTGAAGAATCTGAGAAGCTAAGCCTCACCCCTGCCCCAACTCATCTGAGAAATGTAAAGCTCCACTGTTGCCCCCCTTCACCCCCCACCAGGTGAGGCTTCGAATGTCAGTGTCCAGGCCTCCAAGTCCATGGAGCAATGGCAGGGATGGATCCCAGTCAGAGAGTCAAGAAGAAAATCAAGAGGGAAGGAAGATGGAAACAGGATGCTCAGGCACCATCCAAAGCAAATCTGAGCATCCTGGAAGGCAACCAGCCAAGGAAAGGAAAGAAATGGGCGCCTGGGTGGCTCAGTCGGTTAAGCGACTGCCTTCGGCTCAGGTCATGATCCCGGGGTCCTGGGATCGAGTCCCGCGTCGGGCTCCCCGCTCTGCAGGGAGCCTGCTTCTCCCTCTCCCACTCCCCCTGCTTGTGTTCCCTCTCTCGCTGTGTCTCTCTGTCAAATAAATAATAAAAATAAAATCTTTAAAAAAATTAAAATTAAAATTAAAAAAAAAAGGAAAGGAAAGAAATGTTTGCACTGTTGACTCAGGTATTCAGTATCTGTTGTATTATTTACTACAAGCACGTGAACAAGAGAAAGCTTTTGGTCTCACCAAAGTTACCTTATGGTACAGGAAGACAGCAAGTATTCAAATCCGAAAAGTAGAAAATGTATATATTAAGAGGGTAAGAGCCTTGCAGAGAATTCAAATAGGGTGGTGTGACAGGTTCTGGATTCTCTACCTCAACTGCACATTAGAATCACCTGGGTGATTTTTAAAATCCTGATAACCCAGCTATCACCAGACCGATTAAATCAGAATCCATGGTGGGTGGTACATGGGCATTAGTTTTTTTTTTTTTAAGATTTTATTTATTTATTTGAGAGAGGGAGAGAGAGAGATTGGGCAGGGGTTGGGGTAGAAGAGCAGAGGGGAAGGGACAAGCAGGCTCTGTGCTCGGCGAGGAGCCGGCCCAGGCCCTTGCCACTTTGTGGTGCACAGGGTATGATTGAGCCAGTATTAGTTCAGTGAAAGCAAATGTATCACCTTCTGTTTCTTTGTCTTATAATCTTCTTGCTTCATACCGATTGCATAATATTTCTCTTTGCAAACCGCACATCCCAAGTAAAGATTTGTTGAATGAATAAGACTGTTTTCATCTGTCATCTTGCAAATGTGTTCATAGAAAAAACGAAAAAGAAAGCGTAGATTGCTTTGTGATTCCATTTCTTCCTTTTCCTTCCCCTGTTCACATTCCAGGTTTATCTTTCTTAAGGTTTAAGCCAATTACAGCCCTGACACCCCTTCTTTCAACATCACCTCGTCAGCCTTCACTCACAGGCTGGAGTGAAGGTCAGAGGACGGAAGGACTCTCCCTCCCAGTTTTCTTCCTAGCTCCAAGAAGCAACTGCACCACCCAGCAATGTATCCTCCTTGGGCACAATGCCTGAATAACTTGCCTTCTGAATGGTTCTGATTATAGGATGAAAGAATTGCATTCTAAAATTTGCAAATTCATAATATTCTCAAAAAAAAAGAAACGAGCCTCGTGGAGTTAACATTCCATTTAAAAATATACTCTGGAAGACCTACAAGTTACAAGGCCGACTTTGACAGACAGCTCATACTGCCTTTGGCATTTTAGTAATGACCCCAGAACTGCTACTGACCTGCCAGCACACTTGGTAAAGTGACAGTCTGCTCGATTTCTTCCCCTATTAAAATGTGGTAGGAGCAAGTGGGAGGGACAGGGGAGGGAGAGCAAGAAAGCAGGAAGGGGAAAAGTGAGGGGAAGAAAGAAAAGCAAGACATGCTAGCTGGGACACCGGCTCCCAGTGATGTCCATATCGGAACTCTCAGAACCTGCGTATAGGTTGTGTTACATCCCAAAGGAGAAGTAAGGTTGTAGACGAAATTAAGATTGTTAATCAGCAGCCTTAAAATAAGAGATTATCCTGGATTGTCCAGATGGGCCCAGTGTAATCACAAAGATCCTTAAAAGTACAGGAGAGAGGTGGGAGGGTCATATATGTGACAACAGAAGCAGATTCTGAGAAATGTAACATTGCTGGCTTTGGATATGGGGTTAGGGGCTGAGAATCAAGGCAGAAGAGTAACTTCCAGAAGGTGGAAAAAGAAAAAAGAAAAAAGAAAAAAAAAAAAGGATTCTCTCTCCTAGAGCTCTGCTCACACCTTGATTTTAGCCCATTGAGACCTTCCTTGGATTTCTGACCTACACAACCCTAAAGAAAAAATTTGTGTTATTTTAAGCTACCAGGCTTGTGGTAATTTATGACAGCAGCAATAGGAAATTAATACATAAGGCCAGGAGAAGGGAAGAAGCATTTCTTGGAAGGAAGGACCTCTGGGCCAGATACCGGGCTGGGCGAACTAACATCAGCAACTTTATTGAGCATTTCTGATGCATTCTGGACATTGGAAATAGATTCTCTCTTAAACAGCTTGTGTGGACTTCAAGAAAAAAAATGGCCATCCCTGGGCAGAAACGTAAAGCCAAAGGTTAGGGTGGGTATTCGGATGGTAAAAGGAGATCATGGAAAGAATATGAAAAGTCTTGTTTGTGAAGCAGGAGATGAAATGGGAGTGTCAGTGTGAAAAGCAAATATGGAAAACCCACATGGTGCCTGAGAATTTAACATGAGCTAGACACAGGGCAAGAGGCAGGGAGAGGGTGCCAAAGGAGACATGGACACTGCCCACATGGAAAATCAAAGTTCAACAGATGCTCAACTCCAAGTGGGCCACTGTGACATACCTCTCTACACCCACTAAGATGACTATAACCAAAAAGACAGACAACAAAAAGTGTTGACAAGGATGTGAATGAGCTGGAACCCTCCTACATTGCTGATGGGATTGCAAAATGATGCAGCCACTTTGGAAAACAATTTGTCAGTTCCTCAGAAATGTAAACATAGAGTTACCATATGACCCAGCAGTTACACTCCCAGAGAAATGAAAACAATGTCCACACAAAAACACATGCATAAATATTCCTAGCAGCATTATCCATAATAACGAAAAGGTAGAAACAACTCAAATGGCCATCAACCAATAAATGGATCAATAAAATCTGGTATATCCATAAAATGGAATATTATTTAGCTATAAAAAGGAATGAAGTACCAATAAATGATATAACACAGATGAACCTTGAGAACATTATGCTAAGAGAAAGAAATCAACAGAAAAGGCCACATATTGTATGATTCCATGTATATTAAATGTCCAAATAGGCAAATCTATAGAGAAAGAAAGTAGATTAGTTGTTCCCTAGTGCTGGAGGGAGGAATAAAAATATTAGGGGTGTGATAGCTAAGGGCAAGGGGTTCCTTTGGAGCAGGATGAAAATGTTCTAAAATTAATTGTGGGGATGGTTGTACGACTTTGTGAATGAATTAGAAAAAAATCATTGAATTGTACACTTTAAGTTGGCCAATTGTACAGTATATGAACTATATCTCAATAAAGCTGTTACCAAAAAAAAAAAAAAAAAAAAAATGCAAGCAGGATCAGCATAGAACACCTGAGCCAGGAACAAGCCAGAGCAGAGGCAAACACAGGCTGATAAGTGGATGCCACAAAGGTTGGTCTGGGGTCACTCATGCTACCAGGGGTTGCTGACTTAAAGATCCTCATCAAGACTATTAGCCAAACCCAGCAGGCCAACTTGCTTCTTCCCTAATCTGAGGCATCTGACAAGACTGAGTTAGTGGCTCAATGATGCTCATCTGTACGGTCTCTTTGGGGCCCTAGAATTCTGTCAGTTCTGAGACCAACAGGAGGTCAGTTCCTGTGGTGGCTCCAGATGGAACTGCCCAAGTGCATTCTGTGACATGGTAGCCTTATACCTCCCTCATCTGCAGTAAGTTTCTCAATCTCTGCTATTCAGGAATTAGAGCTGTGGGAGCCTTGTTAACGTGGGTTTGGGCTTATAGTGCCAATAGAAAAAGGCATTCTAGTGGCCCCTTTCCAGGCTACTTTTGATGATTCCAGTGTTTTTGGACCACAGAAAAAGAGAAGAAAAAGGAAGAAGGGGAAAGGAGGGGAAGAAAGAGGGAGGGACGGGGGGACACCAGTGGTCATAATGCACCTGAGGGGTCATTTTGTCACTGTCTGAGGTCACACGGGACTGGAAGCCCTGGAGGGCAGGCCCTGTACCCACATGCTCATTGCTCTGTGTCAGCTGTTCTAGCACCTAGTACACAGAATGCTCTCAATAAATACTGATTGATTAATGCAAAGGAGTCAAGAGTGGCCGTAATGTAAAATTCCAGTTTTTTCTTCTCCTGCTGCCTCTAGTCCTTGTATAGAAATTTATTTTTCAACCATATGAATTATTACCCCCCCGCCAAAGGCAAAAGAGGCAACAGACAGGGGAGTTTAAGATTACGTGTGTTATTTTTACTTTGGTGTCCTTATGAGCACTCTGTCCCGGGAAGGGCAGCTGAGAATGAGATGCACTGAGTATCCCTAGGTTGGGATATAACCCACTAAGCCCGGAGAGAGAGAGAGCAGAAAGGCCAGTGTAAGACTTCAGTTCTCTTAGCAACTGAGCTTTGGGGAAGAGAAAGAATGAGAAATTGGGGTATATGTTTGTTTGCTCGTACCAAGATGGCTTAGTCGGAGTTGCTCTAATTAGTGGTTTTAAAATATGTCTATAGTCCTCCTTTCAAAAAAGAGGACCCTAATTCCCCTCCTTTGAGTGTGTGCTGGACCTAGTGACTCATTTCTAACTAATGTGGAGGAGATGACAGGAGATACCTGAGGGTAGGTTGTGGTCAGCTGAATGATGACCACATCCTAATCCCTAGAACCTGTGAATGTTACCTTAAATGACAAAAGGGACTTTACAGATGTGATTAAGGATCTCAAGATGGGGAGATTATCCTGGATTATTCTGGCAGGTCCTAAGTAATTACTAGGTCCTTATTAAAGGAAGGCAGAGAAGACTTAACCACCAAAGAGGAAGAAGCTGACCTGATGCAGCCATGAGCTGAGGAATGAGGATGATCTCAAGAAGCTGGAAAAGTCAGAGATAAAGAATCTCCCCTCGAGCCTCTGGAGGGAACATGGCCCAACTGACACCTTGCTTTTAGCCCAGTGAAACTGATTTTGCACTTTTGACCTAGAGAACTGTAAGAAAATAAATTTCTGTTGTTTTACGCCACCAAGTTTTTTGCCATTTGCTACAGGGGCCATAGGAAACACACAGGTTGTAGAAGACATTGCTGCTTCTATCTTGTTCTCTTGGATCATCTGAAAGCTAGCTGCCATATCCTGAAGACATTCAAGAAGCAATAAAGGGAATGTTTTCAAGCCAGCTATCCCTGCAGACAACTGAAGCTATTCCCATCAGGAAATTCTGGCATTCATTATAGAACATATGCCTCTCCCCACTGAGAGCTAAGGAAGCTGAGGTGTATACACCAACTCCCATCCACCACTGGGGGAGGACTGTCCCTGGCATGGGAGGTGGGGAGGACATTAATTCCTCAAGATTGCCAGTCTGGTGGAGTGGGTTCTGGTGGCCAGGGAAATCCAGGAGTAAAAAGGCAAATTTTCACAGCTGTAAGTCCAAAGGGCTTCTACTAGGATGGTAAGGGCAAAGGGATGTGGGCAGAATTCTGGCAGCTTCTGCTACACCAGGCAATCAAGAGTAGGGGGTGTGGCAGAAGAGAGTACCCAAATCAGAGTTTCAGCAGAAGTCTGAGAAGATGTCAAGAAACCCAAATAGGGATGTTTTCTACCATTATGGAACTCCACCTGTGTGCCGGCGGTTAATATGCAGAATCCCTAATTCTTCAACAGGGGCAGTGGGTGTCACATCACTCCCATTTTGCAGATGGAAATGTTGAGGCTCAGAGACTTTGAGGGGCTTGTCCAAGATCACTCTAGGCTAGTGAGTACAAATGGGACTCATGACTGAGAGCTCTCGCCTGCCACGTTGGCAGCTGCAAGGAAATGTCTTTAAAGCAGGAACAGCACGAATCTGTCTCCAGACAGCCAGTGCCCTTTAGACTTCATACCCCGTGCGTGGCGGTGTCATGCTACTTCCAAATGTCATCCGCCACTCCACCTGCCTCTAATCATGTGTGCACACGTGTGTGTACACACGCAAGTGTGCAAAAGCCTCCACACAGTCTGTTGTATCGCTGACATCACAGAGAGGCCACTCCACCCAGCAGGCCACACATGGTGCTCCTCTTCAGAAGTTTAACCAGCTTATATGGAAGCAAATATTTGAAGTTTACCAAACATAAACTAAGTAAAACCTAAGTCAATCAAAAGTGACTAAACACTGCTTTAGTCCAAATACATGTTTCTAAAAGGTCACAGCTGGTGTAATTATCCATGCTAGACTTAGCACGCATTCAGCTGTGTGCTTAAGACTGCCAAGAACCGGAATATATTCAGAATCCTTAAATAAGAGTCACCTTGTTTTCAGAAAATGCTTGGTTAAGTCAGGCTTGGGAGAGGGGAGATATTGACGGAAGCCTATTAGAGTTTAATGACACTTTGAGAAAATGTATAAGGAAACTTCTCTGGAAAAGGAATAGAAATACATGTCAGAGCCAATTTCTCATAATATGTGGGTTTAGCCCTTTTTCTTCAAAGTAAATAAGTCCTGACAAGTACACCACCAACAACAAAAGAACACAATGACAAAATGAGCAGCCCAGGATGTCGGTCAACAGGACAAAAAATCAATTAAATGCAGGCTGAGACAGTGGCCTCGGAAAATGGACCAGGGTCGCGGGGGCGGGGGTGGGGCAGTATACCTAAAGTGCCAACTTCAGTGGACATGTGACTTGTGCAGGCGTGGTTATTAAACTGTGTTCTGTGGCACCCTGAAGTGTCATGCCAGAGACTTGGGAATCAACACAAACAATGATGAGCCAGGTGAGGGAGGGGAGTTCCCGGCTCTCCCTTATCTACCAATCAACTCAGACTTCCACCTATGATTTTGCTTCAAGACAAGGTTGTCCTACTAAGTAGACACCAAATTTGAAAACCTCAGGTTTATATAATGTCTGAAGCTCATGCCTACCCTCACGCTCAGAGAGGAATTTATACCCTGAGCATCTTTCTGGAGAAGTGAAGACAGGATAAGAGAACCAGGGCTGGATGTAGGGGGACAACAAGCTGGTGTTTTTCGACTGCAGAGCACAGAGCTTGGAAAAATCTGGCAAACAGCAGGGGAGAGAGAACCAAGGGGGAGTAGGAGTCTAGGGACTCGGAAAGAGCAGGGATTCCTTTGGTCTGTCACTCACTGCTACATCCCTGGGGCCTCTCAGAATAGACAGCCCAGAGCAGGTGCTCAATAGATGTTTGTTAGTAAATGAATGGGTGAGGCACCCTGTGGAGGAGACCAGGGAAGAGGCCATATCCAAGCCTGAGGCAATGGGGCCAACACGCTACAACCAGGACTGTGAAATGGAGCCGACCAGTGGGGAGGAGTGGATGGGAGCAGCTGGGGCTTGGAGAGAGCGCCCAAGGCTCCACATAGGGACTTGGGGAGGGGGACCTCTGTGTTCTCTAGGACACCAGAGAATGTCTCCGTGGGTGAGAAAGTTGCTGTTAAAGGCTTAGGACCCAAGTCTAGCCATTTTCTCTGTGGCCAGAGAAAAAAAATGACCAAACTCGCAGACATTGGCAAGGCAATTCCATAATTAAAGGACCCAAACAAGAGTCTAAAAGCATTCCCCCTAGAATTCAGCCAACTCCAGGAGAGTCAATACCTGCATAACGGGAAATGAGGTCAGGGACAAGGTACAGACAAGACTTTGACTGAATCTGTAATGTTTCACCTTTTAAAAAAAATAAGAAAGAAAACTCTAAAATCTCTGGGGGCAGCTTACCATGGTGGTGAAGGGCACCGATTCCCTCAAAACAGGCTCCCTGAGCTCAAATCTAGGATCCTGCTTGCTAGATGTGGGTCCTTGGGTAAGAGACTGTAAGTCTCTAAGGGCCTTAATCTCTTCCTCTGTCATAGGGGGGGACAATCAGAGAACCTCTCTCATACAGTTGTGTTACAAGTTATGACATGGAAATCACATATATAAGCAGTAGCTAATGCTATGGATACGGAAACCTGCTAACATTTGTTAAAAGGGGAGTTGGCACACTGCTGTTCATGATAATTTTCTTAGATTTTAAATAATTACAGTTAATAAAAATAAAACTTCCCCCAACCAAAAGCATATCCTTCTGGTTACATCCCCAACTCACAAGGAAATTAACCCTTATGAAGCCACCAAAGAAATAAGTAAGAGGAGAACAGGGTAAATACGTGCCAGCAATTCTCAGCGTGTGGTCTTGGGGCCAGCAGCACCAGCAAGACCTGGGAGTTTGTTAGGAATGCAAACTCTCAAACCATGCCCCATACCCACTGAATCAGGAGCTATGGGGCTGAGGTCAGGCAGTCAGTGGTTTTTTTGTTTGTTTTTTTAATTTTAGAATAATTTAATGTTTCCAGAAAAGTTGCAAAGACAGTACAAAGGGTTCCCATGTCAGTGTTTTTTGACATGCCCTACTACTGGGGATTCTGATGCCTGCTGAGGCCACCACTCAGAACCTAGTGAAGGACCATGTGGCTTGAGGTCCCCGAGTAACACTTGCAGCTGAATGTATGCGAAAATGAAACTGCCACTGGCAGGGTCATCTTTATCAGCCTCACTGGGGAAGCTGCTCTCCGTATTAACCCTGGCGAAGGGGTATCTCTTGTGAATTTCTCTTAGTAGGACAGTATCTGACCATAACTCCAGAATATTTCATGGTCCATTCACAGAGATCCTAATCTCTCCAATTCTCTCAGTGCCTCTGCACCTCCAAATCCACCACCACCACCACCAGGGCATGCTACACAGGAGCCAGCAATACCCCTTGAGCCCTACATGTCTCTCAGGGCAGCAGTGTTTGTCCTCCCTGCCCCCACCCTGGCATTCTCAGGCAGGGAATTTCTAACAGTCGTTGTTGGAAATATGAGAGAACTATCAAAATGCTATAAAAGCATCTTTGTAAATTGTAAAATAGATAAAATAAAAATGATGGGGTTTGTTCTACAATAGCATATACGCTGCAAATTTATCATCAAGATACAAGTTAAAAACAAAGACAGACTGTGAGCTTATTCTCCTGGGAAAGGTTCTACAGGGTTAGGAGTAGCCGGAAATGATGATTTGGGATGATTTAGTGCTTTTATCAGTGCACAGTGAAGAGATGTCCAATAAATATTTGTTGAACGAATTAATAAAATGGACTGTCCACAGTACACACCTGTGTGTCATCTTTCTCTCTCTCTCCCTCCCTCTTCCTCTCCCTCTCTCTCTCTTTCCCTCTCTCTCTCTCTCTCTCACACACACACACACACACACACACTTTACCAAGGCTCTGCCCACCTATCTATGCCTGAACATGAAGTCATGCCCTTTCCTATGAAAGTGGACATTCTTAGATGTCAGTCTTAGCTCTTCCAACTGTTACAAAAAGTTTAGAAAGAAGAGTCCAGAAAATATATATATATATGCAGAGAGAAGAGCCAACCTCCAAAAAAAGTAGAGGAGGGGAAAGGAGCATAAAAATAAAGCAGTGCTCATTGACCAATGATGAAATTGACTTCCCTCTGATAAAATTCATGATAATAAACTTCTGATCTAGACAACTGGGCTGCTTGTGCCCAATGAAAAGACTCCAGGGGTGGAATCTCAAAGGTCAGCAAAGTTAACTACAAAGAAAGAACTTAAGTGGATCAATCATGGTTGAACTACTAGATAGAAGGATTAAGTGGCTAATAAAAGGGATGTTCTACTGACCTCTAACAGAGGAGGGAGGAGATAATGAGATAAGTAAAGCTGGTGAGGATAATAAGACTATAATTATGGCCAAGTTCAAACTACTGAATGTACATCGGAGAACCCTCTAGATAACGTGGAAAGAGGAAAATCTGGCCTTGGAACGTTAATGCTGACTCCAGCGCCTGTGGGGTCCCCAGCTGCATCTCCCTCAGACCAGTGTGCAAAGGAAACCGTCACAATGCACGTTTCAAAGATATTACAGCAGCATTTGTGGTTCAATATGCTGAAAGGGAAGACAGAAAGAAGTGAAGTCTCATCACCAGGAGAAACCAACTGTGCTCACAAGCTGTGCCATCACAATTCTTTTAAACTAACTATTGTGGCCGCTGTTCATGAGCACTTAGTGAGCTTCTGCTATGTGGATGGTGGTGAGGCTGGTATTGTGCATTCTGGGATGTTTACAAAACACACACACACACACACACACTGAGTTCCCTGGCTCGAAGATAAAATGCAGCAAATTTATAAGTTGATTCCATTTTTCTTAAGATTTATTTATTTATTTTAGAGAGAGAGTGGGCATGCACACGTGCATGCCTGAGCAGGGGGGAGGGACAGAGGGAGAGAGAGAATCTCAAGCAGACTCCCCACTGAGCACAAACCCCCACATGGCTCAAGGCAGGGCTTGAACTCAGGACTCTGAGATCACCGCCCAAGCAGAAACCAAGAGTCAGGCTCTCAACCAACTGAGCCACCCAGGCACCCCTTAGTTGATTCCTTTTAAGTGTGAGAATTCAGGGTCTGATAACAGAGCAGCAAAATATAAATGTATTAAAGGAAGAGCATTTGGTTAGTGACAAGCACACAGTCTCCCTCTGCATCTGGGGCATTTAGTTTTTTCCTGCAGAATGCTTTATAAAATTGTTCCCTTAATCTCTTGGGTGAAATAAATGTATGGCAGCTTTACTACACTATTGATTCAAATTATTACTGTAATGACAGAGTTATCCAGGGAGCTGTCACTGAGTTTCCTGAAATGTCCTGATGGCTGTCATGTGTATTATTAAGGACCACTACAAAAGAAAGCCCCTCCCTGCATGTCCTGAGCCAGAATCACTGATGACACGGCAGGCCTAATAATGCTCAGGACCCAGGGCTCGGGCCTAGTTGTCATGAGCCAAAAAAGAAGCTTCTGATGGGTTTGCAACTGCAGGATCAATGTGCCCAGTGGAGTAGGTACCAAGTACCTACTTGGTACTACTAAGGTACTTGGCTTCCGTGTTTTAGATCTGCAGTCCTGAAGATATGATTGGACATTCACAAAGACAGAAAGGAACACGGTTTATGGGACAAGGTCCCTCAGGAACCAGAAGACACACTCAGATCCTGAAAGAATTTAAGAAAGGGCCTATTTACAGGTGAGGACAGGGTTAAGGGGACTGGCAAGGAATGATCCGGTACCTGAGAGCAGCATCAGCAGGAATCCTTTACCACCTCTAGGAGTAAAGGGGTACAGGAAGGAAATCATGCTACAAGAGCCCATTGGGAGCTAGAGCATGGTGGGTGCAGGTAAAGAAACACCCTGCTCTCTCTCCTCCTTCCCTCTGACCCCTGCCACTGCCACCTGTGGCTGAACCCCAGTGGAAGCCAGAGGAAGCCCACAGGAGTCAGACTCCTGGGACTAGCACAGAGTGAAAGAGGGCAGAGAATGGATCTAGGGGTGGAGCAAAGCTCCCCACAGCTCAGAGAGCTCAGAATGTAGGAAGAGAGGGTGAGGGAAGGCATGAGGGGCTGACAGAGGAACAAGAGTGCTACAAGGTCAATCACAGCATCACACTGATGTCCCACTGATGTCCTGAAGCCAAGCTGAAGGACAGTGAAGACTCTTCTCATTGTGGGAGAGAAGCATTTGATGACAAAATACATCCTTCCACATAGCAGAGGTCATTTTTGTAAAATTAAAAGGGAGGGAGTCTGGGATTTACAGTTATACAGACCTGGGATCGAGTCCCAATTCAGCCTATCGTGTCACCTTGGGCAAGCTATTTAACCTTCCCAGGGCCCAGTTTGCACTTCTGGAAAAGAAGCATCATATAGAATTGTTTGAAATCAGATAATGCTTATAAAGAACTTAGCGCATTTCCTGGTTCAGAGTAAATGCTCCAAGATGGTAGTTATTTATATAAATTAGGAAATCTGAATCCCACTAAAGCTGCTTATGCAAAAGGGGGTGGTTATAATAAGGACGAGGGATGTCTGGTAGAACTCAAGGGCAGGGGAGTACACAATCTTCAGAAAGAGACCACAGGCAGGACCCCAGGTGGAGCCGTTCTCCATCTCTGGGTTGGGCTTCTTTCTGCACATCTCCATCCTCCTTTCCTCTCTGAGCACTGGCTGTCTCTGTTTTACTGTCCACACAGTGGACTGTGGACCACTCAGTATAGTTCCTGAATACGCTACAATCATAATAATTTCCAGTCACCCAACCTCACTCTCTGGCTGATCCTCAGCCCTGCCTTTAAATTCCTGGGAGAGAGATGTGATTGGGCTGATTCAGGTGAGGAGTCCACACTGGCCCAGTCACCTTCAGCATGCTGGCTGTTTTCCTTGGCCCCTGCAGATCCTACTGTCAACCTCTGGCTACCTGCCCTCTGCCCTGTGAGGATTGCATTCATGTCCTTCGCTGACTTTGGCTTCTGCTTGGGGGTGACCAGTGGGGAGCCCCAGCTGGACACTAGGGAAAAGGAGTGGATGAAGCCAGGACTCCCTCCCTGCACAGTCAGCTCGGGCTGGCTTCATCCTTCCACCAAAGGCCACAGCTTCATTCAAAGAGACCCTCTCTGCAGGATGCTCAGGTTGCAGTAACTATTCCCTCTTCTTGTCCCTTCCAGACCAAGGGTTTTAACAGCCTGACCGTTGCCAACCCTTGAGCACTGGCACTATCCCTCTGGTCTCCCCATACCCCACCCACATACTTGAAATTTTCCCCTTGCTAAATACTCCTCAAATTAATCTGAATATGCTATCTGTATCCTGCTGGGATCCTGACCAACACACAGGGCCAGGGGAATGGAGACTCTTAATAAATGAGTCTTCTTGGTCCCATACCCACTGGGGGCCCCTGTAGAGGTAAAGGGACTACTGAAAGGTGGGAAGCTCAAGGTGTTTTCTGTGTTGCTATTGCTGCTGTTTTTATTAGTACTAGTATTATGAACATGATTAACTGATTAGAACATCTATCCATTCTCAAAGGTTGGATATTGGATTGGGGTCAGCCTCCATTTCCCACACAATTCAAATGCAAAAGACCTCCAAGAATGTGACCACAGCTGTCCTTGAGGCTTGCACATTGTGTTTCTCCTGGCTACTTACAGGAACTTCTACAAGCCTTAACCTAGATTCTTTGTCTTTGAAAGAAAACAATACTTTGAAAAGCCTTAGTGATGCCCAGTTTCTCAGGCCAAGTGGTGACACTGACAGAACTCTGGGGGATCCAGGACTGACCCAGCTTCCCTAAAAACACAGATTTGTTTAAGTGCAAGAGAATGTCTCTGATCGCTGGCAAGGGAGGGTATGTGGCTCTCTCCTTGAAAGCGTGACTTTCAGGATCATTGTCAAAGCATGTAAAAGCCCAGGACCTCAATCCTAGGCCTCTGCCATTCTAGCTGATCACACATCCCTCTCTGTTCTCCTTTCCACCTAGATAATATACTCTTTTGTCAGTGATTAAATAAACCCATTAACCTGCTTCCAAGATTAGGAAGAGGTTATTCCTATTTAACTGTTTACAATGCACCAGAAATTGCTGAGGGCACTGGGTACAAAATGCAATCCTGGCTCCCCATTCTCTCCTTCCACTCTGAGATAACATGCCTGCTGTAAGAAGTAGCATGACCCCCGGTACTGGGGTTAAACATGCACATTCTTGATGACAAAATACATCCTTCCACATAGCAGAGGTCATTTTGTAAAATTAAAAGCAAACATCAAGTAAAATCATTTTTCCTGACCAGGAGGAGGCTTATAGGATGAAAATGAAAAGTAGGAAAATAAGGATTAATTTACTAAGCCTGTCGTCTGATTTTTTTCTAGCTTGTTTAAATATTTGTGATTCCAGCATGGGGTCCCACTCTCTAAGCTCAATGTTTCCATCTAGTTGATCTTCAACAGTTATCTGCATGATCTGTTTCCATGGAAACAATGGTGAGGTCACATACCCAGTAGCATGACTTTTTGGTGACTTTAGGAGAGTTAGATCTAGTTGAAAAATCGAATTCTGTCATTTAATAGCTGTGTGACTTTGGGCACATTAGTATACCTCCCTGAACCTCAGTTTCTTCTTCTGAAAATGGGGAATAATAATAATATCTCTCTCTAAGAGTTTCTGTAAGAATCAAAGGAGATTATTTGGGTAAAGTACATGGTATGTTTTCTTGCACTACATGTGCTCAATAAATTTAGGTGTTTCTGTATTTATCATGTATTAGAAAGTTAGACCGTGCATTCATTCATTCTCTCATTCATTTATTTCTCAAACAATTATTGAGCTTCACTATGTTACAAAAACTGTTCTCGATGCTAAAGATAAAATAGTGAACAAAACTGACAAAGTTCTGTCCGCATGGAGCTCACATTCTAATTCTAGTGACGGAGATAGACAATGTACCATAAACCATACATATAATTCATATTCTCTCTGGAGGGATAAATGCTAAGAAGAAGTCTACAGCTGAGTAAGAGGACAAAGGGGTCAGGTTGCAGAGCCAAGGGGGGCAATTTCAAATAGCATCCTCCCCAGGGAGGAGACATTTGAAGAGAAACCAGAAAGGCACATGACAGGATGTACCTTGTAGATGTGTGGGGAAGAGCAAGGGTAGGAGGTAAGCGGAACAGCAAGTATGCTAGTGAGACAAAGGAGTGGAGAGAAAGGGAGAATACTCATGGGTCTTAATGTGCATCCCAGACTTGCAAAAGAGGTAAAGGAGGTTGTCAGAGCTGTAACAAGAAACAATACAGCATGGTGATGGAGAGAGAAAGCCCCAAGAAAATCTCAACGCCACCATTTGCCAGCTCTCAGTGCTGTCCTTGGACCAGGAGCCTCAGCATCAGCTGGGAGCTTATTAGAAATGCAGAACCTTGGGCCCTATCCCAGCCCTACAAGATCAGAATCTGCATTTCAACCAGATCCCCAGGTGATTCATAAACCTACTACATTCTGAGAAGTACTAGCCCAGGACTTGTTACTTAACCTCTCTGGGTCTCGGAAACCCCATCTGCAAAATGGGCATCATAAAAGTAACTCCCTCATAAGGTAATTGTGAATTTTAAATAAGTTTGTGATGAAAAGTGCTCAGCCCAGTGCTTGAGACATTATAATTGCTCAATACACCTTATTTTTTTGCATTTAATCCCTGGTGGGTTAACACGCCAGAGGGCTAAGTCCTGAAGGTTTGAGTTAAAGAGGATGAAATCCCTGTGTTCTTTATGAAGCCCCATAAGAACCCAGGACGCTAAGGGAATGTTCCCCTGGGACTCCCAGGAACAGTCACTGCTGCTTATTGACTGCTTTGAGCCCCACTTGGAACCTGTACAAGAGGAATGGTACCCAATTCTGCTGCTCCTGTTCTTGAGACTGCTGACTCCAGAAAGACCATTCCCTTGGTTATATGATGAAGGTTATCTTCACATCTGAGAGGTACTGGAGGGGCACCTGGGTGGCTCAGTCGGTTGAGTGTCCGATTCTTGGCTTCAGCTCAAGTCATGATCTCATGGGTCGTGGGATTAAGCCCTGTGTTGGGCTCTGTGCTCAGTGGGGAGTCTGCTTGAGATTCTTTCTCTCTGCCCCCACCCTCTCTCTCTCATATAAATAAGTAAATCTTTAAAAAGAGAGAGATTACTGGAGCCCTATTATCAGCAGAGCCTACAGTAGGAGTCAGGTCTCTGATAGTGGAGATGGTTTTCAGGGACCTACCCACATTCTTTGACCTGGTTCCCCTGTGATTCATTGCTCTCATCAATGGTTTTCCTCCATGGGAAACTACCTCACTCTGGAGAGGCTCAAACTTGAATATTGGCCTGGGTACCACTGTATTCTCAAGTGCAAGAGAGTTTCTCTAGCCAAGATGGCAGCTGTCAAAACTACCTCATTCCCTGCTGAATTACTATAAATCTCCAAACCATAACTGTGTAGAAAAGCAAAATCTGTTTATTAAATATGAGCTTATAACTTTCTATTAAATGCCATTGGTAATTCTAATAGAGTAGTTAAGCAGTCAGCTCTGCAGACAGACTCTGGTCTGGTTTCCAACCCCAGCTCAACCCCATCATGCCCTCACTCCAATTACCTAACCTTCTCAACGTTCAATTTCCTCATCTGGAACTTGGGGGGTGGCAAGAGGACCCACTTCACAGTGGCAGTGTACAAAGTGAATCAGAACCTTTAAAAGTCCTGAAAGACACTAACCATTCTAAAAATGTTAGCAGTCACCATCACTCTTGTCTGTGATTCCAGGTATGTTGCATGCTAAGTCAAAGAGGAAACTCTCTCAAGATAGATGGGGCCCATTCTTCAGCTAAGACAATATGAAGAGCAATGTTCTGCTAGTAGGGACAAAAAAAAAAAAAAAATTGATAATACTGGGCTGGGATGATCACAATGAGAATGAAGAGAAGCAAACAATTCAGGAGATGTTTTTGAAATAGGACTTTATGACCTCTTGTGGACAGTGGGTGAGGAGAAATAGAGTCAAGGTTTCCAGTCTACATTCTTACATGGATGGTGATGGCATTACATTCCAGGGGGAGACACAGGGAAAAGTTCATGAAAAAGGACAAAGAGTTTAAAGGCAGTTTGTAAACTCTGGGAGAATACATGCTCTGGACGCGAAATGTGTAGTTGTTCAGAATGCAGGGTTAAGAAAGCATAATAAAATATGCCAAAATCATTCCTCATGAAGGAAATGCAAAGTGCAATCACAGTGAGACCAGAATGGTTAAATTCAAAAGGACTGACAATACCAAGTGTTGGTGAAGATGTGCAGGAACCAGAACTCTCAGTCACTGCGGATGGCAGCATAAATGGATATGACCACTTTGGGAAAATGTTTGGTAGTATTTATTAAAGCTAAAATATGTTAGCAATTCCACTCCTGGGCATATACGCAGTCTAACTGAATGCTGAGTCCATGAAAATATGCGTAAAGAAAATGTTCTGAGTGGTATTATTCATAATTGACAAAAACTGAAAGCAAGCTAAATGTCCTAAATGTAGAATGAATAAATAAACTGCAATGTGTTCATACTACGTAATAGTGAACAGCAATGAAGAAAATAAACTACTGAATGTCATAGTCAAAATATTGACTGGAAATATCCAAATATTTTTAAAATAGCACTCAATAGTGATGGTTACATAAAATGTAAGAAAAGGCAACACTAATCTATGAAATTATGAGAGTGGAAATTGTGGTTACATGGGAGGGGGGGTTATTATCTGTGAGAGAGTGCAAGCAAGCCAGCCCCCAGGGGTAGTGGAAATGAACGTATCTTGATCAGAGTCGTGGTTCCCTAGATGCACACATATGCAAAAAAAAAAAAAAAAAATCACTGAGCAGCACATTTTAAATGTATGCAGTCTATTTTGTGAAGGTTATAGCTCAGTAAAAGAGGTAATTTAAAAAGGAATACAGGACTAAAATATTTGGGCAGCTCTTGAAACAACACACATAAGACAGCTGGAATACACTGGAGATACAGGCTGTGGTGAACTAATATTCAAAATTAGTTTTTGGCTCTAAAAGGACTATTAAACACTGCTTATGGTCATTTTTGGAATTAAGAGTGGTTTGGCGTTTGCCAGCAACGGCCCCAGTGGAATCTGTAATAAGCCTTCAGACGGAGCCAGCTGGGTAAGGCTGGAGGAGAAGAGTGTGTCTCCTCAACTCCGTCCTCCAGCACCTCCAGGGAGCTTGCAACAGCTGAGTGCAAGGGCTGAGTGGCACAGGGCTGCCACTAGAGGACAGCCCAGGGAGCCTCTGCAGGGACCAGCCCCTGAGCCGTGGCTCCTAAAGGCTTCCTAGACACAACCCTCGTCAGCAGCCTCCTCAGTACTGACCCACAAGCTTATAGTTCCTGGTACAAATGGCAGATGGTGTGTCAGCCTGAGGTGTCTGTGGATTCTTCTTCTGGGGACGCTTCAGTCAAGCTGCTTCCTTTCCTGGGCCTCACCTTTCTCAGGTGAAAAAAAAAAGAAAAAAAAGAAAAAACACCAAATTTGTATTGGCTCCTTCTCACCCTATAAATTCCAAGATTTCATGATGCTGTAGCTCAAGTGCTCCTCTATTAGTTATCTGTTCATCCAGTGTTTATTGAGCACCTACCATGTGTATGGGGGACATAACTGCACACAGGACAGAAATGGCTCCTGTCCACTGTGAATTGTGCAAGACTGTTGAATAACAGAGCTGTACCTCTGAAACAAATAATGCAATATATGTTAAGAAAAAAAAAAGAAGAAGAAGAAGATAGCAGGAGGGGAAGAATGAAGGGGGGGAAATCGGAGGGGGAGACGAACCATGAGAGACGATGGACTCTGAAAAACAAACTGAGGGTTCTAGAGGGGAGGGGGGTGGGAGGATGGGCTAGCCTGGTGATGGGTATTAAAGAGGGCACGTTCTGCATGGAGCACTGGGTGTTATGCACAAACAATGAATCATGGAACACTACATCAAAAACTAATGATATAATGTATGGTCATTAACATAACAATAAAAAATTTTTAAAAAAAGAAAACAAACAAACAAACAAAAAGAAATGGCTCCTGTCCATATAGAACTTTACTCTCTAGTGAGGAAGATAGACAGGAAACAGGGTGTGTCCAAATTGTAGCTAGTGATATGAAGAAAATGACTAGGGTGATATGGAAGATGACAATTTTAGACAGGGTGGTCAGAAGGGCCTTTCCGAGGAGGTGGCATTTAAATTGAAGCTTGATTAATGGGAAGAGAGTGACCAAGGAGAGAGCCTGGTTCAGGGAAGAACAACCACCGAGATCAGAGCAGGCAGTTCTTAGCTGGCTTCCCTGCCACCCCAGCATGAACCACCTGCCTAGCCCATCTCTCTGCTCCTTTTACTTGGTATCAAGAGGCAGCTGGGCTCTCTGGTTTTCCATCTCCTCATCACAGAGAGGAAAAAGAAATTTTCCACCAGCAAACACCAGTATTTGCAGACTAAATGACCCAGGAGTTACAACTCAACACGGGAGCAGGGAAACCAATTGGATTTAGAATGCATTTGCTCAGAATAGAGGCCTAGACACCTACAGACAGTTCCAACAGGAAATAAACAATGAAAGAGTAAGAATGTGCTGGGTCCCCAGGTGGAATTACATGTACAGAAAGAGGAAGGACTCTCAGCCCTGGTTGGTCCCCCCATTCTCCAGGCTCCCTTAGCACCCTGGGTTTACACCACCTCTTAGTAATTACCACACTGGATTGCTATCATTGGCTTGCATGCCACTCTTTCCTCAACAGGGTATGAACTACGAGGGACAGAGACCATGTCGAGCTTGTCTTGCTCACTGCAGCTCCTAGTTCATTAGCTGGCACTCCGTACACACTCAGTAAATGTTAGAGAAATGAATGTATGCACAGGTTCATGAGTTAATGCACCAACTCAATTCAACTGATAGTTACTGAGTACCTACTATGTGTAGGTTATTTCTCCAGATGCTAAGGATACAGCAGTAAGTAGAACAGGAAAAAAAAACATCCTGACCTTATGAAGCTTGCCGGCTAGTGGGGGACAGGGCAGAAAGATAATAAAATCAGTAAGTGAGGGGGCCAGGTGGCTGCTCTAGAATGAGTAAGGGTGAGAGTAGAAAGTGAGAAAGCCGGAGAGTTAACAGGGGGCCCCACGGTGTAAGACCAAGTATAAGCCTTGTTAGGACTTGGCCTTCACTTTGAGAAAGATAAAAAGCCATCAGATAGCTCTGAACAAAGAATGATATGATCCAACTTATATTTTTAAAGGATCAGGAAAAACTCAACTTGGTATTAGAGCTGTCCAGTTATATAAGCACCAAAAGAGATGCCCCTTTACCTGGGATAAGAATAAAAGAAACAGATATCTGAGGCTCTCCCCAGGAGTCACATAGAGAAAAAGCAGTTTCAACAGTACCCTAAAAGAAATGGCTTCAGAGTTTAGCTACCACGGCACCAATGATATCATCTGCCTCCTTGCTCATTTTTCCCCCAGTTTTATTGGGACATAGTTGACCTACAACGCTGTATTAGTTTAAGGTGGACAACATAATTATTTGATACATACATATATTGCAAAATGATCACTACAATAAGCTTAGTTAACATCCATCACCTCACCACCCCACGTAGTAACAATTTTTTTCTCTTGTGATGGGAACTCCTAAAATCTACTCTCTTAGCAACTTTTAAATATACAATACAGTATTGTTAACTATATCAACATCATTTGCAAAGATAAATGCCAAGGGTGAGGAGTGGCAGCCTAGAAGGTGAGCATTGCCTAATTTAGTCCCAATCTGAGGGTTATTTCAGAGGCCAGAGCTCTATGTCAGGGTTTCCAGGAGTGTATAAAGACTTACAGGACAGACAGAGCTTGTCTGGGGTGTGAAGATTGCTCTGAAAAATCCCTTTTCAGTAGGCAGGGCCCAGCCATGCAGGAGCTAGGGGCAAGGGGGTGCCATCAGCTAGGATGTATCCAAAGGGATCACTCTCATGGCCATCTTTCTCCTGTCCAACAAGCAAGTGGTCCTCCTCTTTAGGACCACATACTGAAATAGAAATCCTAAGAACCCTTTTACCCCTTTGTTAGAGATCTCTTGACCTCCTCTTGTCACACCTCCCTATCATCAATTTCAGTTAAGTCCCTGGATTCACCCCATGACTGCAATCTGTAATTGATTTCCTTTAGGAGCTTTGTGGTTTTTAACTGTCTCTGCTGGTCAGAGAGAAACCTCCATTTCTATTTCTCTGGGTTTTTGTTAAAACCATCAAGAGTCCATGTCCCAGTGCATCTGCCTCACATCCTGTCCTAGGCACTTACTGTTTTTGTCTACCCAGCTGAACTTCACTTTGGGAAGCATCTTCCACCTGATGAGTCCCTGAGGTTGATTCCCCTGCTCCTTGAGGGAGGATCAGTGACCCAAGCCAATCAGAATCAGGGTGTTGGATTCAGATATAAGCCAGGCCCATGCATGTCGCTCTTGGAGTATTTACTGATATTGTTTGGAAAAGGGTGCTGTTTGCCCTACCAGGATTGCTAGAGCGGCCAAGTGGAAGCCTTTGGCTACTGATCGGCTACAACTCAGGGAAAGCCTGCCTGTGAACAAGGCCATCGCAGAAGAAAACAGAGTTAAAGTACGAAAAGGGACAGTTTCATGGCCACCCCGTTAGAGCACCTGGACCCAGCCACGCCTGAAGTCAATGCTTCCCTGGACTTTTTAGGTACAGGAGTTGGGCTAGTTTCCTAGGGCTGCTGCCACGGTTTACCACAAACTTGGTGACTGGAAACAACACATATTTCTTTTTTTTTTTTTACACTTCTGAAGGTCAGAAGTCTAAAATCAAGGTGTCCGCAGGGCTGTTTTCCTTCTGGGGGCTCAAGGGAGAATCCATTTTCTTGCCATTTCCAGCTTCTGGAGGCCACCTGAATTCCTTGGCTCTGGCTGCTTCCTCACATGACTCCACCTTTTTGCTTCCATCCTCCTATCTCCTACTTCTGCAATTAAACCTCCATCCTTCCCTTAGAAGGACCCTTGGGTTGACATTGCTCCCAGCCCCCCAACAGATGATCCAAAATAATGTCCTCATCTCAAAATCCTTAATTTAATCAGGACTGCAAAGCTCCTTTTGCCATTTAAGGTGACATGTTCATGGGTTCTGGGGATTCAGATGTGGATACTTTGGGGTGCCACTATGCAGCCTACCACAGGAGTCAACATATTCCCTTTTTTGTTTGATCCAGTTTAGGCTGGAATCTGTCACTTACAATGGAAAGAGTCCATATACATATTCCTAAATCCACAACATCATTTTACTTCTGGGGAACATACAAACCCTTGTATTCAGTTAATCCAATCAGAGTTCTAATTTCTTTGTATCACTTCAGTATTTTTAATTTCAGCTGACACTACAGAGTAGAGGTTAGGAAGGCAAACTCTAGATTCAGACAGTTTGTGTCTACAACCTGACCTTTCCACTCACCAGCTAAGCCCTTTTAAACTATAATTCTTTTGACCTGTCAAATGGAGATAATAAAAGCACCTGCTTCAGATGGGGACTGTAAAAATTAAATGAGATAATGAATGTACTGTGCTTGCAGTATAATATCAATGCCGAAAACAACACTCTTTCCACTAGGATTACAGACGTGACTCCTTCCACCTGGCATCACACTGATTTTACATACAATGTGTCTCAATTAATTGCTACATTTTATTTAGCTCCTTTAGAAATGGCTCCAGACTCAGAGAATGAAACTCATCAGATCAACACCTTCATTTTAAAGGTGTTGTTGTCAAGCACTTCCACAGAACAGACAATTGAACCAAATTTTTGCAAGTTGGCCATGCCTCCCTCCTGGGTCCTCTCCCTTTATTGTTAATATCACTCTGTCTCCAGAGTAACCCTATCCCATCTGTGAGATCCGTATTTTTCAGCCACTCTAGGCAAATTCCTATGTAATTTTGTTCTTTTCCCCAGCTTATCTGATAACCATAATTTTTCATGTTCTTCCAGAAAACATGATTGTTGCTCCCTTCTGTCAAACTCCACTCAACACCTAATATTCTACTTTAACTCAACAGAAATTATTTCAGCCTGGAATTCCCTTGGCATCTGATCGTGTCTCCTGTCCAACAAGCATCGCATTTGTCTGCAGGATGCCTCCCTGAATGGAGTCACAGATTTCTGGAAGTTGGTGGTCCATGCTTCAGTAACATAATAGGGAACAATAGGCAATAACCTTACTGAGTGGTTCGGCTTTGGTGGACTGCAAGTAGGCAAGGGGCAGTCATCTGTGACAAGTGATAGTTATACTGTGTGACTTGTGGAGGCTGAAGTTTCCAAGTATTTTATATCCCAGATGCAGGATAACTGGAGGAAACATGAGAGGGATTTCTTAGAGACAAGGCAATTGATGCTGAACTTTTACCTGGATACCTACCCATCCCAGCATCCCACCCACCCACCCACTCTCTCCTCTTCCCCCTCCCCTATGAAGAATCTTTGACATTTACCCCAACACATTTAAGAATAATTCGTTTTAATTTGTTCATATAATTAATCAAAATATAATTATGGAAGAAATTTTCATTTCCACCCACTCAGCTAGTATCCCCTATATTATTGAAGAGAGCAGAAATCTCATCTCATGAAGGGCATTAAGCCACTTCTGAGCTTCAGGTTGGTCTAAACTATGATGGTAATTCCTTCCTCTTTGCCAGCAATTGGCCTACATGTGGGCGCATAAACACATTCAGTACAATGAGACGTCAGAAGACGTCTGCTAGAAAGCTTTTCTTTGCTGATAAGGCAATAGAGCCTTAAGAGTAAAAAGTCCTTTTGTTTCCCTTCCTTTCTGCTTGGAATGTAGAGACTGATGCTTGGAGCAATGGCAACCATTTTTCCCCATGAAGTAAAGGCCAAAAATAATCTTAGAAACACTGACCCAACTCTAACCTCACTGAGCTGCTAAACCCACTTATTATGTGATATATGTAGATACCTTTATTATTTAAGCCACAATTCATTGGGTATTTTGTCACTTGCAGCTGAAAGCACTCTAAATGATACACCATCTAACCCTTTGTTTTCTAGGCCGACTGTTAAATAAAACTTAACCCTCCCTATGCCTGCCTTAAAAATTGTGTATAGAGATGGAAGCAGCACCTTTTTACTGAACAACTTTTAAAGTGAAGTCAAGTGTTAACAAGTCCCCACACGGTAGGTATATATCCTGGGATGCTTAGTTCCCCCACTGAGTCTATTAAACAAGGTCTTTACCTCCCCTAAGCAGTCAAATGAGTGCATATTTGGGTTCTTAACACCCAGATACTGCAATGCTTTACGGTTCTGAACACCCAAATCCAAATATTGTAGAATGTGATTATCTCTCTCTCTTTTCCCTGTCTGGGCCATTCAGCAAGGTGTCATGACCAGAACTTATTATATAGAAATATACAGAGGGCAAAAAAAAAAGAATCCTAGAATTCCCAGCTATGAAGTAAGAGGAAATCCCCAGTATAAAGCTGATTTCAAGAAAAAGTGAGAGGAATCGAATCAGGAGCCATATTTCCCAAGGACATTGCTAATTAAAAATGGCAGCTTAATCACAAAGTTTCCAGTTTAGACTACAACTAACATAAGACTTTTTTTTTTTACTATAGCTTTGCATCTGATAAGGCAATTAGAAATCTAAATATAAAGTTGTCAAGGGATAAATTAAAAATATTACATAGTGGTCACTGAGTCAGGGGAAGTAGTTAACCTAAGGCCTAAACATCTGGGAGCTTCCCTGGGCAGCTGGGTGGCTCAGTTGGTTGGGTGTCCAACTCTTGATTTCGGCTCAGGTCATGATCTCAAGGTCGTGGGATTGAGCCCCATGTCAGGCTCCATGCGTAGTGCGGAGTCTGCTTGGGATTCTCTCTCTTGCTCTTCCTCTGCCCCTCCCCCTGCTTGCTCACACTCTCTCTCTTTGCCTAAAATGAATGACTCTTAACATAAATTTTTTTAATTTAAAAATAAACATCTTAGAGCTTCCCTAAGGCACATCTACAAAAAGTGTTACTTGCCTGATGATACCTAAGACTTAGACCTAAAATACTTAAACGAGCATTAGCTCACAAGTAAGGGAGTCCTATAGGACTGCAGATGGAAATCAGACATTCCACACAGAAGAAACTTCTAGAAACATTACCACAGACTCCCAAATGCAGGTGCAGGTCAACCACCAAAAAATAGGCCAGTAGTTTATGTCTCAAAAGGCCTCACAAAGTAGAACATTCCCTTGGTAAATTTACTAGCCTCCAAGGGCTGACCCCTTAGTCACAGGGACTCAGAAAGCTGACTTTTCTAGCACAAAAAGATCAGTTCCTTCTTCAGATATGGAATCATATTACTAAAGCTCATGAGACTTGTTATAAAACTGAAATGTCAGCTTATTAATGCAAAATGATAAATGACTGGCATAGGAACTTTTAAAAGTTCTCCCAATTAATCCAGTCTCTTCATAGAGCCCAATGTACAAGGAGGAAGCACTCTATTTTGTCTTAAAGTTTCATGGAATCAAAAGGCACTGGATTTATAGAAGCATCACATGAGATAACCTGACACAGCTTATGCACTCTGAAGATGGCCTTGCCAATGGACCAAAGTCCACTGACTACTTCCTTCAACCATCTCTATAATGGATGCTCTTGCCAATGGGACCAGAATTCTCCAAGTTGGTTGGTAATGCCCTTTTCCCCTGGGAAGAGTCTGGATGCCCATTACCAAAAATTGCCTCCAAGATGATCCTTTCTCTCTGCTTTTGTGAACACATTAAAATCCCTTTAGACCAACATGGTTTTAATTAGATGTGTTCATTCATTCAATCAGATTGCTGAGATGTCTTGTAGCTTAGAAGACATCTCCTCTTTTCCAGTTGTTCAGAACAATTATGTGTTGATATTAGGGCTTAAATCTCAGAATACAATCATGACTAATGTCCCACAAGAGCTTCCAAGTGGTGTCTATAAACCCCACGTTGGACCTTGAATTCCACATTAGATCAGTAACACATGACCAGCATGTTCCATTCCTACCTATTCATTAACTCCTTCCTTCCTTCCTTTAATCAATAGATATTCATTGGGTAACTGGTATACAGTAGGAAACAAAACAAACAAAACCTCCTGTCCTCATGGAGTTCATGTCCTATCAGGAGGAGATAGACAGTACACAAATACACGTATTATGTCAGATGGTAAAAAGTGGAATGGAGAAAAATAAAGCAGGGAAGGTGGATAGAGGTTTCTGGCAGTGGAGTATGCAGTTTCTAAAATATGGCATTGGGAGTCCTCATTAAAAAGATAACATTTAAGGAAAGACCTGGGAGGTGTGCATGCCATAAGGATATCTAAGGAAAGATAATTCCAGGAAAAGGAAGCAGTGTGTGCAGCTAGAGCCGGGTAGATCAGGGGAGAGAAGTAGGAGATGAGGTCAGGGAGTTAATGGTGAGCTGGATCAAGTAGGACCTATGCCTGCGTCTACCCAATACCAGATAAATAGACAAAGCTAAAACATACCACTGATGAAAATGTTCTCGTCCCTCTGGCCCATGTACACAAGTGGGCATTTTGGTTCTTCAAATATTGTATTAAACAAACTTAAAGCACTCTCCGCACATTCATTCAACCAATATTGCTGAGCTACCTTGGGCGAGGCCTGGATGATACCATAATGGAGAAGAGCTTGTAGTCTAATGGTGGCAGACCTCAAGCAAATAACTACTTGATCTCTATTGAGATAAGGACTCTGCTAAGGAGATGACTGGATGCCTCAAGAGATGTAGTCTAGTCTGGGAAGTCAAGAGAACATTTTTAAGGATAATAGGCATTTAAGTAAAGACTCAAAGATGAGAAGCTAATTAGGGAAAGGAAGAAAAGCAGCAAGGAAAGGGAACTCTTCCAAAAAGATGGAAATAAGTTAAGGGAAGACTTGACACAGTCAATGAGGCAGAAAGAACAGTATGGATGGAATAAGATGAGCAGGAGGAAGGGTGACAGTGGATTGGGTTACACGAGTCAGTGGGAGCCAGATACGCAGGTGAAGGCAGAACATTGAGTTTGGATTTCGTGTCAGCATAATGGGAAGGCAAGAAAAGTTTGGGATCATCTGTGCATTCCTTCAGTGGATATTTGTTTAAGGCCCACTAGGTGCCAGATGTCCTCAGCTCCAAAATGTTGCACTATGTCACTGATAGACCAGCAAGGAAAGCAGGAAGTAGCATAAACCAAGCAACTATGGAATATCCAGAACCTTGCAGCTCTAGAGACTCTTAAATGACTATAGGTCAGTGATGTTATACTACCTACTACATTTACCTGTTTATAAAGTCCTTTAAGAAGTGTTTTTTTTCTCCATCTTATAGTTGATAAAACTAAGGTACAGAGAGGCTTAGGAATTTCCAGAAACACATAGACAATATGTAATGGATTTAGGATTTGTAGCAGGTTGTTTTCCAAACCTGACCATGAAAATTCATCCTATCCCACATACTCTTTTTGCTAAATGACCTTGACATCCCTCCCATTGAGTGGCAGAGACTAAATCCCCTTCTCTTGAATGTGGGTGGGCCTGTGACAGTGGTGGAAAGGATGGTATGTGATCGCAGGTGTGTAGGGAAAAACACACCTCCTGTGTGTTTCTCCTTTACTACTCACACAACACTTCACTTCTGACACTTCTGGTCACCAAATGTGTGTGGCGCTTTCCCCACCAAACAATTCTGTGACATCACCTGAGTGTCCTACAATTCAATTCAATTCTGACATTATCTACCTGAACTTGGCATCAGACTCCACAGGTTAAGGGCTCAGTCCCACAAGACTTCCCTCCCACCAATAAATACACACTTCAGATGGCAATCTCAAGTCCCAGTTTGCCACCTATACTTCTGACTGGGTATAAATCAAGGTTCCCACAACCCTCTCCTTGGGTTCCATAATTTACTAGAATGGCTCACAGAACTCAGGGAAATATGTTCACCAGTTTATTATAAAAGAATATGATAAAGGATACAGATGAACATCCAGATGGAAGAGATACATAGGGCAAAGTATGTGGGAAGGGGTGCAGAGCTTCTAAGCTCTCTCTCAGAGCACCACTCTCCCAGTGTCTCCACCTGTTCAATGACCTGGAAGCTCCCCAAATCCCCAGGCTTTTGGAATTTTTATGGAGACCTCATCACATAAGTATGATTGATCATTAGCTCAATTTCCAGCCCTTCTCCCCTTCCTCAAGAGTAGGAGGCTGAAATTTCCAAGCTTCTAATTATGGCTTGGTCTTTCTGCTGACAGCCCCAATCTAGGAGCCCAACAACCATTGCCTCATTAGAATAAAAGACACGGGTGCCTGGGTGGCTCAGTTGGTTAAGCGACTGCCTTCGGCTCAGGTCATGATCCTGGTGTCCCGGGATCGAGTCCCGCATCGGGCTCCCTGCTCGGCAGGGAGTCTGCTTCTCCCTCTGACCCTCCCCCCTCTCATGTGCTCTCTCTCTCAATCTCTCTCTCTCAAATAAATAAATAAATAAAATCTTTAAAAAAAAAAAAAAAAAAAAAAAAAAGAATAAAAGACACTCCTATTACCCAGGAAATGCCAAGAAATTTAGGAGCTTTGTGTTAGGAACCTGTGTGAAAGACCAAACATTAGAACAAAAAATATTCCTAGTGCTCTTATCACCTAGGAAATTACAAGGGTTTTAGAAGCTCTGTGCCAGGAACCAGGACAGAGACCTATACATATATTCTATTATTTCCACAAGGATTGGTCACAAAGGTGAAATGGCTTCCATATACTTCTAAGAAGCTTGGCTCTGGAACCAGCCAACATGCTGTGAGCAAGAACCCACTTGATCATGCAGATTGGCCACATGGAGAGGTCATGCAAGATGTCCCAACTGAGAGCCCCAGGCCCAGCCAGAAGCCAGCATCAACCCCCCCACACATGTATACGAGTGAGCCTTCAGATAATCCCAGCTGTGCAGTCACCTCCGGTTTTCCATCCTTCCCTGTGAGGCCCCAGATAGAGTGGAGCAGAGAAGAACCAGCCATGCTGAGGCTCTTCCAGATTACTGTTCCACAGAATGTGTGAGCATAATAAACCAGTGGTGGGGGGTGGAGGGGAGGGAGTCTGGTGTACAGCCATGGTAACCAGAACAGGATCCAAGTTCCTATTTCCTCACTCCTCCTGAAACAGGACATTGACCGCCTCCATTTTGACCTCAAACTTGCTAGTTGGGTTCTTCCTTCCAGTTTGTCTCTTGGCTCAGGGGGAAGACTCTGTGGGCAAAGTCTCCTCTGATGGGAATTGAAACTATTTCCTAAAGCAATAAGGACTGCCCTGAGCCAGCAAAACCTCACCGGTGATTGACTCTAAGACAATGATCAACTTGACTTCCATTGCCTACCTGCATGTACCCACCCACCTTTGCCCCACATTGTCCTTATACAAACCTGGAAGTATTTTTTGGCACTTTGGAGACAGTCTTTGAGATACTAGTCTTCTGTCTTTCCAGTGTTGGCCTCACTGAAACATATCCTTTTCTTGTTTCACCACCACTAGTCTCTCTGCCTTTGATTTTGTCAGTGGCGAGTTGCTGAACAAGGTTTGGGACCCCTGGAGCCAAGGGTTTTTATACCCTGACTATAATATTTGTTTTCTGAAACACTCCACAATCCTCATGGTGTGCCTTTTCCCCTGTTGCAACAAATCAATGAACCTAATTTTGTTTGACTACATGTGTATTCCTGGTGGTCTTCCACTGCAGGGCATTGACAATATGAATTGGTACAACTGCTTTGAAAACTGTTTGGCAATATCTGCCAAAGATGAAAATATGTATGTCCAGTGACCCCAAAATTGTAATCTTAGGTATAAACCCAGCATAAATGAATACCCATGTACACAAAAAATTAATGTATAAAAATATTCATAGTGACAATATTCATAATAGGTAAAAAAAAAACTAGAAACCACCCAAAGCCCATCAATTGTAGAATAAATAAGTAAATTATGGTATATTCCTACAATAGAATTCTATATAATAAAAGGGAATGAATTATTGCTACACTGAATTATATAGATAAATTTCCCAAAAAATGATATTGAGTTAAAAAAAAAAGCCAGACATGAAAAAATATATCATATGATTTCAATCTGTTCAAAAACAGACAATATTGATTTATGAAGGAGAAGTCAAAATAGTGGTCATCTGGAGGCGATAAGTTGGGGGCCAACAGGAAGCTAGTAATGAGTTATTTTTTTATCTCAGTGGTGGTTATAAAAGTGTGTTTAATTTGTGATAATCCATCAAGCCACATATTTATAAATCATACAATTGTCTGGATATATGTTAACTTCAATGAATAAAATTAGTTTAAAATTTATTCATACCTTGTTTGGTACTTCTTATAACTTGAAATAAACTGAATTATTATATAACATATTCACTTAACTGATTTTATTGAGCACCTTCTATGTCCCAGGCACCATGGAGATACAAGAGCTAATGTGCAGTGCGTGGGCCATCCCTTCACGGGCCTTTCCTTTACAGTCAAATGGGGGAGAGTCTATAAAAATAAATGCATAGTAAGTGAAGCATGAAGCATAGGGGGAATAAAGGAAAACAGAGAAATAATAGAAATTCATAGAGGCAGCCTCAACATCCTGTGGGATCATGTATATTGCATGTGAAAAGAAATATTAAAATGATATATTTGACTATCACAAACAGATATGCTGAAATACATTGCACTGATAACAAATAAGTTGCAATGTGCTTCATAAAATGTCGATGTGGTTATATGTAATATATTCTCATTTCAAAATTTGTTGCTAAAATTATTTAACAATTCAAAACTGTGTGTATAGATCACAATTTTATCAAAGTTGCAAAATACGATTTCTATTTTTAAAAAATTAATTTCTTTGGATAATTTTTTTCCTTCTTGGTTTTTAGAATATTAAAATATAATGACCTGAGTGGGAGGGGATAGAGCATGAGGGAGGGTGTTATTATCTTCCACGCTTTTATTTTAACCCTATCACTCATCCACTTAGAGACCTCCTCCATCTACTCTTCTCCTGCAGCTCACTTGCTCCTGCACTGGAGTCCAGCCAACCTAGACTCACGTTACAACTCCACCATGGTTTCAGGCTAAGCTAAGCAGAGAATTAGGAAAAAAAAATTGCCCAGGGAATTTTTGTTCAACAGTCAAGAGCTCAAGCTCTAGGGACCAAGAGTCTGGTTTTAAGCTTCAACTCTGCCACCTATTGTATGACTTCAAACAAGTCCTTAACTTGTCCTCTAGTTTCTTCTTCTGCAAAATGGGGATAATAAAAAAGCACCATCCTCATAGGGTTATGAGAGCAAATGGGAAAAAATGAAAAGCATAATATAGCATAGTGCTTGGCACACTGTGAGTTCTTTCCTTCTTCCACACAACCCTCTGCTGTCTGAAATCACACCTCCTCTTCTCACTCCCAAGCCTCAGCCCATGCCATTTGGAGGCAAGCAAAGCCTTCTGTCCAAAATCATAATGGAAACATTGAACATGTTAGTCAAGTATCATATGGTTGCAATTAACAGAATCCTAACTCAAGATAGTTTAAGCAAAAAGAGTATTTATGGCTCTTATAACTATAAAGTCTAGGGGGAAAGGGTAGGATGTAGGGACTCAACATTCCAGTAGGATACTATCTCTCTATTTCTATATGTTTCTGTCTTTCTGTCTCTGTATTTGTGTCTGTCTCTGGTCAGCATCAATTTCCTGCAAGCTATCCCCATGTTATATCTCCATGTTACATCAAAGACGGCCGTCACCAACTCCAGGCTTATCTGTTTATTGGTACCAGAGGAAAGAGAGTATCTCTTTTCTAATTAACCCAACAAAATTTCCAGGAGTATCTCTCATTGGATCATAAGTAGGTCACACGCCTATGCTTGAACTAATCACTGTAGTAAGAGGTATGGAATAAACCTTGCAACTGAGTGGGGAATTCAACTGCACCCAATAACATGAATAAAAATCAGAGCAGGAGTGGTTCCCCAAGGGAAACTGAAATGACCCCACTGCCTACAGCAAGTAAGTTTGCCCAAGAAACAATTAACATTCTCTGGTCCATTCCCCAAAGTGATTCCTGCAATAAGAAGGTTTCGAGGAATAGTTAACACTAAATGGATTCACAGAATATAGAACGGTAGAGCTGGGAAGTCATCATGTGCAACCCTTTCATCTTACAGATGACAAAACTGTGTCTCAGAAAGGAAAAAGGGCTCACAAGAGACAACATGGTGGATTACTTACAAAGGCAGGAGAACCCCAAATCTCTGGGTACCTAATCCACTGTATTGTTACCTCAGTTTTATTTTTCCCCCTATTCAAGTGTATGTGGCTAATATTTGCTGGCATCACCCCCTTTAAAAGAGTCTATCCTGGTATGAGCAGAAAGTATATGTGATGCTCAACAGCAACATACAGCTGAATAATCCTTGTACACCCTCTACCAACAATGAAGAGCATCCCATATAGAAGCCTAGTACACACTCCTCGATGCCTAGTGTAAACCACTCACAGATGTCACTGAAGATTGTGACAAGGGAACAATGAGGTTCCAATGAAGATCCCAGTGGAGGATCAAATACTCTGCCTTTGTGAGCATCGTGAGGGTAGCAAAGGGTGGTTCTTTGAACTTTTCATTCTCTGCCCTGTCTGGCCAATGGTATCATGAAAGCCTCTGAAATAGAAAGGGACTTTAGGGGTACCTGGGTGGCTCAGTTGGTTAAGCGTCTGCCTTCAGCTCAGGTCATGATCCCTGGGTCCTGGGATTGAGTCCTGCCTCGGGCTCCCTGCTCAGCGGGAGTCTGCTTCTCCCTCTCCCTCTGCCCCTCCCTGCCGCTTATGCTCATTCTCTCTCTCTCTCTAAAATGAATAAATTAAAAACTTAAAAAAAAAAAGGGACTTCAGTTTCTTTTCTGGCTATGCTTAGGATAGGATGGACTTCAGGCAACCTTGAAATTAGAGCTTATTTGTGTTTAACTTATATGAATTCAACCATTGCACTCAATACAGACAGAGAGTGCAAAAATTAAGCAGTGTGAATTATCCTGCAGTTTTTCACTAAATGAATGCCTGCTCCAGATTGACTGTGAGAGAGAAAGGGAAAGTATAAATCTGTAAGCAACGTCTTTATACAGAGCTCAACCCAAAACAACACAATTGGATTTAGTGCTGGCAGGAAAACCAATTGTGTTGACTTATCAAGAAATATGGCCAGTCTCCAGAAGAATCTAGAGGTAATTTTGGCTGTACAAGGTATTCTCCTTAAGTGCTGACTTTGAAAGTTCCAAATAAAATATGATGGGCGTGTAGAATGGGCAGCACAGAAAATGTCACAAGCAGCATAATTAGCTAATAGTAACAACAACAGCTAACACTTTACAGCACTGTTCTAAACATTTTTACATCTAATAATTAATTTAATTCTCAAAAACAATCCTAAGAAGTAAGAAGGCAGATTTTTTATAATCCCCAGTTTACAGATGAAAATAAGACCTGCCCAAGTTCACACAGCTAACAAGTGACAGGAACCAGAATATGAAGATATAAATGTGTGTTTTGTCCTCCCTACTGCAGGTTAGTTTTCTCTTGCAAGCTCAGAAAGGTAGCCCTTTCTTTGTATGTTACCTTGGGTGTGCTTTTGTAGGCCAGAGCCAAAACAAAACAAAACAAAAAAGCAGGCCTACCAGGCAGAGAAGATAATGTCCTTCCTAGCTAATTTTTTCAAAAGCCTTGCCTCTCTGAGAAATGTTATGGTGTGTTATACTACACAGACAGAAGAAGAGAAAGTTGCTTGGACTTTTTCAAGCAACTTGATTTGAAGAGAGGTAAATATTTATTCAACAAGACAACAAGGAAAAGTCCTTTGCAGTTCTCACACGGGCTGGTCCATGCCTAGTGACTATCAGTGGCTGCGGTGGTGATTGAACAGTCACAGCTTTAGTCCCAAGAACTTCAGTGCCATGTCCAACCTTGGCACAGAAGCCTCAGGATCTTCCCTTCAAGTGAACATCAAGGCTGGAAAAATGAGACTGTAAGTGGTAACTCATGTAGGTCAAGGCAGGTGACCCTTCCCCAGAAATGCTGCCCTGCAAGGACTTTCTGAGCCTTTGTTTGACTATATGGGATAGGGTTAGAAATAGAAGAATCTCAGGTTAGGACAAAGACTGAAATTTTGCTACTGCAGATTAAACTTGATTTTGAGAACTACAAGAATGTTACATGTCTTGCCCCATGATATTGTGGAATAAAATGCATCCCTGCTACATAGATAAGGAGCAAATTCCTGAGAGAAGGGACTAGAGTTCACCTTGGTAAGAAAGCAGTGGAGTGAAGGTCTTGGGGAGGTGCAGGAGGTGATGAAACAAATTAGGCCTCCACACAGATAACATTCCTGAACACAGCAAGATAAGGGAACAAAGGCATATCCTTGGCTGACTAGAGATAGGGAAACAAAGAAGAGACTGCTGTGGGTGGCCTCCAGAGAGAGTGATGGACAGGGAGGGAAGAGGGATGCTGCATGATGGGAGGGAAGCGGGAAGAAACTTGGAGGAAAAGTGCTTAAACTTGTATAATAAGTGTGCTGCTTTAAATCGGCCTGCTTGGTGTGGCTTTCCCTCCAACTGGTGACTGAGAGAAGAGACAGGACTAAATGCAAACAGAGTTCAATTTCATGAGTCTGTTCAACACTAAGGTGGTCTTATCTCTCTGTGCACTACTATACGTGACAAGAGTGTCTATGAGATACACTTGGTGTCATAATATGTATGATGCGTCCTGGGACAGGAGGACAACAGAGAGAATGGTAGAGAGGGTGAGTGAGGCAGAGCTGACTGGCCGGGTAGTCAATGGGTTCAAGGCAACCAGCATCCCGAAGACAGACCCAAAACCCAATGAGCACAGCACATCTTGCTGTGGTTTGATCAGGATTCAGCAGGGAACGCCAATTTTGAGGTCAGAGAAGAGGAGCATGGAGACTCTAGGCTGAGTCCCAGTCAATCCTCAGGCCAATTGGCAGGAGAAATAGGATGTAAGAGGTGAGGGGAGAACAGAACTCAGAATTTCCATGAAATCAATAAAGAAGGAAACAAAAAAGGAGCTGGACTCAGAGGCCTCCCAGTGCCCAGAGCTGATGCAGGGTCTACTGGAAACTGGTCAGTAATATCACTTAATTCTAAGCCTCCGAAGGTATATATTGACAGTAGTGATGGTAACAAGGGCCAATAGGCCTGGGCTCAGGAGCAATGCTCCTGAGTTCAAATCCCTGCTCAACCACTTACAACTTGCCTGTGAAATCTTAGTTAACTTCTACCTACCCCATGTATCTCATGTGTGAATGAAGCTAACTCATATCACCTACTCAAAGAGTTACTGTTTAAGATAATTGAACAATTTAGGTTAGGCACTTAATACATACAGAGTAACCATACATCCCAGCTTGTCTGAGATAGCCCAGTTTATGTTTACCACCAGATATAATTGTTAGTAAAGCTTCCTTTTACTGAATAGTGTCCTGGTTTGATTTCTGCTTCTGACCAAGATGGAATAACATGGAGTTAACCTCCTGCCTGAAGAAACTTTAAAAACTGAACAATACACTTGTGGTGAGTGTAGTATAACATATCGACTTGTCAAATCACTATGTTGTACACATGAAATTAATGTAACACTGTACGTCAACTATACTTCAATTTTAAAAGATGAACAATATATGTAACAATGATTCTCAAGCTATTAGACATCAGAGAACAAAACAATGAGCCCTGAGAGAGGAGTCCACTGATTTCCCTAGCTTACTGCCTGGACAAAGTTTCCAGGTCACAGAGGAGGGAAGGGAGATGGAGCTGAGAGTTCAAGAAGGTCAACACAGCTAAAGTTCTCAGAACCAAGAGTCAGGGAAAAGGATGCACAGAGAACTCAGGAGGCCTGCAGAGGGTCAACCGCAAGTACTGATAAACAAATGTGTGAGAAAACTTCCCCAAGTGCAGGGAAAAAAACACCCTCCAAATTAGAACGATATCCTCTATTAATGGCTTTCCCCAACAGCCAGAATGAAAATCTCATAATTCATAGGGCATTGGTTAGATTGCTAAGAAGGATCTGACTTCAGTTGTAGAGAAAAATTAACCCTAGATTAAATGCTTCTCTGGTCCCACCTAACAAAGTTTAAAAGCAAGATCTACATGAATTAAGCTGTTTCCTAGTAATTTACTATATTCCAAAAAAACTCTCAAGAACATTTATAGGAATACAAAATACTGTCAATCTAGACTTCTTTACCCAGCAGAAGTATCTTTCAAAAAACAAAAGCTACTTCGGTTGCTTCCATATCTTGGCTACTGTAAATGATGCTGCAGTAAACACAGGAGGGCATATGTTGTTTCAAATTACTGCTTTCATTTCTTTTGGGAAAATACCCAGTAGTGGAATTATTGTATCATATGGTATTTCTCTTTTGAAATTTCTGAGGAACTCTTATACTGTTTCCACAATGGCTGTGGCAATTTACATTCCCACCAACAGTATACAACTCTTCTTTTTTCTCCATATCTTCACTAACACTTGTTATTTCTTGTCTTTTTTATTTTAGCCATTCTGAAAGGTGTAAGGTGACATCTCATTGTGGTTTTGATTTGCATTTCCTTGATGATTAGTGATGTTAAGCATCTTTTCATGTGTCTGCTAGCCATATGTATGTCTTCTTTGGAAAAATGTCTGTTCAGGTCCTCTTCCCATTTTTTAATTGGATTGTCTGGTTTTTAGGTGTTGAATTGTATATGTTCTTTATATATTTTATATAGTAACCCTTTATCAGATATATCATTTGCAAATATCTTCTTCCATTCACTAGGTTGTCTTTTGGCTTTGTTGATGGTTTCCTTCACTATGCAAAAGCTCTTATTTTGATGTATTCCCAATAGTTTATTTTTGTTTTATTTCCCTTGCCTTAGGAGACATATCTAGAAAAATGTTGCTATGGCCAATGTCAGAGAAATTACTGCCTATGTTCTCTTCTAGGATTTTTATGGAAGCAATCTAAGTGTCCATTGATAAAGAAATGGTAAGGAAGATGTGGTACATACATATTATAGAATATTGTGCAGCCATAAAAAAAGAATGGGATTATGCCACTTGAAACAACATAGACAGGTCTAGAAGGTATTATGCTAAGTGAAATGAGTCAGAGTAGGAAAGACAAATACCATATGATTTCACTTATATGAGGAATCTAAAAAAATTAATAAGCAAATTAAAAGCAGAATCAGATCTGTAAAGACAGAGAATAAACTAATGGTTGCCAGAGAGAAGTGGGGTAGGAGGATGGACAAAATGGGTGAGGAGGAGTAGGAAATACAGGCTTCCAGTTATGGAATGAATAAGTCACATAAATAAAAGGACAACATAAGGAATATAGTCAATGATATTGTAATAGCACTGTATGGTGACAGATGGTAGCTACACTTGTGGTGAGCATAGCATAATGTATAAACCTGTTGAATCACACTATGTTCTACACCTGAAACTAATGTAACATTGTGTCAACTACAATGAAAAAAAAATTAAGCTGAATACTTTTTCAGACACACACAATCTGAAAGAATTTATAACCAGCAGACTTATAATTCAAGAAATATTAAAGAAAGTCCTTTAAGCAGAAGAAAAATTATTCCAGATATAAACTTGGATTCAGAAATTTTAACTGCCTTAGTAAATACAATAATGTCTTCTTTTCTTTTTTTTTTAAGATTTTATCCATTTATTTGAGAGGGAGAGAGAGAATGTGAGAGAGCACAAGCAGGGAGGAGGGAAAGAGGGAGAGGGAGAAGCAGACTCCCACTGAGCAGAGAGCCCAACAAAGGGCTTGGTTCCAGGACCCTGGGATCATGACCTGAGCTGAAAGCAGACACTTAACTGACTGAGCCACCCAGGTGCCCCTCTTTTTTTTTTTTTTTTTTAACACTTATTTATTTATTTTAGAGAGAGAGCATGCAGGGGGTAGGGGCAGAGGGAGAGGAAAGAGAGAATTTCAGGCAGACTCCATGCTGAGCTTGGAGCCTGACACAGGACTCAACCTCACAACCCTGAGATCATGACCTGAGCCAAAATCAAGAGTCATTCGCTCAACTGTCTGAGCCACCCAGGTGCCCCAATAATTATTTTTTCTTATCACTTAATTTTATCACTTAAATCATTATAGAAAATATCAACTGTGGGGTGCCTGGGTGGCTCAGTCAGTTAAGGCTCTTGATTTTGGTTCAGCTCATGATCTCACGGTCCTGGTATTGAGCCCCGCATTAGGCTCCACACTCAGCAGGGAGTCTGCTTGAGATTCTCTCTCTCTCCCTCTCCCTCTGCCACTCCTTAGCTCATGCTCTCCGCTCTCTCTCCCTCTCTCTCTAAAATAAATGAATAAATCTTTAAAAAAAAAAGAGAGAAAGAAAATATCAACTGCTTAAAACAGACACACACATACACACATATATATATATAAGCATATATATATGACTTATAAAATGATAAAATTATAAACCCTACAGCAACCACTAAAATAACACAATGAAGAGTTATAGATAACAGACCAACAAAGGACAAAAATGGAATCAGAAAAGTTACTCAATCCAAAAACAAAGTACAAAAAAAATAGTAAGAGGAATTTAAAAGGAGATGATAAAAACTGAATAAAAGGATATAGTCCAAACATATGTATGAAAGCCCAAGAACAATACTCAAATTAAATGTAAATAGCTTAAATCCACCAATCAAAAAGCAAATTGTCAAACTGGATTAAAAAAAAAGTAATACCCAATTACATGCTGCCTATAAAAAACTCATATTAAATATAAAAATTAAAGGTACATACCATGCAAATACTAATCAAAATTAAAATGAAGAGGCTATAATAAAGTTAGATTTCAGAAAAAAAACTTTACCATAATTAAAGATAGCCACTTCATAATGAGAGAGGTCAATTCATCAGTAATAAATACCAATTCTAAATATTTATACACCCATCAAAGTAAATCTCAAAGTGATGGAACTGCAATGAGAAGTAGAAAAGGTGTCATGAGCATCTACCTTCAGCTCAGGTCATGATCCCAGGGTCCTGGGATCTAGCCCCACATCGGGCTCCCTGCTCAGTGGGGAGTCTGCTTCGCCCTCTGACTCTCCCCCATCTCGTGCTCTCTCACTCTCTCTCTCTAAAATAAATAAAAAAATATTTTTTAAAAAAAGGTGTCGGGCGCCTGGGTGGCTCAGATGGTTTAAGCGTCTGCCTTCGGCTCAGGTCCTGATCCCAGGGTCCTGGGATAGAGTCCCGCATCGGGCTCCCTGCTCCATGGGAGCCTGCTTCTCCCTCTGCTTCTCTCTCTCTCTCTCTGTCTCTCATGAACAAATAAATAAAATCTTTAAAAATCAATCAATCAATCAATCAATCCCCAAAAGGTAGTATATTAAAAAAAAAAAAAGGTGTCATTTTTGTCAAAAATTTCAATACTCCTCTCTCAATAATGGATAAACCATGTAGTTAGAAAATCAGAAAGCCATGAGAGACTATGGACTTCAGGAGACGAACTGAGGGTTTCAGAGGGGAGGGGGTTGGGGGGATGGGTCAGCCTGGTGATGGGTATTAAGGAGGGCACGTATTGCAATGAGCATTGGGTGTTATATGCAAGTAATGAATCACGGAACACTACATCAAAAACTAATGAAGTACTATATGGTGACTAACATATTAAAAAAAAAAAAAGAATGAACTTCTAAGAAATTTTAAAAAAAAGTAAGTAAAAAGAAAGAAAATTTGAACAACATTATCAACCAACTTAACCTAAGTGACATGACTATAAAATTTATCAACAATAAACATTCAAGTGTGCATGAAATATATACCAAATTAGGTCCTATCATAGGCCATAAAACAAGTCTCAACAAATTTATAAGGATTTAAGTCATACCAAGTATGTTCTCTGACCTCAGTGGGATAAATTACAAATCAATAACACAAAAATATCTCAAAAGTCTTCTAAATATTTGGAAACTAAATAACACACTTCTAAATAACTCATGAGTCAAAGAGTATTTTTGATTCGATGAAACACAATTTCTCCAAATTTTGCCAAATCCAACTAGAGCAGTACTTACAGGGGAAATTTATAGTACTAAAATGCTTATATGAGAAAAATAGAAAGGTCTCAAATCAGTGACCTCAACTTCTACCACAAGAAACTGGAAAAAGAAGAGCAAATAAAACCTAAGGAAGCAACAGGAAGGAAATAAACATCAACATGGGAATCAGTGAATTAGAAAACAGAAAACACAGTAAAACAATAAAAACAAAACTTGGTTCCTTTAGAAGCTCAATAACATTGAAAACATCTAGCCATCAGGAAAAAAAGAAAGATATAAATTTCCAATATTAGAAATAAAACAGATAACGTGACTAAAGATTCTGCATATAGTCAAAAGATAAAAAGGAAATATTGTGAATGATTTTATACCAATAAATTTGACAATTTAGATGACATGGACTAGTGACTCAAAAGGCACAAACTTTTCAAGCTTACTCAAGAAGAGTTAGATTACCTGAATAGCAATACAACAAACAAATTAGTTGTTTAAAACTCCCACAAAGAAAACTCCAGGCTTAGGTAGCCTCAAGGTGGTTGCTTCCAAACAATTAAGAGTATAATAATACCAATTCTAGGAAAATTTTCCAGAGAATTGAAGAGAAGGGAATACTTCTGAACTCATTCTATGAGGCCCTTTACTTTGCTTTTAAAAAGAAAAAGAAGTATTACCAAAAAAAGAAAAAGAAAACCAAACACCAGTATTTCTCATGAATATAGATGAAAAAAATATTAACAAAATGTGAGCACATTGAAGCCAACAATGTATAAAAGATTAATACAACATGGGGTGCCCAGGTGGCTCAGTCATTAAGCGTCTGCCCTCGGCTCAGGTCATGGTCCCAGTCCTGGGATTGAGCCCCACATTGGGCTCCCTGCTCGGCAGGAAGCCTGCTTCTCTCTCTCCCACTCCCCCTGCTTGTGTTCCCTCTCTCACTGTATCTCTCTGTCAAATAATAAAATCTTTAAAAAAAAAAAATACATCATAACCAAGTGCGTTTGATTTAACATTTGAAAATCAAAGTAATTAATGATAGAAAATTTTAAAAGAAAACCATGTAATCATTTCAATTGATGCCAAAAAAGAGTTCAACAAAATCCACCATTTATTTCTGATTTTCTAAAAATCTCAGCAAACTGATAGAACTCCTCAACCAGATAATCATATCTACAAAAATAATATAGCTAACATAATTATTAATGGTGAAAGTCTAAATACTTTACCCCTAAAATCAGGAATAAGCAAGAATGTGCAGTCTCACCATTTCTATTAAACATTGTGCTGGAGTTCCAGTGAGTGGAAAAAGTCTAAATAAATAAATAAATTCAGATTGAAGTAATGCTATCTTTATTCACCATTGACATGATCATCTATGTAAAAAGAAAAGTTCCCATATGACCTACAAAAAAGTTTCCAAAACTAATGTAAGAGTTCAGGAACGATCCACAATATAAGATCAATATATTTAAAAATTATAGTTCTGTGTACTAGCAACAAATAATAAGAACTTAAAATTAAACACCAATACCATTTACAAAACCATCAAAAATTTTGAACTACAGGGGGCGGAGCAAGATGGCAGAGGAGTAGGAGACCTGGATTTCGTCTCCTCCCAGGAATTCAGCTGGATAGGGATCAAACCATTCTGAACACCTACAAACTCAACAGGAAATCAAAGAAAAGAATAGCAACAACTCTCTGAACAGAAAAGCGACCACTTTCTCGAAGGTAGGACGTGCAGAGAAGTGAATCAGAGCCGATATTTGGGAGGATAGGCGGCGGGGGAGGGGGCCTCCGTGGGCCGCTTCTGGCAAGTGATAGAGCAGCAGAGCACAAAATCAGAACTTTTAGAAGTCCACTCCGCTGAGGGACCTCGCTCCAGTGGCTAAGCGGGGGGTGGAAACCTCATGGGACAGTGTGGTCTCAGGACCCTCGGGGTCACAGAAAGTCCGGGGGTGCCTGAGTGTGGCAGAGCTCCCAGGTATTGGAGTGGGGAAACCGGCTGCAGAGACGGAGCTCAGGCGCGGGCTCTCAGCTCCCGGTTGCCATAAACCGTGATCCGCAGCACAGTCGGGCCACTGCTCCTCCAGCAGGGACCCAACAAGCGGCAGATCCGGGGAGACTCCCCTTCCTCCCCTGGGAGGAGCGGCACGGGAGTCCACCGCAGGGATCTGCTGGGTTTGGAGACTCCACACAGGGTCGGGTGCCAGAGATAGAAACGCTCAGTCACAGGCTGGGTGAGCACAGAGTGCGGCCAGAGAGCGGGGAGACGGGAGTGATTGACTGCTTTTCTCTGGGCGCTCACTGAGGAGCGGGGCCCGAATTCTCGGGTCCTCTGCGGCGGAGATTGGGAGGCTGCCATTTTCACTCTCAGCCTCCAAAGCTGTATGGAAAGCTTGCAGGGAACAAAAGCTCCCAAGAGCAAACCCAAGCAGATTACTTAGCCCAACCGGGCAAGGGCGGGGCAATTCCACCTCCAGCAACCACATTTGGGAACCACGGCAACAGGCCCCTCCCCCAGAAGATCAGTGAGAACAGCCAGCCAAGACCAAATTTACCAATCAATGAGAACGGCAGAAATCCAGCACTAGGGGAATAATACACATAGAATCCATGGCTTTTTTACCATGATTCTTTAGTCTTTCAAAGTTAATTTTTTTTAACTGTCTTTTTTTTTAATTTTTCTTTTCCCCTTTTTCAACCAACATCTTATCAATCCCTTTTTTAAAAAACATTTTTATTTTTCATTTTTAGAGTCATATTCTATCCCTTCATAGTAGTTACCCATATTTTTGGCATGTATATATAAGTTGTTCTCTCTTTAAAATTTTGAGATAGTTTCTTCTAACAGATCAAAATATACCCTAAATCTCTAGTGTATGGTTTTGTTCTACTCTTCTGCCTGATCACATTCTCTCCCTTTTTTTTTCTTTTTTTTTTAAATCCCTCTTCTTTCTTTTTTCAAACAACTTCTTATCAATTCCTTTTATAAAATTTTTAATAATTTCCATCTTTACTGTCATATTGCATCCCTTCATCATATCAACACTTATTTTTGTACATATATAAGTTTTTCTTTCTTTAAAATTTTGGGAGGCACTTTCTTCTAACAGACCAAAATACACCCAAAATCTAGTGTGTGGCACTGATCTATGCAACAGGCTGATCATATTTGATCATATTTTGGTTTTTTGTTTTGTTTTGTTTTTTTCTCTTTTTGTTTGTTTTTATCTTTATCTTTTTCTTTTTCTTTTTTCTTTCTTTCCCTTTCTTTTCCCCAGGCTTCAGGTCTTTTCTGATTTGTTTAGTGTATATTTTCTGGAGACGTTGTTACCCTGTTAGCATTTTGTTCTCTCATTCATCTATTCTCCTCTGGACAAAATGACAAGACGGAAAAAATCACCTCAACAAAAAGAACAAGAGGTAATACCGACTGCCAGGGACCTACTCAATACAGACATTAGTATGATGTTGGATCTAGAGTTCAGAATCATCACTTTAAAGATACTAGCTGGGCTTGAAAGAAGCATGGAAATTATTAGAGAAACCCTTTCTGGAGAAATAAAAGAACTAAAATCTAACCAAGTCAAAATCAAAAAGGCTATTAATGAGGTGCAATCAAAAATGGGGGCGCTAACTGTTAGGATAAATGAGGCAGAAGAGAGAATCAGTGATATAGAAGACCAGATGATGGAAAATAAAGAAGCTGAGAAAAAAGAGATAAACAACTACTGGATCACAAAGGCAGAATTTGAGAGATAAGTGATACCATAAGACGAAACAACATTAGAATAATTGGCATCCCAGAAGAAGAAGAAAGAGAGAGAGGGACAGAAGGTATACTGGAGCAAATTATAGCGGAGAACTTCCCTAATTTGGGGAAGGAAACAGGCATCAAAATCCAGGAAGCACAGAGAACCCCTCTCAAAATCAATAAAAATAGGTCAACACTCCGACATCTAATAGTAAAACTTATGAGTCTCAGAGACAAAGAGAAAATCCTGAAAGCAGCTCGGGAGAAGAGATATGTAACCTACAAGGGTAGAAACATTAGATTGGCAACAGACCTATCCACAGAGACCTGGCAGGTCAGAAAGACTGGCATGATATATTCAGAGCACCAAACGAGAAAAATAAGCAGCCAAGAATACTATATCCAGCTAGGCTGTCATTGAAAATAGAAGGAGAGAGAAAAAGCTTCCAGGACAAACAAAAACTAAAGGAATTTGCAAACACGAAACCAGCCCTACAAGAAATATTGAAAGGGGTCCTCTAAGCAAAGAGAGAGCCTAAATGCAAAATAGACCAGAAAGGAACACAGACAATATACGGTAACAGTCACCTTACAGGCAATACAATGGCACTAAATTCCTATCTTTCAATAGTTACCCTGAATGTAAATGGGCTAAATGCCCCAATCAAAAGACACAGGCTATCAGATTGGATTAAAAAACCAGACCCATCAATATGCTGTCTGCAAGAGACTTGTTTTAGACCCAAAGACACCCCCAGATTGAAAGTTAGGGGGTGGAAAACCATTTCCCATGCTAATGGACACCAAAAGAAAGCTAGGGTGGCAATCCTTATACCAGACAAATCAGATTTTTAACCAAAGACTGTAATAAGAGATGAGGAAGGACACTATATCCTACTTAAAGGGTCTATCCAACAAGAAGATCTAACAATTGTAAATATCTATGCCCCTAACATGGGAGCAGCCAATTATACAAGCCAATTAATAACAAAGGCAAAGAAACACATTGACAACAATACAATAATAGTGGGGGACTTTAACAGCCCCCTCACTGAAATGGACAGATCATCTAAGCAAAAGATCAACAAGGAAATAAAGACTTTAAATGACACACTGGACCAAATGGACTTCACAGATATATTCAGAACATTCCATCCCAAAGCAATGGGATACACATTCTTCTCTAGTGCCCATGGAACATTCTCCAGAATTGATCACATCCTAGGTCATAAATCAGGTCTCAACTGGTACCAAAAGATTGGGATCATTCCCTGCCTATTTTCAGACCACAATGCTTTGAAACTAGAACTCAATCACAAGAGGAAAGTCAGAAAGAACTCCAATACATGGAGGCTAAAGAGCATCCTACTAAAGAATGAATGGGTCAACCAGGAAATTAAAGAAGAATTAAAAAAATTCATGGAAACCAATGAAAACGAAAACACAACTGTTCAAAATCTTTTGGATGCAGCAGAGGCAGTCCTAAGAGGAAAGTATATAGCAATACAAGCCTTTCTCAAGAAACAAGAAAGGTCTCAAGTACACAACCTAACCCTACACCTAAAGGAGCTGGAGAGGGCGCCTGGGTGGCTCAGTTGGTTGAGCGACTGCCTTCGGCTCAGGTCATGATCCCAGGGTCCTGGGATCGAGTCCCACATCGGGCTCCCAGCTCAGCGGGGAGCCTGCTTCTCCCTCTGACCCTCTCCTCTCTCATGCTGTTTCTCTCTCACTCACTCTCTGATAAATAAATAAAATCTTTAAAAAAATAAAAAATAAAAAAAATAAAGGAGCTGAAGAAAGAACAGCAAATAAAGCCTAAACCCAGCAGGAGAAGAGAAATAATAAAGATCAGAGCAGAAATCAATGAAATAGAAACCAAAAGAACAGTAGAACAGATCAACGAAACTAGGAGCTGGTTCTTTGAAAGAATTAACAAGATTGATAAACCCCTGGCCAGACTTATCAAAAAGAAAAGAGGAATGGGGGCGCCTGGGTGGCTCAGTCGTTACGCGTCTGCCTTCGGCTCAGGTCATGGTCCCAGGGTCCTGGGATCGAGCCCCGCATCGGGCTCCCTGCTCCGCGGGAAGCCTGCTTCTCCCTCTCCCACTCCCCCTGCTTGTGTTCCCTCTCTCACTGTGTCTCTCTGTCATATAAATAAATAAAATCTTTAAAAAAAAAAAAAAGAAAAGAGGAATGGCCCAAATCAACAAAATCATGAATGAAAGAGGAGAGATCACAACCAACAGCAAAGAAATACAAACAATTATAAGAACATATTATGAGCAACTCTATGCCAGCAAATTAGATAACCTGGAAGAAATGGACGCATTCCTAGAGATGTATCAACTACCAAAACTGAACCAGGAAGAAATAGAAAACCTGAACAGGACTATAACCACGAAGGAAATTGAAGCAGTCATCAAAAATCTCCCAACAAACAAAAGCCCAGGGCCAGATGGCTTCCCAGGGGAATTCTACCAAACATTTCAAGAAGAATTAATACCTGTTCTTCTGAAACTGTTCCAAAAAATAGAAATGGAAGGAAAACTTCCAAACTCATTTTATGAGGCCAGCATTACCTTGATCCCAAAACCAGACAAAGACCCCATCAAAAAGGAGAATTACAGACCAATATCCTTGATGAACATGGATGTAAAAATTCTCACCAAAATACTAGCCAATAGGATCCAACAGTACATTAAAAGGATTATTCACCATGACCAAGTGGGATTTATCCCTGGGCTGCAAGGTTGGTTCAACATCCGCAAATCAATCGACGTGATACAATACATTAAAAGAAAGAACAAGAATCATATGATCCTCTCAATAGATGCAGAAAAAGCTTTTGACAAAGGACAGCAGCCTTTCTTGATCAAAAGTCTTCAGAGTATAGGGATAGAGGGTACATACCTCAATATCATAAAAGCCATCTATGAAAAACCCACAGCGAATATCATTCTCAATGGGGAAAAACTGAGAGCTTTCCCCCTAAGGTCGAGAATGCAGCAGGGATGTCCACTATCACCACTGCTATTCAACATAGTATTAGAAGTCCTAGCTACAGCAATCAGACAACAAAAAGAAATAAAAGGCATCCAAATCGGCAAAGAAAAAGTCAAACTCTCACTGTTTGCAGATGATATGATACTTTACGTGGAAAACCCAAAAGACTCCACCGCAAAGCTGCTAGAACTCATACAGGAATTCAGTAAAGTGGCAGGATATACAATCAATCCACAGAAATCAGTGGCATTTCTATACACCAACAACAAGAAGAAGAAAGAGAAATTAAGGAGTCCATCCCATTTACAATTGCACCCAAAACCATAAGATACCTAGGAATAAATCTAACCAAAGAGGCAAAGGACCTGTACTCAGAAAACTATAAAATACTCATGAAAGAAATTGAGGAAGACACAAAAAATGGAAAAATGTTCCATGCTCATGGATTGGAATTACAAATATTGTGAAGATGTCAATGGTACCTAGAGCAATCTACACATTCAATGCAATCCCCATCAAAATACCATCCACTTTTTTCAAAGAAATGGAACAAATAATCCTAAAATTTGTATGGAACCAGAAAAGACCCCGCATAGCCAGAGGAATGTTGAAAAAGAAAAGCAAAGCTGGCGGCATCACAATTCCGGACTTCCAGCTCTATTACAAAGCTGTCATCCTCAAGACAGTATGGTACTGGCACAAAAACAGACACATAGATCAATGGAACAGAATAGAGAGCCCAGAAATGGACCCTCAACTCTATGGTCAACTCATCTTCAACAAAGCAGGAAAGAATGTCCAATGGAAAAAAGACAGTCTCTTCAACAAATGGTGTTGGGAAAATTGGACAGCCACATGCAGAAGAATGAAACTGGACCATTTCCTTACACCACACACAAAAGTAGACTCAAAATGGATGAAAGACCTAAATGTGAGACAGGAGTCCATCAAAATCCTAAAGGAGAACACAGGCAGCAACCTCTTCGACCTCAGCCACAGCAACTTCTTCCTAGACACTTCACCAAAGGCAAGGGAAGCAAGGGCTAAAATGAACTATTGGGACTTCATCAAGATTAAAAGCTTTTGCACAGCAAAAGAAACAGTCAACAAAACCAAAAGACAACCGACAGAATGGGAGTAGATATTTGCAAATGACATACCAGGTAAAGGGTTAGTATCCAAAATCTATAAAGAACTTATCAAACTCAACACCCAAAGAACAAACAATACAATCAAGAAATGGGCAGAAAACATGAACAGATATTTCTGCAAAGAAGACATCCAAATGGCCAACAGACACATGAAAAAGTGTTCAACATCACTTGGCATCAGGGAAATACAAATCAAAACCTCAATGAGATACCACCTCACACCAGTCAGAATGGCTAAAATTAACAAGTCAGGAAATGACAGATGTTGGCGAAGATGAGGAGAAAGGGGAACCCTCCTACACTGTTGGTGGGAATGTAAGCTGGTGCAACCACTCTGGAAAACAGTATGGAGGTTCCTCAAAAAGTTGAAAATAGAGATACCATATGATCCAGTAATTGCACTACTGGGTATTTACCCCAAAGATACAAATGTAGTGATCCAAAGGGGTACATGCACCCCAATGTTTATAGCAGCAATGTCCACCATAGCCAAACTGTGGAAAGAGCCAAGATGTCCATCAACAGATGAATGGATAAAGAAGATGTGGTATGTATATGTATACATATATATATATAGACACACACACACACACACACACACACACTGGAATATTATTCAGCCATCAAAAAATCCGAAATCTTGCCATTTGCAATGACATGGATGGAACTAGAGGGTATTATGCTAAGCGAAATAAGTCAATCAGAGAGACAAGTATCATATGATCTCACTGATAGGAGGAATTTGAGAAACAAGACAGAGGATCACAGGGGAAGGGAGGAAAAAATGAAACAAGATGAAACCACAGAGGTAGACAAACCGTAAGAGACTCTTAGGAAACAAACTGAGGGTTGTTGGAGTGGTGGGGGGTTGGAGGGATGGGGGGGCTGGGTGATGGACATTGGGGAGGGTATGTGCTATGGTGAGTGCTGTGAATTGTGTAAGACTGATGAATCACAGAACTGTACGCCTGAAACAAATAATACATTATATGTTAAAAAAAGAAGAAGAAGAAGAAGAAGAAGAAAATAGGAAGGGAAAAATGAAGGGGGGAATATCGGAGGGGAGGACAAACCATGAGAGACTATGGACTCTGAGAAGCAAACTGAGGGTTCTAGAAGGGAGGGGGGTGGGGAGATGGGTTAGTCGGGATGGGTATTAAGGAGGGCATGTATTGCATGGAGCACTGGGTGTTATACACAAACAATGAATCATGGAACCCTACATCAAAAACTAATGATGTAATGTATGGTGCCATAATAAAAAAAAAAGTATATGGATTAAGAAGGAAGAAATAAAACTATCTTTGTTCTCAGATGACATGATCACTTTTACAGAAAATCCTAAATTTAAAAAAATCCAAGCTAATTCACAAAGAATCTTGGAACTAACTTAATTAGTGATTACAGTGAGGTTGTGGGGACAAGGTTAATATACAAATGTTAATTTCTTTCCTATATACCAACAATGAATAAGTAGAATCTAAAACTAAAAACAGTATCATTTACATTAGCACCCCAAAAATGAAATATGTAGGTATAAATTGACCAAAACATGCATAAGGTCTATATGAGGAAATGACAAAACTATGATGAAAGAAATAAAATATGAACTAAATAAATGGAAAGATATCCCATGTTCATGGATAGGAAGCATCAAGATGTCAGTTCTTCCCAATTTGATCCACAGATTCAATGCAATCCCAATCAAAATCCTAGAAATTGAGATGTCCAGATATTGACAAACTCATTCTAAAATTTATGGAGAGGCAAAAGACTCAGAATACCCTCAACACAATATTGAGGAAGAAGAACAAAGTTGCAAGACTGACACTATCAGACTTCAAGACTTACTATAAAGCTAGAGTCATCAAGACAGTATGGTATTGGAGAAAGGAGCAAAGGAGCAGAAGCAATACAATGGAGCAAAAATAGTCTCTTCAACAAATCATGCTGGAACACCTGGGCATCCACATGTGGAAGAATAATCTAGACACAGACCTTATACCCTTCACAAACATTAACCTAAAATTGATCACAGACCTAAATGTAAATCAGAAAAAATAGACTCCTAGAAGATAACATAGGAGAAAATCTAGAGGACCTTAGGTAGCGTGTTGACTTTTTATATATGACACCAAGTGCTCAATCCATGAAATAAATAATCAGTAAGCTGGACTTCACTAAAATCAAAAACTTCTGCTCTGTAAGACAGTATCAAGAGAATGAGAAGACAAAATACAGACTGGGGGAAAATATTTGAAAAACACACATCCTGTAAATGACTCCTCCAAAATAAACAAAGAGCCCTTAAAACTCCATGGTAAAAAACAAATAACCCAATTTAAAAATGGGCCAAGGACCTTAACAGACATCACTCCAAAGAAAATATATAGATGCCAATAAGCATATGAAAAGATACTCCACATTATATGTCATCAGGGAAATGTAAATTAAAACAACAATCAGATATCACTATATACCTGTTAGAATGGCCCAAGTCCAGAGCACTGACAACATCAAATGATGGCAAGAATATGGAGCAACAGGAATTCTCATTCATTGCTGGTGAGAATGCAAGATGGTACAGCCACTTCTGAATTCAGTTTGGTGGTTTCTCACAAAACTAAACATACTCTTACCATGCAATCCAGCAATTGTTGCTCCTTGATATTTACCCAAAGGAGTTGAAAACTTATGTCCAAACAAAAACCTGCACATGGATGTTTGTAGCAGCTTTCTTCATAATTCCCCAAATTTGGAAGCAAGCAAAATGTCCTTCAGTAGGTGAATGGATAAACTGGTACACCCAGACAAGGGAATATTATTCATCACTAAAAAGAAATGCATTATTGAGCCATAAAAAGACATAGAGGAACCTTAAACACATATTACTAAGTGAAAGAAGCCAATCTATATGAGGCTACATACTTATGATTCCATCTATATTACATTCTGGAAAATACAAAACCATGGAGACAGTAACAAGATCAGTGGTTGCCAGAGATCAGGGGAGAGGGAGGAATGATTAGGGCAGTAAAAGTACTCTGTATGATATCATAATGTTAAATACATGTCATTATACATTTCCAGACCCATAGATGTACAACACCACGAGTGAATTGTAATGTAAACTATAGACTTTGGGTGATTATGATAGGTCAATATAGGCTCATCAATTATAACCAGTCCAAGCTGGTGGGGGATATTGATGATGGGAGATGCTGTGCATGTTTGGGGGCAGGGAGTATATCTCTGTACTTTCCCTTCTATTTTGCTGTGAATCTAAAACTCTGAAATAACTATTGATTAAAAAGAAGAAGACGAAGAAAGAAATTTTAGTATTAGTACAATCTCACCTTCCATAGTCATAAAGGCCCAAGAATGAAGCTAGGTCTGATCTGAAGACAGGCCCAGAGAGTAGATCTAGGAATAGGGAGTTGGGGAATACAGACTAAGAGCTTGAATTTTGGGCGGTAGACAGAACTAGGTTAAAACCCTAACCCTGCCATTTACCGGCCATGTGACCTTGAGCAAGGGCCTAGCCTTCTTTGAGTTCTCAGATTTCTCCTTTGTAAAGAGTGATAGAAAGCAGCAGATGCAAGGAAGTGGTAGTATAAAGAGTAGTAGCCTTCTAGGGTGGCTGGGGGGGGGGGGGATCAAATAAGATGATGCAGAAAAAGAGTGAAGAATCACATCCTGTATACAGTAAACACAAAACAGCTTTCTAAAAAGAAAAAAATACATCAAAGCTCTGAGCAAGAAGGGGATGCTGAGCATAGATGCTTGGTCACTGGGGGTGAAAGTGAACCCCTAAGGCAGAGTGTCCTGCAGGGTAACCCTTGAGTACAAGGGTCTCTGCCAAGCCCTGAGAGTATTAATAGGCTTGGTTTTATTTTCAGGATGAAATCATAACAGGAAAGAGTGTAAAGACCTTTTATTTTTTTTAATAATCTAGCTAAATGTGTTACTTGTCCTAAGTGAGTTGCTAATGGAACTAATCTACTGGCCACAGCCATGTATTTAGCAGAACAGTCACAAATGTTTAGAAACAAGACTATCTCTCTGTCAATGAGGATGCCCTGTCCTCAAAAAGTGGAGCTTCTTAGGGACAAAAGGTGAGGCTACAGGGACAGTAAGTAATCTGGTCACACCAAGGGAGAGACAAACAGAAAGCCAGACAGATCTGTTGCAGAAAGCAGCAGATGCAAGCCTGAGCTGACCTTTGAAGGTTATGCTCATTGCAAATTCCTTTTTCTTAAGGGTTGTCAGGCTATCAAAGTAAAATTTTCAAAAAGTTAAAAACACGATTCTCATATAAACAATGAGCATATGCCAAAGTTTTATTTAATTACCAGTGAGAGAACCAGCAGGATGACAAAGCTGGATACAGAAATCAATACATACAGGAGGGGGATTGCTGCATGAAGTTTGCTAAATCAGATTCTAAACTAGCTAGTGTCCTACAAGGCAATAAAAGCATAACCACTGGGTTATCTTTCTATTGCACATAAATCATTTGCATCTCTACCAGACAAAAACAATTTGTTCCTTGCCAGTTATTAGTAAATAGTAAACAAAATTACATTCCCCTAGAGCAGGGTATCAGGAAACTAAGGCGTATGGGCCATTCCGGTCTGCCTCATGTTTCTGTAAATAAAGTTTTATTGGAATATAGTCACACACATTTGTTTTCCTACTATCTGTGGCAAAGTTGATTAATTGTGAGAGAGAAAATACGGCTTGAAGAGCCTAAAATATTTGTTATCTGGTTTTTGTTTTTGTTTTTTTAAGCCTTCTGATTTTTTTTATTACTCAAAAAGGCTTCATTTTTTAATTTATCTTTCTGACTCTGTGCTTGGGCCTTTAACACTTTCACAACGATTTTCTGCTCCTCAATAAGGAAAGCATGCTTGATCCTGTCACGAACACACTTAGCACACATGGAACCACCATAGGCCCTGCTGACGTGTTTTTTCGTTTTGGACAACCTCATAAGGACTTTAGGTCTCACAGCACGAACTCCTCGAAGTCGGCCTGGGCACACGCCACGTGCAGATTTTGGTGCTTTCCCAACCTTCTGGGTATAAAGGTAAACGATTCTATTACCAGGGGTTCGGGACAGCCTAGTTTTGTTAGAGGCTGTATTATAGGACAGCCTACGACTGTAGGTCTAACGCTGGACCATTCTGAATGCTTATGGACGCCGTCCCCAGAAGAGGACTGTTTCCTGGCTTTTTATAGGATATGTTTGCTGACCCCTGCCCTAAATAGTCAACACTTAGGTGGGCTTGTTACTCAGTATTCTAGATGACACTGAAAAGATATGCAAGTATCAAATCATCACAATGTACACTTCAAGTATCTTACAATTCTTTTTGTCAATTATATCTCAATAAAGCTGAAAAAAAGTAAAATAAAATTCTGCACTAGGAAAAAAACAGAATGGACATGCTGGGATCTTTTGGCTTTATTTACAAATTTCAGCTAGACAGATATACAGACCAATCGATAGATAAATGGATGGTAGATAAATAGATAGATAGACGAATAGTTGTTTTTTGTTTTTTGTTTTTTTTTTAAACAAGGCTAACTGCCCTTCAGGGTAAATGCAACTTCCACTCCAGTAACTACGGCTGAGGAAGTCTACCACTTTCCTAGGGAAAGGATTATATAGATGGTCAACCACTATTTTTTTTAAAGATTTTATTTATTTATTTGAGAGAGAGAGTGAGTGAGAGAGAGAGAGAGAACACAAGCTGGGGGAGAGGCAGAGGGAGAAGCAGACTCCTTGCTGAGCAAGGAGCCCGACATGGGGCTCCATCCCAGGACGCTGCGATCATGACCTGAGCGGAAGGCAGACACTTAACCGACTGAGCCACCCAGGCACCGCTGGCCACCATTATTAATACAGAATTAACAGAAGGGGAAGATACTCAGCAGGAAGAGTAAAATGTCTTGAAGACTCTCCTTGGCCCACAGCTCAACCTTTGGTTCACTTTTTCCTTTGATGAGACCCTGCCCACACAGCACTAAGAACTGGATTTGACCCCATCTATGTCTGGAATGGCAGCTATTCCCTGAAAGACTTGGAGGCCCTGTTTGAGAGTGTCTTAAATGAAGGCAGAGAGGGGAGTCAGGACAACTATAAGGATGTCCATTGCAGAATTCTTTAATGGCAACAAAGTAGAAATTACCTAAATTTTCAATGATAGGGAATGCTTAAATAAAAATGGCTTAAATTAAGTCACACAATAAATACTCTGAAATCATTAGAAACGGAGATAAATCTGTGTATTAAGGAAGACATCCATTATATATTGTGGAAAGAACAAATCTGGTCCCAAAGAGCATGTACAATATGATTTATTGTTTTAAAAGATATAAATGCATGAAAAAATCTGGAAGGCCAACATCAACTTGCTAATAGTTATTACCACTGGGTAGTGAACTTTTATTTTCTTCTTTATAATCATCTGGTTTTCTTTATCCTAATTGTTCTATGGGGGGTGTGAAATGACCTGTATCATAAATAAACATTAAAGAGTATTTTAAAAGACCTTCTTCATAGGGAGCTGTGTATTATCAGTTGTTAAGAGAGGGCAACTTGTTTTTATTTCCAATATATGCATCTATGTCAATTTAAGACTTTTTATTAAAAGGATGTAATATAGGGTGCCTGGGTGGCTCAGTTGGTTAAGCGACTGCCTTCGGCTCAGGTCATGATCCTGGAGTCCCTGGATCGAGTCCCACATCGGGCTCCCTGCTCGGCAGGGAGTCTGCTTCTCCCTCTGACCCTCCCCTCTCATGTGCTCTCTCTCATTCTCTCTCTCTCAAATAAATAAATAAAATCTTAAAAAAAAAAAAAAGGATGTAGTATAAATACTTACCCCCAAATAATCTAATGCATCCATGTCATTATAAACCATTATATGAAAAGTAACTTTCCCAAAGAGGACAGGTTATCACAGAGGAGCCAAAAAGAGAAAGAACAAGAGTGGATGTGTATGCTATGGCAAATTAGCTATCTTTTTCAGAACAATGTTAATCCAATTAAGATTCTAATCGTTCGATACAAATATAACTAATATAAACCAGCATTTCACATGACAGTATGTAAAACTAACCCATATGACCCTCTACCTAAAGAATATGCCATATAAAATGGTAACTTTTTAGGACCAACAAATATTAAGCATGCAATAACATTCTCCCTCCCTTTCTTATTTTCCAAGTGACATCCTTGGCCGGCTTCTGGCATTCTGTACATTGCAATATGCCAGGGACTCTCCAGGTAAAAAGATCATGGACATCGATCCAACACCCCCATTGCAATCTGTTTGGATCTGTTGGCCACATGCAATCTGGTCCTGAGGTCAAACTGTTCCACTGAAAACTGAACAACTATTTTGCTCAGAGTTTTCTGTTTTTACGAAACAACAAAATATAAAATGACATGAATACCACAAGATATGTGTCTAACACATTTGTTCAATAGCATGAATTGTAAATTTTACATATGGTACATTAGTGTCTAGGTTCTAACTGAATGGTACTTCAAATCCCCTTCTTTGTCTAGAATAATAAAGTAGTATAGAGTGACAGTGTCCACTCTGTCTTTTTCTTCTCAGGGTAAAAGTATGTGCAATTAAGAAGGATTACAGAAAAAAGAGGTATGGAAGAAGCCTTAAAGAAATTTCATTAAGAAAATTTAATTAAGAAATGAATACTGACACCTTTCTCATTTTTCATATGAGAAGCGGCACTGGGTAGGACCCATAGAACAAAATAGGCTTAGGTTGGACTTAAAAGTTCATAGGGAAGAATTTTACTCGATTCTGATACCTGACATAAATTTGTATGGAGATGTACCTAAATCAAAAGATTGTATAGTATTTAGATAGACAAAGAAGAAAGAGCTAAATGCATACACGATCAAAGGAAGTTTAGACAATTTATATTTCTAAATGCTAGTTGATTTATTCATGTTGCTATGTTAATGCATTTAAAACGAGCCTTGACAAGGCAATTGGGAACGTGCCCTAAGGAATCATTCCACAGTGGAAATTTGTGACCAAAGAGGTCTTTTTTTCAAACTGACATCAGTTTTTCAATGAATTAATTACAAACTTCAAGAATTATGAGATTTCCTAAGTTATTTGTACTAGGAAATGAACAGGAAAATGTAATTATTTTTCCCCTCAAATAATATTTGAGGTCTGAAAAGAAGCTATGAACTATGTCATATTTCTTGTATCTTTCTGACAGTTTGTAATTACTTTTAATGCTGCCGTTCTCTAAATTATTAATGCTAATCTGTCATGACAGGGGCTGAGGAGAACCAGTGATTATATGCCTTTTTACTAGCAAGGCTGGTTTTAAATAAATGTCTTAATCACAAGAAAATAGAAGAGTAGTTACTTTAAAGGAAAGAGACTTGTACCTTCTTCAGGGTTCCTCCCATCCCTTAATATACAGTAAATGCACACTGACAATAGTTTGGGCAGGATGACAATCTATGCAATAATTTCTGAAAGTGACATCGTGTGATGACACCTGGTGATTCACAGACTCACAGAGTTGTAAGGTGTCTTAAAAGCTCATTGACTGCACAACTTGCTCTCCAATGCCCGAACCATCTCTATCAATCACGGCCAATGGCTACCTGTTCTCTGAGTATCTTCAAAGTGACAGGGAACTCCTTCCCTCCAAAGGCACCCATTTCTCCCTTGAGTCAAGATCTTGCTTCCTATAAATTCTACCTACTGGTCTTAGATCTGTGTTTTAGCAACACGTAGGACAGGCAGGTTTTCTTCTCAATACTTGCTTGTAACCCTTCACATACTTGGATATATCTTTGGTATTCTTTCTGGGTCTTTTCATTTTCAGGCTAAACATACCAGCTTCCTTTAACAAGCTCCATGAGATCAGGGGCCCTCTGTTTCATTCACGCCTGTATCTCTAGCTCCCAGCATAACATAAATAATAAATAATAGTTGGAAGAACAAATATAAGACTCTATTAATCATCTCAGTTTCCCACATTTTTCATTTCCAATGACTAACAAACTTGACTGCTCTTTTCCATTCCTTGGCCAATCACATCCAAACTCTCACCTCAATTCACCAAAGAATGGAAGATCCATTCCCCAATTTCCTCTTTCTGCACATTTACACCATCCTTACTTTCTTTCCTTTTGTTTCAAAGAAATAAAAACTTCTTATTTCTCTCCAAGGCTAACACCACCATCTTGTTCTCCCTTCCACCCCTCCTTCAACTATATTTCTAGTCTACCTTTCATCTCCTTACATACACCGTCAAGTATCAATATGCTTGAGCTGGCACCTTCCTAAAAACAAAGCTTTCCCTCTATCTTGCCTTCTCCTCAAAAATTGCCACCTTTTACATCACTGCCAACATCTGTAATCACTTTCTACAGACACATTTTAGTCTCTGTTATAAAATTATCAATATTTAATTGCTAATATAAAAACACACACAGTTGAGAAATGGGAAGTGCGACCCAGACTTTTTTTTTTTTTTAAGATTCTGCGTGTGGTGAAAATAATTAGTGAGAGTGGACTGCTAATAATGAGGTGTCAATCAACTGAATTTAGAGACAAACTGAAGGACAGGACCAAGTTCTATTGTCTAATAAACAAATGTTAGCCCTCTGTAGAAACCTTCTATTGTTCAACATCAACTCATATTTATGCAGACATTGGAATAAAGCTTATCTATCCATAAATATATTTTTTACAAAAGCACACACAGGCAGAATTTTGATGGTCTAAACTCGGTTGCAAAAATAATTTGAAAGTATGCTTTTTAAATGCCTCCCCATTTTAAACTTCACTGTCAAAATTAAATAATGCCATATCTATATCTCACTTTAATTTTCAGCTTGGGTTAATAAGATCAGAAATGAAGCCTCTAAAATACATTCTTACGTTTGCTTTTTATTAACTTGTCTTAACATCTCTATGCTTCACATTTTTCCATGGTTCACCATTTCTTCATGGTCAATAAATCAAGATCATGATTTTTTTTTTAAGCAAGTGGTTGTATTAGGGAATCAGAACCATGTAAAACATTTGACAATAATTAAAACTGTAAGGCTCTTAGTAAGCACTAGGCTAATTACTTGATGTGCATTGTTTCTCTGAGTGCTGGAAGGTATAATATTGCCTCCATTTTATAAATGAGGAAACTAAGGTTCACAAGGTTGTGTAACATGCCTGAGGCGACACAGTCAGTAAGGGGCAAAGCTGTGAATCAAAGACTACAAAACCATGCTCTCAACCAGAACAACATTCCATGCCATTATATTATTTAAACCCTCTCCCTTGAGTTAAGAATTAGGACATGGAGGGGCACCTATGGGGCGCGTCCGACCCTTGATTTTGGCTCAGGTCATGATCTCAGTGTCCTGGGATCAAGCCCCACATTGGGCTCCACACTCAGTGTGGAGTCTGCTTGAGATTCTCTCTCTCCCTCTTGCTCTTCCCCCAACTTGTGTTCTCCCTCTCTCTCTCTCAAGTAAATAAATAAATAAAATATTTTTTTAAGAAAATAATTAGGACCTGGAGGTGCAGAGAGGTGAGTGGCTTATGCAAAGTCACACACTGTTAATTCCAAAAACCTGTATCACCCATCAGGTCACACAGCATCTGGGGAAAAGATGATTTCCAATTATCCTAGCTCCTTTCTCAGGATCCAGTTTCCCCTGGACAGCACTGGAGCTCTGACTGGGGAGATGTGGTCAGGTAGGACATGATCAGTAACTAGAATTTAAGGAGAGAGAAGTCGTGAGAGCTTGAGTCTCTAGTTCTTTATCTGCTAGTCCCTTTAGCTCTGCCCCCTATGGTGCAACCCCATATTAGGGAGCAGATAAGAACTAAACAGAAACCTCTGTGGCCTCAGCATTTTTTTCTACAAGCAGAGCTTTAACAACAGCCTCTCTACTTGGGGAATACAGAAATGACAGAGCCCAAACCCTCTTGGTAATGGAGTGGAATCATCCAAGCAGCCCCTAGTCTGACAAACACTGAATCTTTGCCCTACTTAAAGCAAAAAATCAAATTAAATTAAAAATAAAACCTACAAAGCCCACACCACCACCAAAGTCACAGAGAACTTTTGCTGAGTTGTACAAGCAGAGGACATTTTTGCAGAACACATTTGCATTTGAAAGTACCAACACATCCTAAATGTGCAGTGTATGCACAGATCTGTGCAGTAGCAATTAGGAACAGAAATAACCAGCGCAACTGAATTAGAGTTGATGAGATTCTGGTGTTCAAGGCAGCCGCGTCCTTTATATGACTAATCCCCACACATTCTTGGGGTTTCAGATTAGATGTTGCTTTTTCTACAGTTTCCCAAACTCCCTAAGTCTAGGCTATGTGCCTATCTGATGAGTTTCACCTTGTATTTCTCCTTCTCACGGCACTTGTTGCCTGAGGTCAGTTTTGCCAGTTTACTTCTTGGTTTCTTCCACTAGATGTAGGCTTTGTGAGAGCTGCCTTATACACCGTATCACTAGTATGTCTCACAATGCCTGGCACAAAATAGTTGCCCAATAAATGTTTTGGAGTGGATTAAGAATAAACAAGCAGAGGTGGAAAATGAGACAATTACTTATAAAAAGTAAAAAATCTATCCAACTCAGATACTAGCTCCAATTATAAAATGTCACAAGACCAGGATACGACGTGGTAAGTGGTGGCCATACAACTGAGTCAGAAATATAGAACCATAAAAAAGGAAACTATCAGGTCCAGACCTTGATGGCATCATCATGCTCACTCCTGGATAAGAACTCTACTCAAACTCTATCCATGGCAGCATTGGCAGTTATATAATACCCATGAACTGGTATATACCTACCTTACCAACTTATCTAAGATTCTCTCTCTCCCTCTCTGAAAAAAAAATCCATGTTGTTTTAAGTTTGTGGTAACCTGTTACAGCAACAACAGAACACTGATACACCATCCTTCTCCCTATTAAGTCTATTTAGCTACTCTCTGTTACTACATATCACCCATCTATCCATCTATCATATGTTGCCACTTATCTATTATCACCTATTGTATTATCTTTTACTTACCTATTGTCTGCCTCAATAATATGTATTATATCCAACTATTCTTCTGTCTTTGTTGCCTGAACGGACTCTGTTCCCTTAACAGCAGCCATCTCTCTCTGACTTCCCACCTCTACCCCCAAACACACATGCTTTCCTCCTGGGAAAGGCCAGCAACAACCACCACAAAGTGACAACTTGGATGGTGAGCCCATAGGCCATGGGAAGCCTCTGACCTGCACCTGCCCTGGTATCCCTGTCTCTTCCCACAGCCTCACATCTGGCTTATTGTCCTCTGCTTGACCTTCACTCAAATAGCCTGCTCAGCTATGGATCCTGACTCCACCCTTCGATACTTAGTTCCTCCCAACAGGTAAGTACCTAACTACCCCATCCTTAACCAGCCCAGGTTCAGTCACTCCAACCAATAACCAATATGGCCATGGCTGTCCAAGAAGGACCCCAGAAAGTCATCAAGACATAGTTCATTTACTTCTATGAATAGTATCTGTTTTGTTCTAAGTGAATTTTTCTTCTTTCTTTATAAAGACCTGATTTCAAACAACTTTTACCTATTATTAAGATACCCAAATCAGGAAACTGTCATTTATATTCACCATTCTGGTACCAGGAAGCATTATGTCTTAGAGAATGGTGCCAGCACAGGGCCAAGAGGCCTGTTGGGACGTGTTACCTCTCACAGCAACACTTAGGCAATATTTCCTTATAAAAGATACAGTGTTGTCCTTCTAAGATCACATGCCAGAACTGAAATGGCCATATAAATCCAACCTCATAAAATAAGAGCCAATTTTAACTATTGAAGCCCTTAGAAATACAGGTCCTACAACATATTACTTGCCATAATATTAGATATGAGGGTTTTATATAAATATATATATGTATATACATGTATATATTAAAGTATATATAAATTCTGAGTCCTTGCTTTATGCCAGGTATCAGATATACATACTTTTACCTGCATTTCTTCCTATAATCCTTACAACTCTATAAAATATGTCCCGCTGTTATTGGCATCTAATAGATGAGAGGTTAAGAAACTTGAGGTCACAGAGCTAGAACATAACAGAGTCGAGATATAAAGCCAAGGCTAACTCTCTGAACTATCGCACTACATTTTGTTCTTATCATGGTGAGAGTGGCCAGGGCGTGAAGGAGCATCCTTGCTCCTCGGATGAATCACATCACACCCCTGGCCCTCACTTTTGAAATGAGGGAGGTGGACCATGTGCTCCCTCAGGCTCCATCAAGACCCAGTGGTCTGCAGTTTCCTGAAGTGGTCCCTCTGGTTGGGTTCCTCCCTAGCCAGGATACAGGACACAGATGGATCATCATCACCTTTCTCTCTTCCACATTAACCTCCTGATGTCATGTACATCGTTGTCCTTCCCTCTTTCTAAAGATCATTTAACACCCCATTTATTCACCTTTGATAATGCTCTTCTTTCAAGGTACAGTGAGAGGAACAGCGTTCAAGGTGATTTCTCTGTACTGAGGGCATATCAGGCTCTGGAGGGCCCCTGCCAACATCTTGGTTCTGGAGCAGACAAATGCAATGGGGCCAACATCAACAGTAGAAATACTAATCTAGGCTAGTGAGAGGTAGACAGGTTGACCAGTTCTTTACTGGAGAACCAGAGTGTAGCTGGCATATTTGCTCTAGCAACACCATTTAGGAACTGTCCATCCGGACCCTGAGCCACAGGGGGAGTATCTCATGATGTCAGAAGAGTAAATGCATTTCATCTAAGTCGCCAACTCCAATCAATTATGAGTGGGCCCCTGGAGTGCTGGGGTGAAACACACTTGGAGATGGGTCTCAGCACAGCAGGAAAGAGCACTGATGGATCAATGATGTCTGCCAGAGCAGAGGACTAGAAAAGAGGCACCAGGTTCACTGCCTACTCACAGACCCTGCAACATCAGTGGAAGGCACACACTGTGCAGTCAAATCAGCCTAGGTTCAAATATCAGCCCTCGCATTTACCAGCTGTATAATCTTGGGAAAAATTCTTAAACTTTCTGAATGTCGGCTAAAATGGAATAGTTGTGGTAATAAAGATTGAAATGTTTGGGAAGTGCTTAGTTAGGACCCACTAACTCCTTAGCAATTATGCATACATTTCCTCAGAGAAAAGACAGTGCAAAGAATGCTGCTAAGTACAGCCAGGTAAAAATGCTCTCCTTCTCTCCATCCCCTGAATTGGACCAGAAGTCACAAAGTGGCAGTCATGGGCTCAATCTTGCCTTTAGACCTATTTTATCTGGTCCATGTTGTTGGCTTACATGGTGTCTAAATAATTTTAAAATCAGTTACAAGTTTATTTCACATTTTTAAAAAAATCTATACATCTTACTTCTTTGAAAGGTTTGATCTGACAAGATTGGCCCCATACTCACATGGTAACAGTCCACGGGAGCTAACTAGTGGCTGCTGCCTTTGGAGGGGTCCTGGACTCCTTTTTCTTTCCTTTTTTCATTGTGGTGTATGTCATATATTCAGGAAAGTGCATAAAATACACCACAGTTTAAAGAGTAATTATAAAGCCAACATCTATATAACCAACTCCCAGGTCAAGGAATGGAACATAGCACCCCCAATCTGTCCTTCCAATCACAGCCTCAACATCCCTCCAGGGTCACCACCATGCTGACCTTTGTAATAATCATTTTCTTGCTTTTCATTTTATTTTTATCATGTATGTATGTATCCCTAAGTACATAGTTTAGAGAGCTGTACGGACATGAACTCTTACCAAATGCCTTCTTTTGGGTCTAGCTAACTTTACTCACCATGATGTTTGGGAGATTTACTGAGGTTGACAAATTACATTTATTTTCATTGCTGTGTGGGATGACCCAGCATTCTTTCTGTCATCTCTCCACCTGGCCCTATTATAGGCATTTGGATTTGTGTTTTTATAACTGGACATATGGCTCCCCTGATGCAGAGAAATAATTATCGTTATAATCATGGTCCACTCTCTGACCACTCCAGCCAAGGTTCCCAGCTTCTTCTGCAACCCCACTGTGAGCTCAGCTTGCTGATATCCCCCATGAGGCTTCAACCTAAGTAGGCTCAGTCTGTGCAATTCCTGCTCCGTGTCTCTCCTCAATTCCTAGTGACCTCCCAGCACAGCCAGTAAGTGACCCAGTCAGCTAACGCTGATTGCCCTGTATTTATTGCTCCCTTCCTCCCAATAAGGAATTAAGAGATTCAATGAAGCCAGAACCAGATCACCCTTCCAGTAGCACATCAGGCAGCTCACAGCAGCTCCTCCATGGCTGTTTGTCATTACCTTGGCTTTATGAGTCTTCGTCCAGCTCTCAATCTGTGCAGACAGCTCCTCCGCCAACCCAATTTGAATTAATTTGTCAAGCAAAATTTTGTGAAATAATGTATCAGCTGCACTACTGAAGTAAGATCTATGACTTCTACTGTGATCCTTTCATCTTCTAATTTAGCCATTCTATCAATAAAACCAATCAAGTTTTCTTGGCAAATTTTTCTTTATAAATCAGCTTTATGGGTCATGGATCCATATTCTTCTTGATGTTTATGGATTTTCATTCCTAATATCAGTTCCATTGTTTTACTACAGTGGGAGTGAGACATCTAAGACAATGCAAATAGGGGTGATTTCCAATACACTACCAACCCTCTGTGGTGGGTAGAGAACAAAGTTCCAATCTTCCAGGCTGGCATATAAGGCCCTTTGACCACCTGACCCCAATAAGCCTTCCAGTCTCATTTCTCCCATGCATGAATGACATGACAAGGCCCTGGTGTGTCCAAATCATTAATCCTTTGTATTCTTTCTGCAATGCCCCTTGTGTCAATTAGGACTCTTTAGGTGGTGAGTGACAGAAAGCCAAAGTAATGGCATAAGTTAGCTTAAGATAAAAAGAAATATATTGGCTCATATAATTTAAAAGCTAGGGATAGCACTGACTACTGATGTCCAGTATTCACGTACCACTTGATCAGGACTTCAGCAAAGAGATCACTCTCTCTCTCTCTCTCTGCATCTCTATCTCTCTCTATCTCTATCTCTGTCTCTGTCTCTTTCTCTCTCATACATTCTACCTTATAGTCACATAAATGCTTGCGGTTTTTCCAATATTTACATTTCTCACTTCCAATCCTAAAAGAAAGTCTCCATGGGATATTAGAGGGATTTTCTAAATTCTTCATTCCTTATATGTTATAATATTTATATATCTATGGCCATTCTCAACTGAGAGTGATTTTGCCCCTGATGGGATATTTGACCATGTTTGGAAGCATTTTTGCTTGTCACAACTTAGGGGGCATGCTACCGAGGCCAGAGGTGTTGCTAACATCCTATAACGCACAGGACAGCTCCTACCACAAAGAATTCTCTGACTCCCAATGTCAATGGTGCTGAGGTAAGAAACCCTTCTCTATGCCCTTTGCCTTCTGCTGTGTGAACTGACAGTGAATATATTTCTCTCTCCCACTAAATGCAATAAAACACTGTGTCTACTGCCCAGACCCAAACTGGTCTAGTCCCACTTGGAATGGACACATAGTCTACACAGGGATACTACACATGACTGTATACAAGGTGCCCTGCTGAGGGGTGAGTGGGGCTGACCTGGGTCTGATGGATAACTGACCAGGCAGTGCCCACAAAACTGTACCCAACTAGATGACATCTTTTCCCAATTTTCATGGATTCCCCACAGTGGCAGAAGAGGAAGTCAGGCTCTTTCCTGCAACTCTGGCTAGATTTATATGTTCACTTATTAAGATTTCTACATAGTTCATGTTATTCTTTGAGGTCTTAAGAAGGACATGATGAACTGCCTGCTGCATTAGCAAGCAGACCTGGTAGATGGCACATGTGGTTTCTAGGTAATCCCCCTTGAAGCATCATTCCTGTGTCCCTCTCCCTCCAACAAACTCATCAGAAACTCAGTCTTCTTAGAGGCAGTGCCTGTTGTTGCAGGGTGAGGATCTTGACAGACACCATGGTAGTAGGCTGAGCCTAAGATGCCCCTCAAGTTTCCTGTCCCCTGGCATACATGGCCTGTATAATCCCTGGGACTGTGAATATGCAGAGATATCACTGCCATGATTATTTATGTTATACAGAGATTTTACAGATATAGTTACATCCCAAACCAGTTAACTTTAAGATAGGGAGACTGTCTGGGTGGGCCTGACCCAATCAGAGGAGCCATTTAAATCCAGGTCTAAAGGTCAGCAACAGAGGAGGTCAAACCTTCAAAGCACAAGAAGAATTTGACATGCCATTGCTGACTTGAAGATGGAGGGGCCTACATGGCCAGGAATGTGGGCAGATGACAGTCAGCAAGGAAATGGGAACCTCAGTCCTGCCACCACAAGGAACTGAATTCTGCCAACAACAACAAGAATGAGACTGGAAGTGGATTCATCCCTAGAGCCTCCAGGTGAGAACTCAGTCCAGCCAATACCTTGATTTCAGTCCGGTGCAGCCCTAAGCAGACAGCTTAGGCATGCTGTCCTGGACATCTAACTAGAGAACTGTGGGCTAATGAATGGGAGTTGTTTAAGCTAATAAATTTGTGGTCATTTGTTACAAAGCCATAGAAGACTAAGACAACCATGAACAGACCTCTAGTCTCACAAACACCTCAAGTCCTTTGCTAACCTCAAAACATTTACTTTCTACTTATTCCCACTTTCTTTCCACACCACTGTAAAGTGTGGATGATTTACCTGAGGTTTTTAGAGCCTAAAGCATATTATTTCTGAAACAAAATGCAAGCATACTATTTTTTTTTAAAAAAAAAGCAGTCACCCTAATGCTGAGCTTCACCCAAGAGCTGCAGGGTTTCATGGCAGGCCCTTTGGATTATTTAATATTCCCTTCATCTCTACCGGAGGCTGTGAGCCTGAATAGAGATGATGTCTTGGGATTGTTAAACATAACTCCAGAGTGCGTGCCTGAAACACATTCTGGTTGCTAGAAGATGTAAGATACAAGAGGCAGGGCTGGTCTACACTGATGTAACTCTTCCTACTGAATCCCCAAGCTTAGCCACATAAGAATTTTAAAGTATTTGGGCCAAATGTTCATCTACTTGCAATTTAAGGGATATTTAAAAAGTTATCCACCGGGTCCCACTATAATTTGAAAGATATATTGGAAAGAAGTATTGGGACTTGCGAGAAAATTTCTTGATCATGAATTAAAATTTCATAACACCACTACAGCATTTTTGATGGTACTTTTGTCTGCCTATGAAGCATTTCCCTTGAGTTCAGCTGTTCCATTTGCATTTTTAATATTCAGTTGTTTCTAACTCATGCCCAGACTTTTTGACCATGTTTATATTAGAATCTAAAGAAGAGTACCAGCAATTCCCAATTGTTTGCTACATGCTCCTATAAGTTGTTTTTAAGCCAGATCATTGCACAAAAACACCCTTTTTCTCTTGGAAACACTTTTGTAAAGGGTAAGGTTTCCTGACCAATAATGAGCATCAGAAAAGTTACATCCATAACAAATAAGTTGTAAAATAAAAGGTCAATCATAAACTCCTTTGGATAATTAAAAACTTAGACAAATTATACTTAGTCTATAAAATGAACATAAATATATCTAATATAAAGATTATTATTGCATCCAATATGAACCAATATACTGGCCATTAGTTAACAGTTGGGCTTGTTTTTTTAGATTTAGAAAGACTTTTAAAGAAAGTTGAGAATGGTCTTATTTTGTTTTGAAAGTCTCTCAGTAATTGTTGACCAAAGGCTAGTTTATCTCCCTTTTAAGTTTCCTGGAGCAAGGTATGGTGTTTAGAATCATATCAATTGTCATAAAACTACCCTCAACTTCAGAATTGTTTTTTTTTAACAAAGCATTAATCAGCTAATGCACATGCATGTGCTCGTGTGTGCAGGTGTGTGCATGCACACAGGAGAACCAGAAGTCTGCTTTCTCCACTTCTGATTTCTCTGCCTACTCCTTCACACACACCCCCAACCCACTGGCCCACCTCCTCACTCTTTTCTGTCTTGATCACACTAGTTCAAGTCCTGCATGGAGAAATGTGAAGAGGTGCACAGGAGAGGGATGCAAGGCAATACTTACTTTGACTTGGGGATGGCTTGCGGAGCTAAACATAAAGAAAAGGGGCTGGTATTGGCTGATTATATGGATATAACTATTTTTCCATCAGTTAACTATAGTATTTTCTCTACCTTCTGCTTCCTTTCTATTAGAGAGAGACTCAATAAATAAATCAATATGGTGGGAAATGAGGTAGTCACACTAAATAAAATTGAATAAGCTAAACAATGAAGTTCAGAATTTGAAAAGTGGGAATAATATCTATCCATACTGCCTTTTCATCAATCCTGGAGGCTTTAACTTGGAGTTCTACTCATGTCATTGGGGGTGGGGGAAGTGCAGAATAGAGTGTGATAGGTACTGTGGTTTATTAGTTTGTTTTTCCTGCCCTACATATTCCTCTTTTTTCCCTTCTCCTCTGGTCACAGGGAAGATGCCTGACATAAGCCTACCTACTAGAGTATCCTGTTTTACTGAACACAGCGACTGAGGGCATGGGATTCAAGAAAGGCCAGTCATGTTTCCTCACTGGAATAGACATACAGATGTCTATTCTCTATGACTCTATTTCTCTATGACTAGAGAAATGCCCTTTATGTTGGTTTGAATAATCTAGTGCCAATAGCCACTGTCCCTAGCCACGTGGAAAGAACTTGTCTGCTGAACAAGAAGAACCACACATAGGACAGAAAGGTGGCTAGGTGGATAAATGCATGGAAGGATAAATATGTGAGCTCTCCCTTATCTTCCTTCAAAGGAAACAGAGATGCCAAAACAATTGGATATCCCTCTCATAGACCATGGGCTTTAATCAAATTCATCAGCTACTTTGCCTTGGTTTCCCAAAGCTAGCAACTTGAATTCTCAAAGTCCCAGGGAGATTTTAGTGGACCCCTGACCTTGAGTAAGAAAAGGACCTGACTAACAGGCACTGTCCTTCACCAGCCTTCAAACCCAGAGCCATCACACTGCATGCTTCCAGGATGTGAACTGGGTCACATTGCATGCTTCCAGGAGGTAAGTGTGATCTATCGGCATTGGGCCAGATGGTAGCCAACCCCACCCTGTGACCTATTTTTTGGAGCAACTCTTTCATCCTTCCCATCAAGTAGACTCCATGGTAGCCTTTCCCTGCCAATGCAAAAAGCATGTCCAGATTTTAGGATGAACACAGCTTAGGCTCAGGCTGGGATCCTGGCAACCTATGCTCATCTCATTTTCTACCACCTGCCCCTCTGGCCTCTGCTGCCAGAATTTGGCAGCTGATGTGCTTGCTGGGCCAGTCACTGGGTTATGGAGGGATGACATGACAGCCTTGGCCTCTCAGCATTTATTTAGGACTTCTGAGCCCAAACAGAAGACAAAGCATGCTAAGTATGAGAAATGATTTCAAGTCACCTTCTTAGAATATTTCAACCAAGTGTAACACATAGAATTGTTTGGATCCTGATTCAAACAAACCCAAGAATAAAAATACTACTTATGATGCAATCAGGGAAGTGAACACTGACTGGATATTTGATGCTAATAAGAAGATATTGTCATTTTTTTTTAACATGTGATAGTGGTATTGTGGTTGTGCTTTTTTAAGAGTTCTTGTCTTTTAGAAACACATACTGATATATATGTGGACAAAATGACATGATAGCTGAGATTTGCTTCAAAATAAACCAGTCAGGGTGAGAGAGGTGGAGAGAAGTGGGTGGGGTAGAGATAAAAGATTTCTTTTGAGGACTATAAAAGCTGGGTGATGGTTACATGAGGCTTCACTGTACTATCTTGTCATTTTCTGTCTGTATTTGAACATTTTCATAATAGAAAGTTAAAAAATAATTCCAGGCATCTCTGGAGGCTGGGGTTCTGGAGTCTCCTCACTGCAAGCAAGTGGATATATCTACATTAGCATTTCCCAGATGCAGGAAACTCAGTTGCACAGTGGAAACTATTTTGACATGTCTAGTTCCCACCAAGAAAAACAGGCTCTATACACCATGCCAAGGTGAAGTTAAAGAAAGTAAGGTTCCATCAAGCCACAAAGATCTAGAAAATGTCTATTTACACTCAATGCAACATCCTGGCTCAAGTCAAAACACTACATCTCCACCTTCTGGAGTCAAAGACAAGGGTGCGGTTTCTAATTGGAGGTAGCCCCCTTGAATATATCCAAAAACCACAGGGAACTTAGAAATTACTCATTTCCTTCTCAAGTGGTCAGTTTGAACTAGATCTCCATAATGTGGGCTTTCAATGCCAGTAACTACTTATCAGGCATTACTACTTCAAATATATCCATCATTGTATTGGGGTTCTCCAGAACCAATAAGATATACAAAGACGTAAATATAAGAGATTAATTATAAGAATTGGCTCACGTGGTCATGGAGGCTGAGAAGTCACATGATCTGCCATCTGCAAGCTGGAGAACCAGGAAAACCAGTGGTGTACTTAAGTCTGAGTCCAAAGGCGTAATAATTGGAGGGCCATGGTATATGAGAACATATAACATCCGAGTCCAAATGTCCAAGAACGAGCAGTGCCAATGTCCTAAGGCAGAAGAAGATGAATGTCTCAGCTCAAAGAAAGAGAGTTAATTTGTTCTTTCTCCATCTTTTTGTTCTATTCAAGCCCTCAACTGATTGGATGATGCCCATCCACATTTGTGAGGATGATCTTCATTACTTAGTCTACTGATTCAAATGCTACTCTCTTCCAGAAACACCCTCACAGACATACCCAGAAATAATGTTTTACCAGCTCTCTGGGCAGCCCAGTCAAGGTGATACATAAAATTAGCCATCACAATCATATTAGAAAAAAGCATTCAAGGTTTTTTCCATGTGGTGCTCAGAGACATGAGACTGTGCCTGTTTTAAGCCTGTTCAGTTATGGGTCTTTCTAAGCAGCAAAATAATCCATATGAATGGAGGACCCACCATGCCTGATGTGACGTATCCCTCATTTATTTCTACCAAATAACTGTGAGTGTATGATTGCTGCCCTCTCAGAAAAATAATCTCTGTTTGGTTTTACACAGAGGCAGTGAAAGATCTTTGAAAACTGTGTGTTGAATAACTCCACAGTCTGCTGTGCATCATTTTTATTGACTATGAGGAAGATGTTATCTATGTGGCAGGAGTATCATCTGAGTATGGCTGGACACAGAACCTTTTGAAAATATTTGGCTTTATTCTCACTTGGACCTGGCAGGGACTCAGTGAGGGAGGCAGATGGTGTGGCGAGCACAGTGTGGAGTCTGAAGGAGGAGGAACCACCTGAATATCTCCAGGTGCATTTGCGGACATTGGCATTTCCTCCCTTGCCTCTTATAGTCTCTGATACGCCCAGCTCTAGTGAGCTGTGGGCCCTGATAACCTTCATCAAAGCAATAGAGGCCCATATGCAACAAGGGGATGCAAGTTTCCTCCTGTGTCTCTAAGTTAATGACTAGGTATGACAGGCCCACTGTACCATATGTTCCCCAAAGGCCCTCCCCAGCCTCACTAGCTTTGCCTTTCCTCCTTATTAAAACTCTACACCAGTGGGTCACAGCCTTCAGCATGTATCAGAATCCCTAGAGGGCTCTTTGCATCACACATTGCAGGCTCCACCCCCAGAGCTTCTGATTTAGAATTTGCATTTATAATGATTAGCCAGGTGATGCTGATGCTGCTGATCTGAAGCTCACCCTTTAAGGGGCATGGCTCTAGAGCTCCCTTTGAGTCTGAAACCTTTTCCTGAATCCCAGTTTCCTTGGTTGAGGCCCTCCTCTTCCTTGGCCTAGACCTTGGCCTTAACCCCAGCTGGCAAAACCAGGAAGATCATGACGCAGGGATTATCCTGGTTCACCTTCAAGACTCCTGCTGGTTCACTGTGAGACCTCTACTTAGACACCAACCTTGAAGAAGACTCAATTCTCCTTACTTTCTAGGACACTCTGATTTGAGGTGTTGCTACTACATCAGGACCTGTCCTAGAATTGGGTTAAATTCCCTTAGTTCCTGTCCCACCCATACACAACTTTCTTTGAGCCCTCTAGCCCCAATGATGAGGTCCCAATCCTATGTAACCAAACCAATAGGATAGTGTTCCAACCCTGTGTACCTCTCTCTACTGGAAGCCCGGATCTCAGGCTCCCAACTTGAGTATGGTACCTGTACTGCTGATTCCTCTTTTATTATTATTATTATTATTATCATTATTATTACAATGATTATGATGATGAGCTCTTCTGGGACAGAGAAGGCCTCAGTTCAAGCCCAACTGTATAAACAAGTATTTAGGAAGAATTTGGCCAAACGCCTTTACTCCTCTAGGACTCAGGGCTGGAATAAATAATCTAGCGATGCCCAGTTTCCACCTGCAGATAAATGTTCCAATTCATGGAGCTGGGAGGAGACCCAGGCTTTTCCATTTTTTCAAAGCTTCCTTGGTGATTACATTGCACAACCAGGGTTGAGAGCCACTGGTCCATCCCCTGACTTCACAAATAAATAGGCCAAGACTTGGAAGAGTGGCATGTCAAAGTTCCACAAACAAATATTGGAATCTGACACTAGGATTCTAGCCTCCCAATTCCTAGTTCAGAGATCCATGCAGACACAGGAAGAGATACCACCATCCCATTCCTAGGCAGGCCCAAACCCGAGCAGTGGCTATCCAGCTTGAGCGTGCCACAGAACCACCCAAGGAGTTTGTTAAAATGGAGATCCGAAATCTCACCCAGACCTTCGGCTGTGTAGAGATTCCCACGCACAGATCCCCAAGGGAAAGAAGGAAGGGAAGGTAACTAGAGCACCCCCTAGAGGTCAGAGTGTGCCATCAGCATCTGCCAACCCTCTTCTACCTGGGTTAGTATCACCACCCTGGACTTGCCCTCCATTCTCTGACTGTGATGCTCTGAATAAACCTGACACCTGATTCTGACTTGGGCTCCAGATGTGAGGCGCTAGATTGGCATCTTGGCTTATGACCCTCACCCTTTCTCTCTCTCTCTCCCCAGCTTCCCCAGCTGAGGACATTGTGTGCCTCCTTACAAAAGACCAAATTTCACCACAGCTGGGCAAACCTTCAGAGGCCTTCCCTGCCCACACTAAAGCAACCAACCTCTCCTCTCAGGGGCTAGAAACCGGACTTATTATACACACTATTAGCCATAAAGGCTTCAGGGGCTATTAGAGAGAAACAAAAGTCCCCCCAGTGACTTCCACGGATGGTCTGAAATGTTTGTCATTGTCCTCAAACAACAGTTTGTCATAGGGACATAGAATTCGGCAGAGTGTGAGCAGGCCCCTGGCTCCTCACTGGTTTATTTATGTCATTTATTGGGAGCTTTTAAAGAATTGTTTTTCCCAGTCAGCCAAATGCACTGATGGAAGCACACTGTCAGCCTTCAAAACCAGAATCACATCGTTGTCTGGTAAATATGTTCCTGCTCTTTAACGGAGTTTTAAAATTGTGCTGCATTGAGGAAAGAAAAATGGTATGTGTGTGAGTGTGGCTCAAAATCCCCCCATGCTTGGGGGAGGGTCGGCTGGGTTCTAGCATCTTTCAACAAAATGCAGCAATTTATTTGCGGAAATCCCATTATAGCTAATAGGAGTTAAAAACCATTAAAAAAGATAAGGATGTCTAGCCATTTCAAGATTATATTGTGAAATGTGCCCTGCTAAAAAAGGAATGAATTTTGCAAAGAACATCACAAATCTAGTCATACCAATTCAACTCACAGAAAACAATTAAAACTAAATAAATCTGATACCAGTGCTAAATGTTTTTTAAATCTATCTTTAAATACATCAGGCTTAGAAATCCTCACTACTAGGAAAACACATGCTGCACACTTAGACATCAAAGGCTATTCTCAGGCAACCCCCTTTAAGCAAGTTAATTGGACAAAATTTTGAATTAACATGAAGGAAGATAGTATTACAATTTATAGAATTGGAAATTTCAAACATGAAAACTTGCAAGCTGGGGTAAATCATATCCTTGAACCTGTTCTCTTCAACGTGTTTAGTAGCATCTTGGATAAAGATGGAAAGAAAGCTTGTCCAATTTACAGGGGAAACAAAACTGAGAGAAATAAGTGATCCAATAGAGAATAAAATAAAGATGATTCAGATTGATTTTGACAGCCTTGAGGAAATTGTACCCTTTCCTAAAGTAATTCTCTTCTACCTCTAGAAATTGATTCCAGGAAAATCATCCTAAGAATGTTGGAAGAGGAAAGAAAAAAGAAAAAGAAAAATACATTACAAAGATGTTCAATACAGTCTTATTTATAATATGAGGAACAACAGTAGCATGCTAATACTGGATGGATGCTTCAACAAATCATGATATATTCATTCAATGAAATATAATGCTGCAATATTTATGGAAAGTTTATAATAACAAAAAGAAGTACTTCTTTTATTCTTAAGATTATAAAATCAGGATATAAAATATAAGATAAAAAGTTTTTAAAAATATAACAGATCAGGAAAAATAGCTAGAAAAAACATGGTAGTAGTTCATTCTTTCTTTCATTGTTGCAATTCCCACTCAACAGTCACTCTTTCCACCACTTAACATTTATCAAACACCTACTTGGACCAGGACCTGGGGGTGACTGTTATTCTTTTTTACTTCCTATTTCTCTGTGATTTATAGTTTGTACATGAGGCTGCAATTTCCTCGAGAGGACCCAATTATAATAGCATTCTCTCACTGAGCTTACAAATTTATACAGACTCTCCTCTTTCTTTTAAAATGCAAACTCCCCTGGGGTGCCTGGGTCCTGCAGCCTGTTAAGCACAGGACTCTTGGTTTTGGCTCAGGTCGTGATCCCAGGGTCCTGATCTCAGGGTCATGAGATCAAGCCCCCTGGGTCTGGCTCATACTCAGGGGGAGTCTGCTTGAGATTCTCTCCCTCTCCCTCTGCCCCTCCCTGGCCATGTGTGTGTGTGTGTGTGTGTGTGTGTGTGTATGTGCGCGCGCGCGCGCACGGTCTCTCCCTCTCTCTCTCTCTCAAATAAATAAACCTTTAAAAAATATGCAAATCCCATCTCTGTTATAGGCTCCCCAGGTCACCTGGACCCTCTGCTCTTTTGTTTCTCGGCCCTGAGAGATGCTATTTACCACCTGACTGTAGGAATTGCATGCCTCACAGAGGAGGCCCACTGACAGCTAAGGTCTATCTGAGCTGTTTCCACTCCTTTGAGTCCCCTCCCCAACAAACAAGAAGATAGTCTCCCTAAACCTATTCTCCAATCACAGGTAGTAGTACCATCCTTGCTAATGACCATATCAGTTAACACATAAGATAAAGAAAGGTGTTGACCACACAGCTACCATAATGCCCAGCACCCTCTAGGGACGACTGGATTAATTGGACAAAATTTTAAGTGTCTGCCATCGGCTCAGGTTGTTATCCCGGGGTCCTGGAATCAAGCCCCGGATCGAGTCTGCTTCTGCTTCTCCCTCTGCCCCTCCCTACTGCTCGCTGGCTCTCTCTCTCTAAAATCTTTTTTTAAAAATGCCCAGCACCTTCCAAACCATCTAAATCAGGGCTCTAGGGGTTACAAGTACCTGAAACTTCCTCAACCCAGGCCCCCAGGCACATGCTATTTTCCCTTTGCAGAATATTGTTCTCCCACATGTCTACTCAGCTTTGCTCCCTCGTTTACTTCCTGTCTTTGCCCAAATTTTCCCTTCTCTACAACCATACTATTTTAAAATTCCTGACCACTCACACTCCAGCACTCCCTGTCCCTTCCCCTCCTTTTATTTTCTCCACTGCACCCATCCTTTTCTTGTGTAACATATATCGTATTTATGTTGTTCACTGTTTCTCACTCTCCCACCTCCCCTGTCCAGTAACCGCTGGAATGCAAGGCTCCGGGAAGCCAGAGATATTTTTGTCTTTATTTTCTGCAGCTGTAACCCCAGGCACAAGAACAGTGTCTGGCACATGATAGGCACTCAATAATATTTGAAGAATAAATAATGAGTAAATGGTGAAATCTCAAGGAAAACTGTAAATCATAGCAATCATTTGTTCAACATCTGTCATTTACAGAAAATATTTGCATATGCTATTTCATTAGGCCCTCTTCCAAACTCTGAGTGTGTGATAGTATATTCATTTTACAGGTGGAGAAATTGAGGCCCAGCAAAGTGAAATAACTTGTCCAAGGTCATTCAAGTAGTATATTTATGTGCTATGGCTACCATGGCAAAGTACCACAGGGCATAAACAACAGAAATTTATTTTCTTACAATTCTGGAGCCTAGAAGTTCAAGATCAAGACTTTGGTGGGGCTGGTTCTTTCTGAGGGCTGTGAGGGAAAGATCTCTTCCAGTCTCTTCTCCTTGAATTATAGATCTTTTTCCTATGCCTTAACATAATCTTCCCCCCATGCGTGTCTGTGTCCCAGTCTCCTTTTCTTATAAGGACACCAGTCATTGGATGAGGGCCCCTCTATGACCTCACTTCACCTTAATTTCCTCTTTAAAGGCCCTATCTCCAAATACAGCCACATTCTGAGGGACTGGGGTCTTCAATCTATTCATGTTCCCATAACAGGTAGCAAGCATGTGGCAGTGGTAGCATTGAAACATGAGTCTCTTGACTACACCCCACACCCTTCCAACATCACTGTGCTCCCACATACCCTGGGATAGCCCCTGACCTGCAGACGTGACAACCACCTCCCTACGTGGACCATCCACAGGTACACTGTGCCCGAGCCAGACAGCTTGATTTCCCACTTCCTGGGACAGCATGTGACCCAATTTCTCTCCAGCCTTGAATCTTGTTAATCCAATTCCTCCAGCACTTCAGATTCCATTGTGTGTCACATGGGGACCATCCTCTGTGCTGTGTCATGTACACAGAGCATCCTTCTTCCAAATGGCTCCCGAGGCAGTGCACAGATGTTGCAGAAATCCACAGCCCAAATGATCCCCGGAGGAGTCCAAGATGCCACTATGCAAGGGCTAGTGAGATTTTGCCAGATTTATAGCCTGAGATGACCAAAGCTCCACCTGCCACCCGACTGTTCTATCACCCAGCCTCCCCAAGGTTATTATGTTTCCTCTCCCAAATCTATGATAAGTAAATGCCTTTTTTTGCACATCCTCTTTCAGGACATTTCTTCAGCTCTCCCATGGTGTTTATTTGGTTCTGAGCATTAGACAGTCTTCCCATCGATCAGACACTCTCATCTAAGGCTCAGACCAGGCCTAAGCAATGACCCTTTGCTGTTTCATTGCCACTCAGCTCAGATCCAATGGCACTATTAAGAAAGCCCAATTACTGGACCACAAAGCAGTCCCTCTCCACCATCTAAATTTACAATCAACTCAGACTGACCAGGCAAATTGATAAGACCAACTGGTTAGTGGCTGATAATTAAGAAAGCTTTAAAGAAAAATCTATTTGGGGGGAACAGTAAGGCTTTGGGGCATGGTAGACATGCTTCTGAAGGGAATATTCACAAAAAAGAAGAAAGATTCCCATTAGTCTTATTAATATTGAGCTCCTGCCAAGTCTCAGGCACTGGCTGAGACCTGGACTTGCCAAAACAAACAAGACATGGTTGAAACCCTCAAAAAGTCTACCATGTCATAGAGGTAACAGGAACACCTCATCAAAGTTCAAGATGGTCAAAATAGGAAGCTCACCATGAGACACAGTGCCAAGGTAGACCAGGAGAGAATGACCCACACCCTCACTCTGGGGAATCAGACCGTTGACCTTGAAGCAGATGCTGTTGAGTGGGGAAGGATGCTGGGACAACCACCAGCAACCAGTGCTCACACTGAGCTGCCTCACGATCTCCTGTGTCCCACAGTCCCTCCCCTGGCCTCCACTATCAGCTTAGAGCACTTTGCCAGAGTGACGGGCCATGCGATCCGGCCCTGGGCAGTGAGTCTACACTCCCCTCCTTCTCCAAATACCCACTCACACTCACACACACACTCTCAAACATCTACTTACCTTCACCCGCTTACACACTCACACTCACACACACACTCTCAAACATCTACTTACCTTCACCTGCTTACACACTCACACTCACACATGCATTCGTGAGTGTACACCCACAGGCACACACACACAACCACATTCAGGTTCAAACTGAGGTGGACCCCAAAGGTAACAGGGATCCTGGAACAAAAGGGATCCAATATATGGAGCTATCTGCCCCCAAGACATTTTTAAGGTGAATCTGATTTTTGCCAGGACTCTTTCTATACCAACTTCAGCCTGCTCTCCACACAGAATCAGAAAAACCCTGTGAGATATGAGCCACCCTGGGCCTCCTTCCAGTTCCAAGCCCTCCAGTGGCTTCATATCTCACTCAGGACCCAATGGCCCATGGGGCCTTTCGGACCTACCCCATTACCTCACTTGCCTTCCTCCCACTCTCCCTACCCACCGGGATTCAGGCCTCTGGGCTCCTTCCTCAACACTCTAGGTGTGCTCTCCGCTCCACTGGCCACTCCATTTGCTCTTCCCATGGCTGGGATCTGTCCTTCCCCAGATAATCTACCCCCTTTGCTCAAATGTCATCTTTCCACCGAGACCTTAACTGGTCATCCTGCTGAAAATTGTTCCACTGCCTTTCCCACAGGTCTCATCTCCCAGTCCTGTTTTGCTTTAAATTCATAGTGCTTCTGCCATCTTAATGGAGAGTCTACTTTTTCCACCCAGTTTGTTTGTTTTTGTCTCCATTTGCTCAGGGAGAAGGCAAGCTCCCAGAAGGCAGGGACGACTGTTAATCTGGGCCACAGCGTTTCCCCTGAACATAAGAGAGTGCTGGGACAGAGGATGGGCTCCACAAACACAGAGCCAGCAGGAGATGGATTCATTTGTCTCCCGGCCTCCAGGAGGGAGTGCATGCCAGGACAGTCATCTTTACACTGAGAGGTTCCAGACAAGCACCTTGGGAAAAACCAGAGCAAATGATGGGAAGGGGCACTGCGTGCAGGGCTCTGGGGGCCCCTTTCCTTCATCTGGGACAGCTCCATCTGCATTCATTTTATCTCTGAACTTTTCACATAAGATTGTAAACCTAAAACTAATATTATACTGTATGTTAACTAACTGGAATTTAAATAAAAACTTAAAAAAAAAAGATTACCTCTAAAGAAAGATTTTCAGTGCTTTAGAGAGAACTTTTAAAAACATTGAGGGAAGATCACAGAGACAGAAGGAAATGGACTGGAAACCAGCTCTACTGCTTTTAACAGCGAGTTATTGGCCAAATAACATATGTTTTCAGAGCTTCAGTTTCTGTATGTGAAAAATGAGTATGATACATACCTCCAGGGGTGGTATTAACAATATTTAACAAATGGTGAAGCACAGGCAGCAGCCAATCAGGGAGCACTGGTGTCAACATTACAAAAGACAGGACGGCTGTGCCTGGCACAAGCAGAAGGTCATTATAGCGTGGGTCCCCAAGTCAATCTCAGGGCCTTCCCAGGGAATCTGAGGGCTCTTTGTGGCCCCTCCGAGACACATAGGAGTGTGGGAGAAGGACAAGGTTAATTCAGGGTGAGCAATAAAAACCCAAACCTTTTTGCAGCCACCTTTGGAGTGCAGAACCAGAACGCCCCAGAAATGAAAATCCAAAACAAAAGGTCTGACCCACCTTCTTCCTATAAGCCCTTGCCAGGGATTAAACAGCACACCCCAAAGCCACAGACAAGTCATAATATGCCCATATTTTATCTGGGTCATAATTATGTGCAGCGTAGTTAATGTTTAAAAAGCATTTCTGCAATAAAATGTCTCTAAAATAACCAGCATGAATCACAAGGAAGCTGTGGCTGTGTTTAATTTGATTGCAGAAGAGATTTCTAGTTAGTGGAGCATTGCGGCCAATGGCCCCTTACTGGACACAGCTAAACACAGCCAAGTGATTACATTTCCAATCAGAGGCAGAGTCTGGGACCGACAAGTCCCCCGTGAGAGCGTTTCCTGGCTGAGAAAGCCCTTTGTTCCCTGTCTTGTTCGGCAAGTGTGCTTTCTCCAATGTCTCCCGATTACTGGGCCATTTACCAGCATCTCCAAGGAGGATCTTCGCGTGACTCTTATGAAAGAATTCTCGGCTGAGACTGCCTGATGGCAGACCTCTGTCAAGTCATTCTCTCAATTTGGTGAGCTGATGAAATGCATCAATTATCTCAAAGCACTAAAGTTTGACAATTTCTTCATGAAATGAATATTTTAGTCCCTGCATAACAATGGAGGCAAAATGAGTCGGGAGGAGTGGAAAATTGACAGGCCAGGGTTTTGCAAAGAGAACCAATTCATCCTTGGTACAACAGACTTTCTTCATCCATTCCTTCCCACTTCCTGCCTTTATTCTTTGGCTGCGACTTCCTCAAGAGTCTCAAATGAGTGGTGGTGGGGAGGGGATGTTTGTTTCACCTATGAATTGGCAGGTGCATTGCTGGTTCCGATAGAAATAAGGATGATTTCTGGACCTGGAAGACATGATCCACTAGGTCCAAAGAAAATACTCCCCTGTCCCTGGCTTGGCTATGGACAAACAGACCAGTTATCCAGTCCAGGCTTGTAGATAAAACTGCCGTGCCCCTCCTCATTGCCTTCAGCCTGATTCATAACTAATCAAAACATAACAATCTGCTACAAAAAAATGAACTATCAGAAGTTGCATATCATCTACTCTTCTATAAAAGTATAAGTTGGATCAAGTTAATGTTTATTCCTACAATAATGTGTTTTATACTTGCATTTGAACTTGCTTTCTAAGCAGGTAATGTTACTTTGTGGTTAAGAACTTGGGCTCATGAGTCTGAATGCCTGGGTTCAACTCTTGACTGCCATTTCTTCTGCATCCATAAAGTTGATTCTGTCTGGTAGTAGCCATTATACTGAAATTTCTGCTCAAAGCACTATAAAGGAACCCCTCTAAGCATGTAGAGTACTTAGCAGTTTGCAAAATATTCTAAATATATATTATTTCATGGAGGATATTCTCCCATTTTTCAGGCCTTCACAATGGCAATCTCTCAGCTCAGAAGGTTCCGCTTCCCAGTTAACATTCAGCCATCCTTCAGATCTCAGCTAAGATAATACTTCTTCCAGAAGAAGCTGTCCGTAACTCAGATCTGGTACTTGGAGCAATAAACTACTACTGTACCCTCAATTTCTTCTGCTGGAGCACTCACAGCACTTTACTGTCAGTGACTGCTTGCACATCTGACTTCCCTGCAAAACAGAAGTTCTGTGAAGGCAGAGACTATGTGCATCTTGCCCAGCAGTACATGGCCTGAGCTTCGTGCAATGACTAAACCCAAAAGACATGTAGTATTTCTTTAATGCATGCATTAGTTAATTAACAGATTAATTAGGTTAAAGATATAAAAAATGAGACCTGGTTATGGCACAGATATTTATTATTCCCCCAATATCTGTGTCCCCCCAAATTCCCCAGCCTCCTTTCAGCAGGCAAGGCCATGCGATTAGTTCTGACCAATGAGTTGTAAAGCAGGAAAAAACATGTAACCCTTCAGTGTCAAAGCTTAAAAGAATGGATGGAGGTGCTCCCTGCTCTCTTTCCCCCTGGTGCACTAATTGGAGCATCCACATGTCAAGAAGAAAGAGCCCCAGGATGCAACCACCTGGACCTCTGAATCATAACTTAAAAGAGAAGCAACATGAAGAGGCCTTGGATAAGCAGAGTACTTTCTGTGAGTGACTGTAAACCCATGGAGATTTGAGGGGCTTGCTTGTTACCACATCATAGCCTAGTGTAATGTGACTTATTGAAAAGATCTTCCAGAATGACACAGCACACTGGTACCCAAACACAGATTTCTTGAATTTATAAGTTTAATACTGAGTGAATAATAATGTGTTGCCTTTAATTCTTTATCAGCCTAATATCTTTTTTGTCCTTACATCCAAAATAGCAAAAGAAATAGCTCATAAATCCCTTACACCAACAATCTCTGAAGAAAATGACTAGCCATTTGCTATCAATTTGCAAACATTCAGGGCACATGGGTGGCTCAGTTGGTTGAGCATTGGACTCTTGGTTTCAGTTCAGGTCATGATTTCAGGGTCATGGGATCAAGACCCCTATGGGGTCTCTGTTCAGTGCAGAGTCCACTTGTCCCTCTCCCTCTGCCCCTCCCCTCTGCTCGTGTTCTCTCTCTCTAGCAAATAAATAAATAATCTTAAAATTAAATAAATAAACAAATAAAACCTTTTTAAAAAAATTTGCAAATACTCTCTGTGTGTATTAGGTGGATGCCTCTAGACCCAACAGCCTCTCTATTTAACCACAGAAGGAGCTGTGTGGTAGGAGGAGCATTGTTCTTTGGGAATGAGGCTACCTGTTCCTATGTTCTGATTTGACAGGTTTGAGTCTCTTCCCCATAAGTAGGTGAACGGTCAGAGTTGATTTGTTAGGTAGTTTCCTCAGATGTGATTACAGTACAATTATATTGATAATCAGCTCAGTGTGTGGTCAAAATGTTTTCTAACAACAATGGCAAAAAGTATTCTAGTACACGGAAACAGGAGTCTTTAGGGAATAGTTAATTTATAGGCTAATGTATCCTTATACCAAATATGATTGCAAAGAAGTGTTCTTTCTATGAAGTTAGGCTACTGAAAGGGAGATAGACCAGCTGGGCAGGAATAGAGGCTCAATCTTCCAGTTGGGGTAAGCGTGGGACCTGGCCCCCTAGCGCATTTCCTCACAAGGTAGTACAAGTCATGCTTCTCTGTAAACTGCCTTCCATTCTCCTCCAGTTATGCAGGGCTAGTCCTAACCCTTTAGAAAAAGAACACGAGCATTTAATGAGACCCTATCCTTCAAGGTTACTCTTACACATTCTCATTTAAGCCATCAACACTTTGAAATAGGTGTTTTCCCAGTTCAGCATGTAGCAACTGTGTGGCCTTGGGCAAGTCACTGAAGTGCACTGAACCTCGATTGTATCATCTGTCAAGTGGAGGAACTACCTACTGACCCTTCAAGGCTGAAAAAGGGTCAAGAATTGGGGGACTTCCTGGGAAACAGATTCTGAGATGAAGAAATGCATGCAGGAAGCTTATTAGGAAGCACCTTCCGGAACAACCCCTATGAGGGGGTAGAAGAAGCTAGATTAGACAGAGACTTTGAACCATTATGTAGTTCCAGAATGACCTTAGTAAATCACATGGGAGCTTTAGGACTGATAGGTCCTTTAGAGTTATCCTAGACTGAGGCAAGGTAGGCAGGCCTTTGTATATCCCCCACCCCACCCCCACACACAACACAATCTGCAACTCGTTGAACATCGGCTTGTCACAGAGAAGGGACATAATCCTGGACAAAGCAATTCCCTATAAGCAGGGCAATGGCCAGAGAAGGAATCTGCTGTGAGCCCTCAGCAGGCAACAAACACATCCAGCAGCCCCGAAATGAATACAAAATTCTTGAAGGGGAAATAGACGGTAGACTACAGCATTCACTGCAGTGGTAAATAAAATAGCCAAGAGTTTGCCCTCACAGAGGTCGTAATCCAGTGGTGAGAGGGAGAGAGAAGAGTAAACAAAGAATCAATTATTTGCAATGCAACTGGTGTCATTATATATGCACACTTGTATCCATTTCATATGGAAGAACACATTCCTGAAATAAGAGACTGCATTGGCACCATCTTGAATCCTTATACCATAGTTTATTTGGATTTGTGGCCTGTACATGGCAACTGGTCTTCAAATCCTCTACATCATGGCTTGCCACCCACCATAATTTCTTTTTTTTTTAATGTTATTTATTTATTTGATAGAGAGGCACAGCGAGAGAGGAACACAAGCAGGGGGAGTGGGAGAGGGAGAAGCAGGCTTCCCGCGGAGCAGGGAGCCTGAGGTGGGGCTCGATCCCAGGACCCTGGGATCATGACCTGAGCCGAAGGCAGACGCTTAACGACTGAGCCACCCAGGCGCCCCCACCATAATTTCTTCTAGTGACTGGTCTCAAGCTATTGTTGGGAAATCCTCCCAAGTTTTTACCATGACATCATAATGTCAGAGGCCATACTCTGGTTTCTCTTCAAATCGTATAAATCTTTCGCCTTTTACATAATGTCAGAGGCCTTCCAACCTTCCCATAACATCTGCTGGGTCTCTGCCCTCTGTTTGCCTTACCATAAACTCCAGCTATTGTCAGAAGTGTATACTAGCCTCCAGTGTGATACTCCTCCTTGGGTTATCTGAGCCACGTGCAGCATCATCACTGCCATCCTTGTCCTCAGCTACTGCTGTCAGAACTGTTCTCCAGGACACAATATATACACATGTCAGGGAGAAAGTCTCCTGTAGAGGAAACAGCATATATTGCCAAACATGCTCACTTCAGGATCATGCTGTAGGTACTAACTGGAGAACATTCCAAAAGTGTACCTTGACATTCACTGGTCAAGGGTATACAGAACAGTCTGCTCAGCCCCTAGCTCTCATTGACTGAAAGAAAGACATTAAGATGCAAGACATGATGAAGAAGATACACACACACACAAACACACACAGAGTAATGTAATGGGTTTTCATATTGAAATATTTTATAATTTATATATGGCTTTAGAGCATATTTCAGAGACAAATAGCATTAACAGTACTGCACAGGGTGGTATTAAACAGAATGCATTTGCACAGGCTGTATAGGAACTCATAAAAGAATGACTGACTTAGATGGGGGGAATAGGCAAGATTTGCTGATGGAGCTGAGATCTGAAAGGTGAGTGGGATTTAGCAATGTTCAGGGTTGGGGGTGGGAGCATATTTCAGGCAGAAGCAGCAGCATATGCCTAGCTGGAGAGATAAGACAGAGCATTTGGTACATTTGAGGAAAGAAGCTCATGTGGCTGAAGCACAGAGGGTGAGAAGGTGATGTGAGGATAGAAAGAGAGGTGGAAGTTTCCCTGAGGAGAAAGGGAAATCACAGAGGGCGTTAAGCAAGGGGTGGGAAAATAAAAGGCTGTGATTTTGTAAAAAGAGTATTGAAAGCTATGAGGCTCCTCCCTTGAAGCATCAGAACCTCAGAGTGTTGCTGTTCTCAGAGATGAGACTATCTCCCCATCAACCCTATAACCTGTTAATGTCAGAATAGCAATTCCCTGGCACCTGGGTGGCTCAGTTGGTTAAGCGACTGCCTTCGGCTCAGGTCATGATCCTGGAGTCCCTAGATCGAGTCCCATCGGGCTCCCTGCTCGGCAGGGAGTCTGCTTCTCCCTCTGACCCTCCCCCCTCTCATGTGCTCTCTCTCATTCTCTCTCTCTCAAATAAATAAATAAAATCTTTAAAAAAAAAAAAGAATAGCAATTCCCTAGAGTTTATAGCCTTTCATAGTTATAGCTCTTTATGATTTCATATACTTTACCATTTCATATATATCATGTAGATACATTTCATATGTCTCATATACCTCATCACAAAAGTCCTGTTAGGTGGGCAGAGCAAACTATGGTAAAGAATTTTACATTTTACAGATAAAACTACATAAATTGATTGATGTTATGCAGCTAATGAACAGAACCAGAACACAAACCCAGGTGTCCTTATTTTCACTCTGGGCTCTTTCCAGGCATTTTCCAATGAGAACAGCCTACCCTCAGACAAAAGGTGTGTTTTTTTGTTTTTTTTTTTCTCATCCTTTTTACTGTCATTGAAAAGTAGCTTTCGGGTGCCTGGGTGGCTCAGTTGGTTAAGCGACTGCCTTCGGCTCAGGTCATGATCCTGGAGTCTCAGGATCAAGTCCCGCATCGGGCTTCCTGCTCAGCAGGGAGTCTGCTTCTCCTTCTGACCCTCCCCCCTCTCATGTGCTCTCTCTTTCTCATTCTCTCTCTCAAATAAATAAATAAAATCTTTAAAAAAAAAAAAAAGAAAAGTAGCTTTCTGGAGCCAATTCAGCTGATGTATCAACACAGATAAGAAGTAAGGTTCATGTTGGACCAAGAATCTCCTGACTAGCAGTAGAAAATAAGCTAACTTGTGAACCACTAACAAATGCCAGTCATTCATTCAACAAAAATGTGTTAAGCGCTTATGATGAGCCAGGCATTTTATGCTATTCCAATGGATACAGAGAGAAGTAAGGCAGACACTCTCCTGGCCCTTAAGGTCCTCCAAGCCTGCCTACTACATGCAGTTTGACTCCTTCCTCATTTAAGATATATGATGATGGCTTTCTCCTATTGACTTATTTTACTTAGCATAATACCCTCCAGTTCCAACCATGTCGATGTAAACTGTAAGTATTCATCCTTTCTGATGACTGAGTAATATTCCATTGTGTATATCATATGATTTCACTCATATGTGGAATATAAGAAACAGTGTGGAGGATCAGAGGGAAAGGGAGGAAAAACTAAATGGGAAGAAGTCAGAGAGGGAGACAAACCATGAGAGATTCTTAACTCTGGGAAACAAACTGAGGGTTGCGGAAGGGGAGATGGGTGGGGGGGGATGGGGTAACTGAGTGATGGGTATTAAGGAGAACACGTGATATGATGAGCCCTGGGTGTTATATGCAACTGATGAATTTTTGAACACTACATCTGAAACTAATGATGTACTATGTCTTGGCTAATTAAATTTAAATTAAAAAAAGAGAGAGATGATGATGGAATTATTGACCCCAGTTCTTTGCTACCCTGGAGTAATATTATTCATCCACTTCCCCACCATAGCCTCATGGTGGGGCAAGTTATACGTCCCTCCACTTGACCTTCGGCTTGATCATGTGACTTCTTTGGCCAGTGGGATGTTAACAGAAATAATACCAGACATAATAACAGACATAATACCATAATACCATTTAAAACATATGTCACAGCTAGGCTTGCCCTCTTGTGCTCCTGCCTTACACAAAAGAAAACTCTGCCCGTGGTAGACACAGTCCAAGGAGGATGAGAAACATGTGGAATAAACTTAACCCAGCACACAGCCTGGAGCCTAGCCAGCCTAGAGCCCCTAAGTATCAGCTAATCCACAGATACAGAGCAAAAACTAAATGTCTATTGATGTGTATGCCACTGAGATATTGTGGTTATTTGTTACACAGCATTATTATGATGAAAGCTAACTGATACAGGAGATATACATGCACAGTATCATCCCTTTGAAACAGGCAGGAACTAATCACATGAGCCTGAATGCTGCTATACAAAATTAAAATCAGATAATATCAGCTCCTTGTTTAAAACACTTTAGTTTCCCCCTAAATCGGAAACAAGGCAAAGATGTCCACTCTTACCACTCCATTCAATATTATACTGGAAGTCCTAGACAGTACAATATGGAAAAATAAGAAATAAAGGGCATACAGGTTGTAAAGAAAGAAAACTGTAACTATTTATAGATCTCATGATTAAGTAGAAATCACAAAGAATCTACAAAAAAGCCACTAGAATGTATTTGTGAGTATAACAAGGTCACAGGAAATAAGATCAATGTGAAAAACTCAATTGTATTTCTATACACTAGCAATGAACACTTGGAAATTGAATTTTTTTAATGCACCATTTATGATAACATCCAAAAACATGAAATACTTAGGGATAAAGCTAACATAATAAGTATTAGATTTGTATGCTGAACACTATGAAATATTAATGAGAGAAATAAAAAATAATAAATGGAAAAATGTACTATGTTTAGTACAGAAGATTTAATATTTTTAATTCTCCCCAAATTGATCTAAAGATTCAGTGCAATCTTAATCAAAATCCCACCAGGTTCTTGTTAAAAACTGGCAAATTGGTTCTAAAAGTTATATGAAATGAAAAAGCAGGAACCTAGAAAAGCTAAAATAACTTGGAAAAAGGACAAAGTTTGATAACTCACACTATCTGATTTTCAGAATTACTATAAAAGTAGAGTAATTAAAACATTAGAGCAGGAGTCAACAAACATTTCATATAAAAGGCCACATAGAAATATTTTAGTCTTTGCAGGCCATACAGGCTCTGTCACACCTACTACAGAGCAAGAGCAGCCACAGAAGTTCCTTAAATAAATGAGTATGACTGTGTTCTAATAAAACTTTATTTACAAAAATAGGTAGAAGGATAAATTTGGCCAACAGGCCTTAGTTTGCCAACCCCTATATTATGGTATTGATGAAAATATGAACATATAGATTAATGAAGTAGAACAGAATTCCCAAAATAGACCCAAATATATTGTGGTCAATTGATTTTTTTAAATAAAGGTACACTGATAAGAATCATGACCCATACTATGCTTCAAAGCTAGATCATAGATGTAAACGTAAATGGATCATTGACCTAAATTTAAAACCTAAAACCATAAAACTTCTAAAAGATAAATCTCTACAACCTTGGGTTAGGCAAAGATTTCTTAGATAAAACACAAAAACCATGAACTAGAAAAGAAAAAAAAATTATAAATTGGACTTTATAAAGTTTAAAACTTCTGCTTTTTGAAAGACAGTATTAATAAGATGAAAAGACAAGTCATAGACTAAAAGAAAATATTTGCAAACATACCACTGATATGGGACTTATAGCTAGAATACTTAACTCTCAAAATTCAATAAGAATAAAACAATACAATCTTTTTGAAATAGTCAAAATGCATTAACAAACACTTCACCAAAGAAAAGCTAAGAATGCATGATAAATAAACACATGAAAAGATGCTTAATGTCATTAGCAACTGGGAAATTGCAAATTCAAACCATAATAAATAGCTAAAAAAATTTTTTTAACTGATAATACCATGTGCTGGTAAAGATACAGACTAACAGCATCATTATTACAGACTAACTCACTCATTACTCATGGGAATACAAAGCCAATTTGGAAGACAGTTTGGCAGTTTCTTAAAAATTAAACATGTACATCCTATATGATAGAACAATTTCACTACTAGGTATTTATGCAAGAGAAATAAAAACATGTCTACACAAATAACTGCATAAGAATGTTTATATCACATTTATTCACAATCTCTAAAAACTGGAAATAGCTTAAATGTCCATCAACTGTTGAATGGATAAACAAACTGATACACACATTCAATTTAATATTATTCATAAATAAAAAGAAATAAACTACTGACACATGAAATAACATGGATTGATGGCAAAAGCATCATGCTAAGTGAAAGAGGCCAGACACAAAAGACTACACGCTGTATGATTCCATTCATATGACACTCAGAAAAGGGCAAAGTCTGTGGAGAAAAACTGATGAGGGATTGCCAGGGGCTGGGAGAGAAAGAAGGGCCTGACTTTTTAGTCAAGGGCATAAGAGAACTTTGGGGCTGATGGAAATACTCTAGATCTTGACTGTGACAGGTTGTTGGTTACATAACCATTATTTAACTATTAGTTAACTATTGCTAAAACCCATAGAACCTAAAAATGTGAATGTGCCCTGTATGGAAATTGTACCACAATTATACCAAAGAACTTCTTGAGTGGTTCTCCAATTCTCTCAAGATTAAGATAAAAACACATATCTCTCACAGGGCCTCAGTGTGCCCTTCTATAGAAAACTATCTTCTATGAATCTGCTATGCCCACCACCCCAAGATTCTCATTAAAATGAAGACTTCGAACCCAGATCCCCTGAATCAGAACCTCCAGAGGTTCTGCATTTTTAAGCAGCTTCTCCAGGCAATTCTGAAGTTCATTAAATGTTGAGAATTCCTAAGGAAGAATTTCTATCTGATGATCTACCTGTCTTCTCAGCTCTGGGCATACCCCACTGTCTGCCCTCCAGCCACACTGGCTTACTTCCATTCTCTTGGGGCTCTCCCCTAGCCTCCTGAAGCCCAGCACAAAGGTCACCTCTTAGGGACAACTTCCAGGACATGCCCCAAGTGGGCCAGATGCACCTGAATTCACCCTCACTGCACCCTGCATGTCTCTTTCCATGCACTTCTGATAAATACCGCACTGGTACGACGTGGTATACTGCTCATTTCCCCAGGAGAGGTGCGCTGTCAGGAAAGGGCCCTTGCTCTATGCTGCTACCTAGCAATGTGCCCCACCTACAGTATTAACACAACAGCAAATACTTAAACGGTGCCCACCAGGCACCAAGAATGATTCAGTTAATATATGGAAATACTAATTCACCAAATCCTCAGGGGGAAAAAAAAAAAAAACTATGAAATGGATCCATTTTTTTTTTGAAATGGATCCTTTTATTAACCCCATTTTATAAATGAGGAAACTGAGGTACATGGAGGTTAAATAACTTGTCAGAGGCCTCATAGCTGCTAAATGAGAAGCCAGGATGCAAACCCAGGAAGAATGGCCCCAGAGGCACAATGCTGTGAATTTAAAATCTATCTGCTGAATGAGGAAGGGTTGAATGAATTGAAAAATCAAGCTGACAAGCCAACAACCCTGTTAGTAATAAACTGACACCAAAGGATGGCTCTGCTGATCCCCTATCCCAGTCATTACCAACCCCTTCTCAGACACTCCAACTTCTACACAGGCCACATCTTCATGGGGAGCAAAGAAGAGAAACCTGCACCAGGGATTCTCAAACATAAACTTGGAGGTTCCATGTCTTGGAAAATTTCTGTCATCAAGATGGAAAAGAGAACCTCAAGGGATTTGTTGGCAGACAGCAAACTCTCCAAAAACCCACAACTCCCACTGCTTAACCACGTGTTTGCTTGAAGAGGATCAAGTCCATTTATCAGACATTTGAAAGAGCAGAGATGCTTTCTCTAGACAGATAAGCAAGGCAAAAACAAACTAATTTGTGCTTCCTTTCTTTTTTTTTTTTTAAAGATTTTATTTATTTATTTTGAGAGAGAGAAAATGAGAGAGAGCACATGAGAGGGGGGAGGGTCAGAGGGAGAAGCAGACTCCCTGCCAAGCAGGGAGCCCGATGCGGGACTCGATCCAGGGACTCCAGGATCATGACCTGAGCTGAAGGCAGTAGCTTAACAACTGAGCCACCCAGGCGCCCTGTGCTTCCTTTCTTGATACTTGGATTTCTCTAACTGAATCAGTCAGCAAGTTCTTAAGGAGGCTTTGGGGGCATCAGAAGAGATAACATTGCAGCTCTGGTGATTGGTATCCAGAGGGACCACAGATCTACAGAGACAGGGAAAATGAGGTCAGGCCAAAGGCATCTGGCACCAGGCAAAGAAGCAAAGTTTCCGCAGATATAAAGGTCTTATCTGACCTCAGTGGGTGGTCTTCTAAAGAGTTGTGCCATTTCTCCTCTGCATGTCACCCCAGAGCCCAGAGGCTCCCAATGCCTTAAAAGGCTGAAGCTGGGCCTAAGTCCTGCTGGATCCAGCCAGGACCACAGAACTACAAAATAGCTCTTCTAGTGTGTCACAATCATGGGGTTGGTGTGGTAATGAAGCTTCTGATTTCTGATTCAGTGGGCCTGGGCTAAGACCTGAGATTATGCATTTTTAAAAAGCTTACAGCTGCTGCTGATCCTGCAATCCAGACCACAGTTTGACCACGAGTTTGCAGAGGTCCACTGACTATAAGAGAGGAGAGTCAACTCCAGGATATTTAAAGGGGTTAAAAAAATCCACTTCTCTAGACAACTAAAAATATAAAATCAAAACCAAAAACATAGCATACCCTTATCCTGTTGCTTTCCAGACACATTAATTTTGTAACTCAGAAGTCAGTCAACCAGTGCTTACTGGATGTTTTCTGAGCAATGGGGACACCCATGGTTTAAAATCAATCAGCTGCTATGATTACAGTGGCCTAATGTGCTGTGTGTGGAAAAGCTGCAGCTTAAGGGAATGAGAATATCACCAAACAACAAGAGAATATATATGTGGAGCAGCTCAAGGCTCAGTGCAGAATCTTTGCACGTGATTGTCCATCCCATGGGGCCTCCTCCATGGTCTTCAGGGCAAAAGCTGATAAGAAGGCCAGTAGGCAAGGCAGAAAAACTTTTTAAAGAAATTCCTCTATATTAGTAAAAAAAAAAGGTAAAGATACAGACTAACAGCATCATTATTACAGACTAACTCACTCATTACTCAATGAGGAAAAAGTTTGGATAAGAGAGATGAGATATAATTAAATAGATGTATAGATTACATTATATAGATATAATTAAATCACAAATGAGATGGAGAAGAAGGGGAGTTGTAGGGGGAAGACATTTGAATTTCTGCCATATTTCCTATAAATGATTTCATATCTACCACCTCCAAGGATACACAAAATCACTCTGTAGGTGGGCCTTATTATTATCCCTAATCCCCAAATGGGGAAACTGAGTCTTTGAAAAGTTAAATGATCGCTTGTTGTCACTCCAACCAACACCCAAAGGAGTCCTGTTCTATCACATTGTCTCCAAAAGAAACTAACACACAAACAGACAAACAGAAGTCTCTGAGTGCACAAGTATATCTCTGAAGCCCTTTATGGTTTTCCAAGTACCTCCAAACATGCTCTTTTGTTCAAGATATAAGAAAATAAATCAGAAGTTTATTTCTCAAAATATCATACTTCATGTGAAGACAGATGCATGGTGAGGGAACCGTGGTGAGATCCAAAGGTACAAAGTAGAAAGGGATGTGGCATTATAATATCATAAGAGGGACACAGATATCATAATAATCAATAATAACATTGTGGGAACTAACAGTGACTGAATGCTTAAGAATTTCAAACATTCTTAACAGGAACTGGGGTGTCAAAAATTGTGCCAAGGGCTCGATGCACAGCACCTCATTTAATCCTCAGAACAAACCCAGAAGGCTGTCCTATTATCTGAATGAGGAACTGAGGCTTAGCTAGCTAAGTACATTGTCTAAGATCACATGGTTAGAACAAGGTAGAGATAAGATTAAAACCCAGGTTTCTGGACCTCAAAGCTGGTGTTCTTACCCACTGCACTCACTGTGGATTAAGGAGAATTTGGGGGGAATGACTCATTGGCCCAAGTCTTTTCTAAGACATTTTGTTATTTGGCAACTGACTTGGCATGCCATGGATGCTCTAAGCTCGGTCTTTGGTGATAAGGTTCACATATGAGACCAATGTGTTAAGAGGCAACTAGAGGAAAGGAACCAGGCTCTGAGTCATGAAGTCAAGATTGCAGGTCAGATGTTTCCAAGAGGAAAGAAGAGATCTCTTGGGAGCTGAGGGCTGTCTCGGACTCTTAAAGTGCAGATGAAATAGATGGCCTGCTCCCAGTTTCTATGTTACACCTTCTAGTTGCTTAAGGTATCCAACCAGTTACTCATGCATTCATTCAACAATGATTGATTTCCTCCTACATGCCAGCCATGGGACTAAGCACTGGGTACAGAGCAGAAAACTAGATTGAGTCCCTAGCCTCATGTAATTTACATGTGGCGTGGGATGATAGACAATGGAAACAATAATATAAGACAATGGGGTGCCTGGGTGGGTTAAGTGTCTGCCTTAGGTAAGGTCTGCCTTAGGCTCAGGTCATGATCCCGGAGTCCCAGGATTGAGCCCCACGTCTGGCTCTGCTCAGTGGGGAGTCAGCTTCTCCCTCTGACCCTCCCCACTCTCATGCTCACTTGCTCTCTCTCTCCCCCACTGTCTCTCTCAAATATGTAAATAAAATCTTTAAAAAATAAAAGAATATAAGACAATGTCAGGTAGTGATAAGTGTCATGATGAAAAATAAAGCAAAGTAAGAAGAGTGAGATGGGCATGAGGGTATTTATTTTCAAGTTTCTCTTGAAGCATAACATACACACAGAGAAGTGTATTAGTCAGTTTATGGCTGACTGATTATTAATATGATGAACACAAAAATCTTACAAGGCTCAGATCAAGAAACAGAGGGCCATACTTCAGAAGCCCTTAAAATCCCCTTCCAGTCACAATCCTGAATGGTGAAGATTTCTGTTGGAGAAAGTGACATTAGAAGAGAGACCCAAAAAAAGGAAGGGAACAAATGAGCTGTGTGGGTGTGAGGGCAAGAGTATTCCCACAGAAGGAAAACAATGTAGAGAAGGAATGAACTAAAGGCACTTAAGGAATACCAAGAAAGCAACTGTGTCTGAGTCAAAGCAAATGGATGCATGGGTGCATGGATGCATGGACGGATAGATAGACGGATGGATGGATGAGTGGAGGAGTGGAAGGAAGAACAGATGCATGGACAAATGAAGTGAGAAATAGGAGATGACATCAAAAGAGAACCAAAGACCAGATCAGACAGCATTTTAAAAGAAGGAGCTAGGATTTGATTCTAACAGCACTGGGAAACAATCAGATGGTCCTTATCCAGGCATAGTGTGATTTCATTCACATTTTCAGAGCTCAAGGCGAAGACAGATTTAAGGGATAGAGCGGAGCAGTGTTTAGTGAGGGTTGCTATTTACCTCTGAGGTAGAGGAACCATACCATCTCCCTCCACCCACTCCACCCCCAAACCTTTTCACTACCCATGTCAGATGGAAGGGGCCAGAAGTCCTCTGACTTGCAACTTTCCAGAAAGACACTGTAGCCTTGGAGAGCCTTACAGGCAGCCCAGGGGCCTGGATTCAGCTATAGTTCCTCAGTGGTCAAACTAGACAAGGCAAATGCAGCTCACTGGCATCCTCTTGGGATAAATTCTGCAGACTTCAGCATTCCATCTTCCCTACCTCCAGGCCTCTTCCCTCTGGGTCACTCCTCCTCTCAGCATCCCCCACCCCGACTCCTTCAGACACTCAGCATTCCTCTGCTCTCTCCCCCCTACCTTGACCCAAAAGCACAAGGATCTAATGTGGCAATCAGCCTGGAGCCTGAAACTCTTCACATTAGCATGTGGACAATCTCAGTTTTTATCGCACAAGCCTGAGCTCCCTTAGTGTTCAATGCAATGTCTGTCTCCAGTGGAGAGGTTTGCAGACAGAGGAAGCATCTTAGCTGATGCTGTATCCCTAATTGGCCTGGACTTTAGTTGACACAGTAAAGATCCGATGCTCCTGATATTTTCTGCAGGAAGCCTCCAGCTGAAGGCTGCTGCTCTTTCTCCCCTAATCTAGCCTCCCCTCTCCCAGACTTGACCTCAGGACAACTCTCACCCCTCACCAACACCAGGGTCACTAGCTGTCTCCCCCTGGAAGCCTTCCCTGTTCCATCTGCCACCCAGAGCAGGGAAGGGGCAGAGGGGAGAAATTCAAGGATTCTAGAAGTAGGAAACCTGGGAGGGGTCTGGCCAGATGGGCAGCAAAAGCAGTATTCTGATCCTCAACCCAGAGCCACTGGTAGGGAGTGACAGGGCAAGGGAGCCTGGGCATGGAATTAGAACTAGAATATGTGTTTCAGAGCATGGGAGGAGACAAAATTAATGCTAATTAGTGAGAAGGAAGAAGCAACAAGGTGCAAGTAGAAAAGCTTAGGTTGTCTGCATAATCAATGCTAATCACAATCTTTTACGGGAATTGTTTCCCATTTTATTCCTAATTACCACTCACTACAATAATGATAAAGCATATCACTAAATATAATCTCAAATTAACTTTATAGTAAGTTCCATTTGATTGTAACAGTAAATTCTAGATGTGTCCAAGGAGTGATTACAAAGTCGTGAGTGGTCCCAAAATTAACTCCCAAAAAGTATGCTCTTTACTGGTAGTCCAGACCTCAAATAGGCCCTGAGCACTCACTTCTACATGTTGGGATCATGGGTCCTGGATTCTCTCAAGAGGCCCACATTTTAAAATACCCCCTCCCTGTTGTCCTCATGAGTATTCAAATATTGGCCAAACTATGATTCTTACTTTTATTTATTTTTTTTTAATTTTTTTATTCTTATGTTAATCCCCATATATTACATCATTAGTTTTAGATGTAGTGTTCCATGATTCATTGTTTGTGCATAACACCCCGTGCTCCATGCAGAATGTGCCCTCCTCAATACCCATCACCAGGCTAACCCATCCTCCCACCCCCCTCCCCTCTAGAACCCTCCGTTTGTTTTTCAGAGTCCATCGTCTCTCATGGTTTGTCTACCCCTCCAATTTCCCCCCCTTCATTCTTCCCCTCCTGCTACCTTCTTCTTCTTCTTCTTTTTATGATTCTTACCTTTAGTCCATAAGTATGATCCCCAGCCTCTGGCAACGAGGGTTGGTACCCAAACTTTAGAAGGTCTGAGACTCACAGGTCAGGGTAGCCCAGTTGCCTTGGAACACTGTCTTCTCCAACCTGGATCAGGACAGCTTCCTGTCATTACATAAGAGGGAGGTGCTTTTATGCTCTCCTAGTTCTGTGATAAGACATTGACTCCTCCCTAGGGTTAGCATTTGGAGACTTGGATATTGCATCTCAGCAAAATCCAAGAATGGAAGTCCCTTCTCCTCAATAAGGCATGTACACATTCACCAATGGCAAAGTATGGGATTACTAGTCCAGGTAAGGAGAAGGCTGTTTTAACAAGGCCATCACCTGAAATCCAGCTGGATGTCCCTGTGGGAGCTGCCCTGCTGCCAAGGCAACAGCTGAAAGACTCTCAGTCTGACCCCAACCAGCCTGGGCCGTTTTGTAGCCAGCAGGGATTTCCTTATCCCCAAATTATCCCATCCTCTAGAGCACAAACTGAATCTGGTCTGTGGGTCAACCTGTAACACTCAGTACAAAAAAAATTCCACAGCCACTCATGTGAGTCCCATTTGGGGCACATCAACTCTCAGCAGCTGCCAAAAGCTGGACCCTGCCCATCCCAGCTTCCCCCACCACAGCTCACTGGTCCATCACAAACTGTTTTAAAGCTGAGAAAGACTCAGCTGATTTATAGGCAAATGGAGATGAAAACATTGTTTATAATCTCAAGGGATAGATGTAATATCATTATATCATGCTATAATGAGTATCATTTATTAAGGGCTTACTTAGGGCCCATAATGGGCAAGGAGGATGGTGCTTTTGGCCTACACCCCATCTCTTTAAGAGCGTGGATTTATACTTTTGAGGTCACCCTGAATGAGGCTATTTACACAGTCCTTCTATTCTTGTATGTTTATTAAAAGAATTCATCTGTCCAAAGTAAACATTTAAAATGTGGCATTTTTGTAAAAACTTTGAAATTTCTTCATTTTTTAAACATACCTGGAGGCTCAACAATATGAAGCTTCCAGCCTCTAGAAAGCTAAGAGTTCCTGTGCCTATTATATATTAAGTGCACTTCTTGGCATTTGAGGTGTATTATTTCTAACTCTCACAACAAAATTGGGTATTTGGGGTATAATTATTTCTAATACAGCTGATACTGAGAGGTGGGTATATGGTTTCTATTAAACATGAGATTGTGAGGTAGGTAATATGATTTCTATCATATAGATGAGGTTGGGAGATGGATTATGTTATTTATAGTGATGAGGAAACAGAAACCCAAAGAGTCTTAACAGCTTGCCGAAGAGCATACAATGTGGCCAGGTGAAGTAATCAGACCTAAAGAAGCTGGCCCTGATGGGAGTGTGCAGGCTCAGTCACCAGGAAGCTGTTTCTGCAGGTAAGGACCATGCAGCCCTGGAGAAGCAGGATGACCTCCTCTGAAAAGGAGGAAACCACCTGCAAACCTCCATGGAGGCTTCATCCCAGCCAGGCTGTGTCTTTCTGCATGTGTCTCCTATGAATCAGCAGTGCACATGGAGTTCTCTGCCACCTCCATTACCCCTAGCACCTGTCACAAAGGAGTTCCACTAATGGATGGGACGGGCCCTGGGCTTTCAAAGCAATTTTGAAAAATGAATCTGAAACGGTGCATGTCAAGGTTGCAGACAGTGATGCTTCAGTGACAAGCATCTATAATAACGTGACAGTGCAGCTGCGAGGCTGAGCTGAGGAAGCTCCGAAACCTCCCTCTAATGAGAGGGGCAATTCCAGCAGAGTGTGCTCAGTGCTCCAGCCCCAGAGCCCTGTGTCCCCGCACCTCACCAGGTAAAGGAGAGCCGGCCTCCGTTTCAAAGCTACAGCAGGACAGGACTGCTCTTCCATGCTGCGTGCCACAGGAAGTCGCACACTCCTGAGTAGGGTACAGTTCCACATCTCCTCCAAGTCACAAACTCACAAAACAGACGTTGCACACTGCAGGGGTGACTCTAATGCTCGCCAGCTACTACTTGAGCTGTCTGGAAATCCCTGCTGTTGTGGGTCTGGGGACGGGGGAGACAGGAGAGTAGACACCTAGATTTGCCTTTTGCATGTCATCCAATTTCAGGCTGGCCCCAAATTACAAACTGAGGAACCAACAGTACTTATGTCTTATATTTTTTTTAGCTCTACTCCATTTCTCCAAAAGGCAGCACAATTTGCTTTTATATCTTCAGCTGGTTTTTTGAAGAACATCTCTAAAACATCTCCCCCTCTAAACTGTAAGCTCCAGGAGAATACAGGTTATACTTTTAGCTCTCCGCTATGAATTCCCCACACTTAGCACAGTACCTGGCCCACTGTGGGGGGAGGGGGGGGGACAGATCTGTATGGACTTGCATGAATTAGCCCAGAGCACCTTGAACCACTGGTCACAATCCCATGCCTCTGTTGGAAACACACAAATTCCCCTGCCCACCTTCACCTTGGACTCCCTATAAACTCTGCCCATGTCTTTGTCCTTAGAGGTATGAGTTTATAACCGAGGAAACTGAGGCTCAGGGTGGTTAGGTGATTTGCATGAGTATATAACCAATGAATTATTGAGTTAGCTTTGAAGGTGGGTGGTCATTCTCGACCTCCTACAGCTACTGGTGGCCCCTGACAAGCCTCCCTGGCCTCCCCTGACCAGAGCAGAGTCCCACAGTACACTCTAGCTGCCAGTCTCTGCACTGTGATTAACACCATTTACAAGGGGGAATTTCTTTTCAGAAAAGTCTTATCTTTGGGCTTCTCTCCCTCCTGAGTGTTTCAGCTCATGCCATGGAGATTTACCACATTGAGCTATGAGCTGGCTTGACGTTACTTCTTTACACCCCAAGTAGAATATTTCAATAACTCAGTCACAGCCTACCTACCCTCAAAGGAAATTTAAAGCACATATGTTGCCCGTAATCAAGCCTCTTCCTTGTCCTGCTACCTTTCCTCCTCCAACCACTGAAAATCCTTTGGGGGGTTAGGTGGGAGGGGCAGAAAACAGCAGGATCTCAAATAAATGGAAAACTGTATAGCACATGCCCCTTTAGGTTCCAGCTCAGAATATCAGGAGCCTGAAACAGGCCTTCTTCCAGCTTCCAACCCAGAGGTCAGAAGGGGCAAAGTGAACATGGTAATTTTTCTAAGTGTCTTATTAAATCTCTGTCAAGTGGCTGAACATCTGTTCTCTTTTCTGCTTGTGTTTTGAGGAATAGATCTAGCCTGAAATCACAGGCCTTCGAGGGACCCCGGTTCATGTATAATCATACCAAAGCTTTCTCTCAGGCTCTTGCCAAAGCAATTAGCAAAGCTGCTTTTAACCAATTAGGCCCATCTTTTCAGCTCCCTGAGGCAGAGGCTGCTGTTTCCCTCCCCACCACTTGGCCTCCATGGAGGCCATTTCAAAAGGCACAATTTGAACCAATTACGCCTGTCTTGTTATTATAATCATTAATCATCATCACTCTAATGACAACTAATAGGCTACTTCAAATCCCTTTCTGGAACTTGATGGGGGCCTACATAAATAAAAAAACAAATATTTTGAAGAGTGCTTCCAAGTTTTGCACAGTCTTTTATATACACTATCTTGTTGGGTCTTCAGTGCTGTGAGGTGGGTTATAAATGGGAAAATAAAAAGCACCTCACTCTGGCTCTCAAGTAACTTAGGCCACAGCCAAGTGGGTAACAACACTGAGTAAAACAAAAGAGGGAGCCCGCAGTGTGGCATGGTGGAGAAACAGAAGAGAAAACTCCTCAGGTCTACGTCTGCATCCTGATTCCCTTTTTCCTAAGCCCAGTTTTCTCATCTGTGAAGTGGGCATCATGGTGCCTGTCCTGCTGAACTGTCTCGAAGGCTCAACAACTTGGTGTCTAGAAAGTGCCCAGAATGACGTTTATCACGTATCAGCCACAATGAGGACAAGGAACAGTTACTGAGCTCATACAATGTGTCCAGCCCTGTGCTCTGTTTAATGCGATTTTGTCCTCACAGCACCCTACAGGTGGATGCTTTTGTTCTATTGCTTTAGAGTGGAGGCAGGTAAAGCAAGGAGAGTTCATTTTAAGCGGATTGCCTAAGACCAAGTAGCTACCAAGCACTAGGTGAGTCCAGGCAATCTGGTTCCCAAATGATATCCTAACACTTCATAAATGGAGTCTTTAAAAGACTAGCAAAAAAAAAAAAAAGTTTTATAATATATATAATCTAAAGAAAGCGAGGATGGTAGAGACGGGTTGAAACAGAATTAGCTCACCTGGCATGACGTGGGGGAAGGAGAGAAGGATTTGAATACCTGGTGTGACTTCCTACACATTGCCTCCCTTGACTCTCCTGACAGTCCTCCAAGGTGGTATGACCATTTGCATTTTAGACATGAGGACTCTGGGACACAGAGCAATGCTGAGCCCACAGGGCAGAGCTAGGACTCAAATACCCTTCTGCGGCTGCTTCTGCTTCAGCCATAGCCCATGATCTTTCATGGATATTTCCCAGCTGGGATGTGCTGTCCAACCCCCTTCTCGGCACTATGCCTGGAGTCTTCCAGCCCATTGCCTGGCCTCCAAACTTCTGACTACATGAAAATCAGGGTGTTGATTTGATCTGGTTTCCACAGAGTGATATTCCATCTTGAAGAGCAGCCGGCCGCGTGCAGGACTGACCTCAGGTCAGCATCTCCCTGTAGGGCATAATGCACTCAGCTCACAGGCACTCTGGCAGCAGCACCAACAAACACAGCTGCCCCCTCCCACTCCATGTCCAGTCCCTTCTACAGTGTCCCCATTTCTGCTTCTGTGCTTTCACCCATTTTCTTTTATATTTAGAATGCTTTCCAGCTGCCATCCTGCCAACTGACTTTGTCATTACACTTAAGGGGAGAAATGCAAAAAACGCGTTAAGAACTGGAGGCTTTGGGGAGTCAAAGCCTGGCTCAGCCACTCACCTCTTTAGATCTCAATTTTCTCAACTATAAGATGGAGATAGTAATAATACTTAACTGACAGGATTATTGAGGAGGCTAAATGAGATAATACCTGAAAAGAGCTTCCACAACTTCTGGCGAAGACAAGCACTGAATAACAACAGCACTCAGTGGCACTCAACAGCAGCTAACTTTAGGTCTGTGAGACTCTTGACAAGTCCAACCTCCCAAAGTTCGGGGGTTGGGGGAGGGGGTTTTCCTATTGCACTAGAACATTTGACTTCCATGACCATCCCTCTTCCATGAGGTCAGCCTGTCCATAAGGAACCTCTCTGGTCCAAGCTTGTACATGGGACTATGATCCTTCATTTGCTGGTTACACCTGGACTGCACACACCCCAAAAATGAAGCCCCCACGGTGGTGGTAGCTTTCTCCAGTTTGGTCCAAACTGTTTGAGGACCAGATATTTAGATCCTGTAGCTCTTGGGCAAACAAGTAATGCTGTGTACAGAGTGGACCATCAATTTCTAGGTGCTGCCCACAGGGCAATTCTCACAGACCCGGTGCTTCACGTCTGGGTCAACAAAACTGAATTCGTCTGACCCAGTTTACTGGTTTAACATACGCCAATGACTATATCAATGGTGGAGATTTTCAGAGACATTTTTCATAATAAAAAAGGGCATAGAATTTAGTTACTCTAAGAGATAGAACCAACATTACTCTCCTGCTCAAGATCCTCCCATGGTTCCCAGATGCCTGTTGCAGTACCTCCTAAACATTTTGTTCTCCAGATCCCTCTGCAATTTTAAGGAATATCAAGGACCCAATGGGTTTTGTTTAGAAGGATTATATCTATCAGTACTTGCCATTTTAGAAATTAAGACTGAGAAACTTTTTAAATATTAAATTAATTCCATTAAAAACACAATAATAAGAAACAAACTGAGGGTTCTAGAGGGGAGGGGGGTGGGAGGATGGGTTAGCCTGGTGGTGGGTATCGAGGAGGGCACATTCTGCATGGAGCACTGGGTGTTATGCACAAACAATGAATCATGGAACACTTCATCTAAAACTAATGATGTAATGTATGGGGATTAACATAAGAATAAAAAAAAACACACAATAATAAGCTTTGAGCGGATTTCTATCCATGCATGATTTTGTTACATCATGAGTTGGTTATTTGGAAAGTACCAGATCAAGGAGTTAATGTAGCTCTTCCTAATGTTGAAATATTCATTTACATAATATCAAACACTAAACAATCAATTTTTAACTGTATATGGCAGGGAAGAATTCAATGATTTGTAGTGCAGTTTGGTAGCATTGCTTTGATTCATGGTCAGGTGCCTACGGTTTTAGTCACCACAGCTTCTAACCAACAGTGCAAATATCAAGACCAATTATGAATTGATATTATTATGAAAAAAATGTTGACTTCATTGACTATTTCTGAAAGGGTCTCAAGGAACCCTCTCCCAAACCCCAGTTCTGTGGACCACAGCTTGAGAATTGCTGGAATCAAGTGACTGGTTAAGAGAGTCAGCTTTGGAGTCAGCCACAGGCAGCCCCTGTCAGAGTTCTGTCATGTGCTAAGTGCATGACCTTGGATAAGGGGCATCTTCTCTCTGAGCCTCAGCTGCTTCCTTCGTAAAACAGGATGAATGATAGTTTCTACTTCATAGGACCGTGGTTAGGGTCACATGTACTATCTTTTTAAAAAAATATTTATTTATTTATTTGAGAGAGAGAGGGGGAGAGAGCAGGGGAGGGGCAGAGGGAGTCCTAAGCAGACTCTGCGCTGAGCACAGAGCCTGATGCAGGGCTCAATCTCACGACCCAGAGATCACGACCTGAGATGAAACCAAGAGTCAGACGCTTAACCCACTGCATCACCCAGGCGCCCCCACATGAAATACCTTACATGAAGAGTTTAACACAGTGCCTGGCACAGAGTAAGGTACCCATTAAAGAGCTTATAAGTTTTAAGAAAGTAAACTATTACAGTGTGATATGAGTGCTAATAGTGGAGGACACAAAATATGGGCCACAAAGGGGGAAATGGCATTTTATTCTACTTTGTATAATACATAGATACGTGCCATTCTTCCTCGTCATATTTCAGGATCATGAGGGAGAGAAAAGGGCTAAGCACTATGCTGGATTCACTTGCATTATCAGGGAGACATATGCCTTATTTAACCCACAGAGCCTCTCGGTGCCCATATGCAGTTAATGCTCATTATCAAATAAAAAATAAGTAGCAAAAAAGCAGTAATTTAGCTCAAACATGTGTTTTCATTTGGATATGGATCTCTTTCAGATTTTTTTGTCTCTTGTTACATTAACTATTCATCTGTTACACCTAACGGACACTAATATTGCTTTCACATGCTGAGGGGAGACTTCAAATTTAAATACTCAAAGTTCTTAGAAGTCTCCTTTGCTGTAAAAAATAATATGCCTTATTCTTTCAGAAGTCAGATCAAAGTAAAGAGTAAACCTTTCCTCTAAAAACCAGCAGCAACCTCTTCCAGAAGAGACAGTCGTGTACATCTCTGCACAGTTGAAAAGCAAGCTAACAGTGTCTGGTTCAATACAAGACAAGAAAGAGTTACAAGCCTGCCTGTATATTGAAATATGGAAGCGCTGCCCTTCAATGCCTCTACAGGGGTACCTGTTAGCCCCTTCCTGCTAATGCAGACTGCTGGTCCTCACATGCCCAACCCTGCTTACCCTCCCCAAGGCTCAATGGCTCCCCATGGTCACGTCTAAGGCTCTGGGCTTCCCTCTTTATTTGCCTCTTCAATTGTCCAGCATCCCCCATAACAAAGGAAAACCTGTACCTCACAGTTGAGTTGTGAGAGTGTTGGCACACAGAGCAAAAGAAGAAAACTGGAATTACTTTTAGAAAATGCTGCAGCCTCAACCTGACCCATACAGAGATGTCCCACATGGGACCATCAGTGGGGGAAGAATGTAATTCCATTTTTCACATAAACAAAGTGGAAAAAGTAAAATGTTTGGGCAGGAACAAATGAGGGACTCTCCCTCATTTCAGCACCCATGGGTAGGCTTTTCCAAGAGGCAGAAGGCTCAGGGCCTCTCCAACATCAGGGAGAATAACCTGAAAAGCTTGCTAAAATGCAGATTCCCTGGCCCCACGCCTCAAGTGATGCTGAGGGAGAGCCTCCAGGATACCTTGGAGAAGTATTCTCTACCAGTATGGATTACCAAACCACCAAATGCCAAACACAGTCATATATGTTTTATATATATATTTATATATATGTGTGTATATGATATATATAGTATATGTACACTCATTGTATATATATACTAGTTGTCTATATATTGATACATTGTTATATACGATATAGAACTTGCCTTTCACCAAGCTTAAATTCTAATGACACACACAAGTCAACAATAATAATCAACAAATAAATAACCTATGTGATATATGTAACTGTTCATAGCACCATTAGTCGTAATAACCAAAAAACTGGAATAATCCAAATGTTCGTCCACAGGAGATGGATACATACAATGTGATATATCCATACCATGGAGTATTACTCGGTAATAAAAAGGAATGAAGTACCGGTAACATGTCGCACCATGAATGAACCTTGAAAACATGAAAGTGAAAGAAGACAGACACAAAAGGCCAAATACTGTACAACTCCATTTATACAAAATGTCTAGAACAGGAAAATCTACAGATACAGAAAGCTGCTCAGTGCTTGCCAGGGGCTGGGGAGTTGGGGAGAAAGCGGGAGTGACTTCAGACCAGCAGGAGGGATATATCTGGATGATAGACGTGTTCTAAAACTACAAAGTGTGAATGGCTGTTCAACCACAACCTTCAGTCTTGTCGGACTGAATGAACATCACCACAAACGGGTTATACTCCCCATCTCTGGGTTTGGGGCTCAGGACAGGGCTCAGGAGAACCCTATAGTCAAGCATGGTGTGAGACGGAGACTGGTGCACTCAGGAGTGATACATGTTCACCCACCCATCAACCCAAACCTCAGAGGGGAAAGAACACGTAGCTGTCAGAAACACAATAGAATAGCCAAATGGCCATGAAATCAAGCACCTCAATCATCTAAAGAGCTTCTGTTCCTCCAAGATAGCATAATAATATAAGGAGAACTAAAACTCATATAATGGCTAACATTTGTCAAGCCTAGACTGTGTCGGGTACTATTTTCAGCTTTTTATATGCATGAACTCATTTTGTCATCATGGCCACCCTCTGATGGTATCATTATAAGAGGTTCCTGTAGGGTCCTGGCAGGACGCAGATGGCACATTCAAGTGAGGTAATTGAGGAAAGCTTAATGAAAGACCATTTACAAAGGTGTAGGCAGTATTCCAGGGACCAGCATGCACTGGTATGGCAACTGCAGACAGCCATCATGTCCCCGGGTCTGAAAGAACTTGCAAGGGGAGAGGTAGGTACCAGCAGCTGGAGGAAGTAACCCTAGCTAGGAAAGGGGATGAAATCAACTCATAGTGACCCAGAAAGAAGGGAGCTGGCAGAATAAATTCTCCAAACTCATTCTCTTCCCTTTCTCCAATATCCTGCTGACAATTCCCATTGGATGAACCATTCAGACTCCACAGGACAAGGAAGCCCATTGATGCAGCCCATATAAGACAATCTCCTCAGCATGAGGAGAATGAATCTGGAGAGACAAATGGAAAATATCCAGTGTATGACCATTATCATTCACTCTTGACAGATAAGGAAACTGAGGTCTCAAACAGTTAAGGAACATGTCCAAGGTTATCCAGCTCAAAAGCCAGAGCCAGGCTAGGAGTCCAGGTGTTCTAGTGGCTCTTAACCACCACCTCAAGGCTGCAAGTGTACCTCCCAACCCCAATCGGGGCAGAAAATGATCAATAAACACCTGGGAAGGATGATCAGGGCTCCTCAGGGTTTCAAGATTAGTGGAAACAATTGTGCCCTAGCACACAACGGTAATCCAGAACCAAGAACAGATCCTGTGACCCTGTGTACTCCCCACATGCACCCATACCAGATATTTTAGCCATGTTGCTCCCAGGGCCCCAACCCCATGGGACAAAAGCAGCCCAGGTGTGGGGATCAATTCTTTGGCCAGGTCACTGGATGTGGTTCAAACACAAATCTCCAGCCACAAGGTTTTCAGTGCAAAATATTTTAGACTCTTCCAAGTGGGTGCGGTTTTTCTGTCACCCACTGCACTTCTGAACTATTGGGGAAGCAAATTTCCTGCAATTCCTGCATGTCCTTCAGCCTCACAGAAAGTACCACCTGGGGAAATGCTTCAATTTATACAGTAAAAACCTCTCCAACCCTTAAAGAAAAAAAAATAACAGAAGTGCCTCTCCCTGATCTGATTTGCAGCAATTTGCAGAACCGGTATGTGACGAAATGGGCCATGGGGTCCCTGAGTCCCCAAATGGACCTGGTTATGAGGAGTCTCCTTCATTTGACCTCTCACATCCCACAGACTGGGCCTGCAGAGTCCCAGAGCTGTCCTAAGAAGACCCTGATCCCAGAGACAGAAGCAACCCAGGAGTCACCCAGCTAGCAAGTTCCACCCTTTGAGGCCCCAGTAGCCCCACAGGAGAAGAAGGCAAGGTGGGCCTCTTGGCACTGGCTGAGCTGACAGCTAGCTGAGTGGTGGGATTGACATGGAAAGAAAAGCCTGTCTGCCATTCCAAGCCTTTGTTATCAAACAGCTCCTACAGAGCAGTAGTGAGTTCATCAATACAAATACAGGTAGCCTTTCAGAAGGTAGATGCTAGGCCTGCCGTTAGGTCCTAGGGGCTCTGAGCCCATCTATTTCATCCTTGACTTCCAGCTTTCTTGTTCTGTGATGAGGAGGATGGGACCACTCTCCCTGTGTCCACCTCATCTGCCTTCTCTAACATGTACTGTGATGGTCTCTGCCCCCGGCAGGGTGCAGAACTGAGCCAGCTTTATGATTGCTCTCTCCCTGTTTCCCCAGTCTGTGGATCTTTCTGTCCCAAATAAATCAATGTTACTATTTCTCCTTTTCCTCCTCACTCTCCACAGGCCACCACTCAGGCCATTTCTTTCAGAAAATGAGCCGGGCATGCTCTTGAGGTGGACCTGTGTAGGGCTCAGGCTGGGATGGAAACAAGACTGCATGGTCCAAACCAGAAGGTTTCTGAGCTGCTGGTCACATTTCCCTCTGGCTGGGCCCATCAAGGCCATTTCTATTCTGCATGATGTCTGAGGAAGAGTGTGGGACAGGGCAGGTGGTAAGGGTAGAAAGAGCAGATGCAAAGGCCTCATCCTAAGCTATCTAAGTGGACTCTCCAGTCAACCCACAGAACATACTCCATCTTTATGTCAGCAGGGCTTCTAATACCATTTCCACTTCAAACATCAAAAGGAGGACTCTAGAAGCCATTTAGCTGGACAGTTTCCAAAGCAGAGACTTATTAAAAAAAAAAAAACTAAACAAATTCCTACAGGGAGTTCCAATACATAACAATACATAAAAGAGGTAAATGTAGCCTTTCATTAGCTGATACTGAGAGGAGGGCCCAGGACCCTCCCTGCTTTCTCTCCCCATCAGTACCACAGGCTACCCAAATGTCTCCTTTAGCTCCGAGTTCTTCCAGATATAGTTTGGAAACTGTGAGTCAGCCCTTTCATATAGCTGAAATCCCCTCCTCGGAATTTCCAGCATGTTCCCAACTCTGGGCTTTTGCGGCTGTCCCCACACACACATCTGTGAGTCTGTCCCTGTCTGGCATCCACTGTTCCTTGTAGTGGCTGGTACTAAACCAGACTGGAAGCTCTGTTCTCTCTCCAGGCCCCCACTGCCTCACCACTCGCAGTAAGGAGGGGCCTGACTATGGTGGGCCCCTAATCCTGTGCTCCCCTGCCCCCTGCTTGGCCTTTAATGCCAGGCTCTCTTGACCTGCACATTGACCAGCTCCTCCCCAGGGTGAGAAATTTCCTTGAGCCCTCAGACCTAATGGCCTTCTTGACAATTTGGCATAATGGTTAAGAGCATAGCCTCCCAAATCAGACTGCCTGTGTTCAAATTCTGAGTCTGCCCCTTTCTAGTTACATGATCTTTGATAAGTTAACCACTCCATGACTCGTTGTCCCCACCTACAAAATAAGAATAGCAACCTATCCAACTTCATAGGGTTGTCGGGAGAATTAACAGGGTCAATATAGCACAGTTCTTTGTGTAGTCCCAGCATATGATAAACGCCCAACAATTATTACTCTATTGCACTGACCCCATACCCACCCCAGACATGGCACCTGTGATCCAGCAGGAGCAGGGCCACCGGGCAGTTTACCCCCTGCTCCTGTATGCACACTTCAAACCACACTGCCACCTGCTGGTGGCCTGAACACACTCCAGGGGTACCCAGCCAAGATAAAATTTAACTCATAAATTCATTTTATAAAAATCCATTCAGTAAATATCTATTGAGCACCGATGCAATACCAGGAACTAGGCTGTGTACCAGGAATGCAAAATGGAATAAAGGAGACAAGATTTTTACTCCTGTGAAACTTAGATTACAGTAACTTTTTTTTTTTTTCCCCAAAATTTCCCCCCAAGGAACCCAGAAGAAAAGGCTGACCCTGAGGGCTAACAAAAGACTCAAGAAAATGCTCAGCTCCCCTCCCCTGTGTTCACACATGCTCAATGGAAGCCCTAAGGCTAAGAACAGAAGGATAGAAGCATCACCATGATTGTGGCCAGGGTTTCCTTTTTCTCTTGGGCACAGAGCCTTCTTTGCAGCTATGTGTGGCCACAGGACTAAGTCTGGCCCATAGAACATAGGCAGAAGTGGTATGAGCTGCTTCCAAGCCTGGCCCACAAGAACTTCCAATATGAGATGCTCTCCAGGCTTTTGTCCCTTTTTCGTAGTCGTGAATGGAAAGGACCCCCGTGGCAACTTATGAGTCACCTAGTGAAGATAGCAGAATCATGAGACAGAAGGAGCCTGAGCCCCTGAATCACCACTTAGGAAAAGGTTGCTCAACCAGAAAACCTGCACTGGAGTTTGAAAGGAATGAGAAATAAACTGAAATCTGGGGGTTATGTTTATCATAGCTGAGACAATACTAACATATAGAAGTGGTAAGGGATTGTGGGGAGGAACAGAGAAGCTAAATGAGAAGACAAGATGGATGAGGAATAAGATGAGAATTCAGTGATGTTCTGTTGCTCTCGTAAGTTTCTGTTCTTTAACATTAAAAACTAAATGCGCTTTATTTTTCCACTGAGCTTAGTAATAAAACATGAGCCACAAAAGGGGAATATATACCCACTGTTTTAGGAAAAAAAATATATATATAACTTTAGCTTGACATGATTTCTTTCACAGAGAAGAGGAGGAAAAAAAGAGAAATACAAAGGAAATCCTCAGGCTGGTTGGAGAATTTAGAGACAGAGTCTCAGGCACAGAGAGAGAGTTAAAGAAAGTTAAAGGATATAAAACCACTTTCAAAAGCTGAGAAACCTCTTAGACTGGAGAGCTTCGGACCCAGGGAAAGGTCTGATGAAATCACCTAAATCACAGATAAGTTAACAGAAGACAAAAGCTGTATCTTCTCAATTTGTGATCAGGGTTTAAGGATCCAAGCTAGCCTAAACATGTTACACAAGAGTGATGAAGATATACCAGAAGGGACTGTCCTCCAAAATAACATTAAAACTCTTCTCAGTGGGGTTCTTCATACCATCAGCATCAGAATCACTGAAATGCTAGTAGAAATGTAGTTATATTTATCCATAGTAGCCAAAAACTGGAAAAACTGGAAATCCAAATGTCCATTAACTGGTGAATGGATAAACTAAATTGGGATATTCATACAATTGAATATTATTCAGCAATGAAAAAGATGAGCTACTGATAAGTGCAACATTGGTGCTTCTCAAAAACATTACGGTAAGGGAAACAAGACAGACACAAAACTCCATACTGTATGTTTTCATTTACATGAAACTCTCAGAAAGACAAATTCAATCTATAGTGACAGCAATTACCTGGGGCAGGGAGAGACGGGGTGGAAAGTGAACAGGAAATGGCACAAAAATGTGGGAATGTTTTCAACCTTGGTTTGAGTGGTGGCGATTCTACCTGTGGGAGCTTATAGGTTTAGAAATTTGTCCAAACTCATCAAAATGTACACTTAAAGTGGATGCATTTTATTGTATGTACAGTATACCTCAATAAAATTGACTTAAACATTAAAATTTACAAAATACAGGCTTATTAGAAGCAACAACACCCCAGGACCAATGAGCAAACCTAGTGCTCAGATGTTGGTTGGTTTCTAGTATCATTCTCCAATATAAGAAACCAGGCCTCCATGGGGAAATGGTTGATTCTAGAACATAGGCAGGTGTATACAGATGATCCCTGAGCTGCTGTGGTGCCAGAAAGTGAGGACACACTCAAAAACAAAAACAAAAACAAAAAACAAAATCAATGATGTAGATATGTCAAATAGACACAGAGTCAACCGAAGGCACTCCCAGTGGCCAAATCTGAAACAATTAGAGTAACAAAATAAAGTAGTATTAGATATAACCCAAATGTATGATGTAAATAGTCATATGTCCGTATCAAGGAAAGGAAGGAGAGAAGGAAGGAGGGAAGGAAGGAAGGAAGGAAGGAAGGAAGGAAGGAAGGAAGGAAGGAAGGAAGGAAGGAAGGGACAACCTCTCATAAAGAAGAATTCCAAATAATTTATATAGATATTCTACCCGCAAGGAGGGGAGGCATAATCCTCACTCTTTAAGTGTGGGCTGTGCACAGTGACTTCTAAGGAGTACAAGTATAGAAAAGAGGGGTAACCAAAGATACAAATGTAGTGATCCGAAGGGGTACATGCACCCCAGTGTTTATAGCAACAATGTCCACAATAGCCAAACTGTGGAAAGAGCCAAGATGTCCATCAATAGATGAATGGATAAAGAAGATGTGGTATATATATACAATGGAATATCATGCAGCCATCAAAAAAAACCCTGAAATCTTGCCATTTGCAATGACGTGGATGGAACTAGAGGGTATTATGCTAAGTGAAATAAGTCAATCAGAGAAAGACAAGTATCATATGATCTCACTGATATGAGGAATTCTTAATCTCAGGAAACAAATTGAGGGTTGCTGGAGTGATGGGGGGTGGGAGGGTGGGGTGGCTTGGTGATAGACATTGGGGAGGGTATGTGCTATGGTGAGTGCTGTGAATTGTATAAGACTGATGAATCACAGACCTGTACCTCTGCAACAAATAATACATTATATGTTAAAAAAAGAAAAAAGAAAAAGCAGGAAGGGAAAAGTGAAGGGGGGGAAATCGGAGGGGGAATCGAACCATGAGAGACTATGGACTCTGAGAAACAAACTGAGGGTTCTAGAGGGGACGGGGGTGGGGGGATGGGTTAGCCTGGTGGTGGGTATTAAAGAGGGCACGTTCTGCATGGAGCACTGGGTGTTATATGCAAACAGTGAATCATGGAACATCAAAAACTAATGATGTAATGTATGGTGACTAACGTAACATAATAAAATAAAATTAAAAAAAAAAAAAAAGAAGGAAAAGAGGGGTAAAATAGTGACCCAGAGTTGAGAAACCTGACAAATATGATGTCAGCCACATGATCAAGGTCAACATCAACAGTGATAAGTCATGTTGATAGTATGTATCCTGATACTATGTGATGAGAATGGCACCATACATCTGTGGTTTTCAAAAAAAAACCATAACCACAGTCTAACCATGAGAAACATCAGACAAATCTCAATTGTGGGATATTCTGCAAAATACCTTACTAGTACTCTTAAAAACTGAAGTTTATCAAAATCAAGAAAAGTCTGAGAAACTGTGACAGCCAAGGAGACATGACAAGTATGTGTCATATAATATCCTGGATGGAGTCCTAGGACAGAAAAAGGACATTAACTAAAAAATAAGGTAATCTGAATAAAGTATGGACTTCAGTTAATAAGAATATATCAATATTATCACATTAATGTGAGAAATGTAAAATATTAACGGGGGAAACTGGGCATGGGGTATATGGGAAATCTCTGTACTATCTTTGCAATTTTTCCGTAAATCTAAAACTATTTTAAAATTAAGTTTAGTTTTTAAAATTACAGCCCTATTCAAACAGAATCTCTGGCCTTTGGTGCCCTGTAATCTGTACTCAGCATCCAAGAAGACCTAAAGTAATAGTTCTCAACCCTGAGCTGCTCATTAGAATCACTTAGGAAACTTAAAAAAAAAAAAAAAAGATACTTAGACCCTACCCCCAGAAATTGCAATTCAAATGGCATGAAGAGGGGTCAGACATGGGCCTTTTTGAAAGGTCCCCTGGTGATTCTATTGTGCAGCCTGAGTTGGGATTTACTACTTTTAGAACAGTGGATTCCTTTCTTTATTCTTTTTTACTTCTACATCCAATATTTCCTCCTTCCTTTCCCTTAAAACATTTACTTACACCACTTGCCTGCTTGCGGGGGAAAAAAAACAACTACCATGGGCTTGCAGAACACAAGACCACTCCTAGGCAGCCAGCGCCCAACCATCTCCCAACTGTACCTGTGTCTATCCCCAGCATGCTGCAGGCCCCCAGCCCAGCAAGGCGCTGCTTCTTCACAGCCCCACAGTCCACAGATAAGCCTCCTCTTTCCTAGTATAACTTCCTTTCCTGTTCTGCCTGGGAAATTCTTCCTCATCTTTCAAAACCTAGATCAAATGTCACCTCCTCTCTGAAGCCTTCCCACATACCACCCAAGAACTTAGTCACTTTCCTCTTTTGTCTTCCCACCATACTTTGTAACACCTGTCTTATCTCCCACTGCATCGAATTTCAAGTATTTGTTTGGGTGTCTCTGTCTCATCACTGGAATGTGAGCTCCTTGAGGATACGAATCTGGCACGGCTTGTCACTCACACCCCCATCCTCTCAGCACGGTGCTGAGCACAGAGTAATTCCTCAATATTCATACAAATGAGCGAGTGAATAAATACATTAATGAACAAACTCATTCTGGAGGCCTTAGCCTTGTGTTAGGGGAAATAAAATCCACCAGCTAAGAGAAGATCTCTCTACATATCAGATGGCCCATCTATTTTTGTTCATTTGCTCTGCAAGTGACATTCTGAATGTTTCCTTAATGTGTTTGTTAAGAAGGACAATATAGAGTAACTTAATGAACAGGCTCTCATGTACACAACCCAGCCAGGATGTCAGTGATGCTGCCGGGAATATGGAAAGCAAGCAGACATCCAACACTAGAAGGAGCAACCAGCCTAGAAGAAGCGAACATCTTGTAAGGAAGAATGCAAGCAGAGGCAGGGCCAGGAGACCAGTGAATGCCCAAGAGCATTTTTACTGTCATGCCCTCAGCTTATCCCCTTGTAAAGCATACAGGGCAGCAGTTTTAAACCTCTCTTTTTTGTGGGAGGAAACTGAGTCTCAAAGAAGTTGGGAATGGGAATTGGTATCAGGGGCAAAGCTCAAAGTAGCCACCAAAAAAGAGAAACTGACTTAAAGCACCTTCCTTTACATTTGTAAAAGCTTTATGAGAACCACACATTGAGTTCCATATACCCTTGTGCTGCATTTTGAGAAGTAGCAAGTCAATATCCCCAAACTCATTCAGTGGAGGAATAAGGACTGGAATCTAATCTTCCTATGACAAGAGGAAAGATTCTATGTGGTTCAAAGAAGAGGATCTAGGACCACAAACCATACTAGGATTGCCTAAGAGTTATAAACCCTCTTTCCAGGAAAAAAAAAAAAAAAAAAAAAAAAATCCGGTACTCAAGATTCTGCATAAAATCCAGTTTAAAAAACTCTCTGAAATAAGCAGGGACTATCCACGAGTCCACAGATGCTGGGTAAGAATGCCCCAGCGAGATGGCTCTAGGGTTCCTCCAAATCATGACATTCCCTAATTATCTTTCTTTAAATAAAAGTGCTTAGTACAGGCTGCAACACAGTAACTACTTAATTACAATGGTGTGAAAATAAATGTGAAATTAGTTTCTTTCAATTGCAGAGAATAGAAATTCAACTGAAACTAGCTTAAACAACATAGGGATTATTGGGAGTATCAGCTTTAGGCACAGCTAGATCCTGGTGCTCAGATGAACTCATCTAGAATCTCAAACTTCTTGTTTCATCTTCCTAGGATCTTGTTCTATTCTCAGCCAAGCTCTCTCCTTGTTGGGGCAAGATGGCTGCCGGCTGCTCCAAATTCACACCCTATCCTTTCAGTAATTCCAGCAGAAGATTCCCAATGGTCTCAGCAAAAAAATCAGGATGGCCTTATTTGGATCACTTCAAATCACTTGCCCATCCTTGAGCCATTCTCTAGGCCTGAGGGATAGCATATCCCAATGACCTGGCTTCAGTTTCAAGCCCACAATGAGATCTAGAGGTGGTGAGGTCAACCAGTCAAATTACACACATTGGGAGTGGGGAAGGGGTGCCTCTCCAAGAAAAACTGGTGTGCTATTACCCGAGGAAATAGGCAGGTGATCTTGAATGGGTAGTATCAATCTATGTCCAACACAATAATAATAAACAGCAATCATATCTAGTGGGCTACTGTTCCTTGGACTGGATGCTGATGCTTATTCCTCATGCTGGTCTTAATGCCTCTTACATGGGACATGTGACCAAGGCAAAATAAGATGGAGTAGCTGGAAGGCATGGGAAGCCCATGGACCCCTTCATCCCAATAATAGCCCTGTTTGCTCATTTTAACTCCTCTCCTTTGGATAGAGCAGCCCTAGTCATAGGAACTCTCCCATCTCCTGCAGTCTTGTCTCTGCCAGTCAACAGCCACTGTTAAAAGGAGAAGAGAAAAGTCTCCTACCTCCTGACAGGCCTCCTGCTCAGGTATATTTTTTTCCTTTACCTAACCCTGAAGGCTATCTTTATTTTCTCCCCTATTGAGTGGCTTGGTGACTGTCTGCTTTAATCATTAGAGAGATTTGGAAATTTGCTGGAGGGAAAACTGTAATCCTTACAGAACCAGGATACCTGAAGTGCTTTTCTACAAATGACCTCGGCCCTGAAAAGGAATCTGAGCACCGATGATAGATTGCCACCCTTCAGGCCTTGGGAACAGGGACTGGCCTCTCTAACCCTTTGTCCTCCATCAGCAGCTGGCCCCAAGACATTGCTGGTTTGGATTTCATGAAGTAAAGTGCTTTCAACTCTGTCTCCTCCTTCCAGCCTGCTCAGAGCCACAGCCCAGCTCAGGCAAGCTCCCTTCTCTTACAGTATCTCAAACAGTCCCCTCAGAAGCCCAAGAAGAAATTATCTGCTTGCAGCCTTGAAAATATGGTATATAGGTTTGTCTGAGGAGAGAGTTCAGCTCTTTATAGGATAGAGAGTTTGGGATGGGAGGAAGAATTTTTATGAGAATAAAAGGTAGGAAAACTAAGAATTGTTATCTAGGCAACCAAATTCTGTTTCTTTTCTAAGAGCAAGGAAAAGAGACTAGTGGTGATCTACTCAACACTAAAATCTGCTTCTAAATGCTCAAAGACCCTCTTTGGCTCCCTATTTTCCTGGATATAAAAAGCAACCTCTTGAGTGTGCCTTCCAGATCCTGTATGATCCATCCCCTACTTACATGTCCCATCTCAATTCTCTTTTCTTCATCCCTCCACTTTTCTCCAACATGTGTTAAAGAGCGGATCTTCCTCTCTTGCCAGAAAGCTTACAAGCTGTTCTCTCCTAATGTGTTTCTTTGTTTGGTTACTGTATTAGTTTCCTTTTGCCACTAACAAATTACCACAAACTCTGTGGCTTAAAACAACACAATGTATTTTCTAACCGTTCTGGAGGCCAGAAACCCCAATTGGTTTCAATGGGCTGAAACCCAGGTGTCACCAGGGCCATGCTCCCTCCAGAGGCTCTAAGGCAGAATTCATTTGGTTGCCTTTTCCAGCTTCTAGAGCTACATTCCTTACATTCCTTGGCCCCTGGTCCCTTCATCCATCTTCAAAGCAGCATAGCATTTTGCTTCATTGCTCACATAGCCTTCTTCTGGTGTCTGAAATCTCCCCATGCCTCCTTCTTGTAAGGACACTTGTGCTTGCATTTAGGGCCCACCAGGATAATCCGGGATAATCTCCTCATCTCAAAATCTTTAGCTTGATCACATCTGCAAGCCCCTTTTGTTATATAAGGTAATATCCTCAGGTTCCAGGAGGTTAGGACCTGGATATTTTATGGGGGTTCATTACCAGCCATCCACATCCACTTCCTGCACATCTATCAGTGGTCACCTTGGACATCAGCTGGTTGCTCCAGGACACCTTCACTGTTCGATTCTCTTCTCAGCTCAAGGTTATATGCCCTTACCTCCTCTGTACATTGCACATACTACACTGTCACTGGCCTCTTCCCTAACTAAACTCATGTCTTTGAAGGCAGGGAGAAGATCTAATGCACAGAAAGATATGTCATTTATGGAAGGGCATATGAAAAAAGAAGTAGGGGAAAAGAAGCTACAGAACAATAGGTACAATGTGGGCACTGGTTAAAGAGCACCTTTTGTGTGTCTGGAAAGATACAACTCAACTTTGATCTGTGGTTACCTCTGGAGAAAGGGGCAGGAGAGACAAGGAAGACTTCTATTCCACTCCTGGGTTGCTTGTGCTTTTATCATGAGAAGGTGTTCATGAAGTACCTGAGAACTTGAACAGTGACATCCTTGAGCTTCTGTCCCGTTTCCCAGATTTCTACTTTAACACACACTTGTTTATGTGTGTGTGTGCGGTGCCCAACAGGCCCCAGTTTGAAAATAGTTGCAAGAAGACCCCTTAGCTTTAAAGTCTCATTATTCAGTCTTCTACCAAAAGCCAAAAAGATATCCCAAGATTTCAAGTCCTACCAGTCACTTTCTTCTGAAAGGATCCATTTAGGGTAGGGCATGCTCAGAAAAACCAGTCTCTAGTCAGTGAGGGAGCCAAGTTGCCCACACCATGGAGCCAGCAGCAACTACTGGTGCCTAAGATGCCTCAGAGCTGAGATGACTGCTCATCCATGCCTGCGGGCGCAGGGAAGGAACCCACATCCATCACGCTCAACGGCAATGTTCCCAGCCAGCCAGCAACCAGCAGGCGTCACCAGGACTGAGTCACACCAATTGTTCTGATTAAAATATTACCTACTACGGATGTGCTGACTCAAGTCAGCCATAATCTGCCCCTAGCACACATCCAAAGAAGCAAGGAGATGCCCAGAGAAACCCACATGTGGCACAAAGAAATATCTGTAAGCAGTCATGGAAAGAGAAAGCTGAAGAGACCCAGAATAATAAAGATACCAACAAGAAATTTCTGATAAACAAGCTAAGGGCAAGAGACAGGTAAGGGGAAAATATTTGCCACACACAACAGAGTATTATTATCTAAATACACATATTTAAAACTTTCCCTCAAATGAATAAGAAAAAGGCAAGCAGCCCAATTGAAACCTGAGCAAGAGAAACGAGCAAGTGATTGATAGAAAAGAGCATTCAACATATGGCCCATAAATATATGGGAAAATGCCCAAATTCACTATTTGATCAGGAAAATGTAAATGTTATTCTCATATTCTATTTGTAGCAGGGCAAATTGCTAACTTAGCTTTGTGAAAAATTTGGGTGTATCTAAGAAACTTTAGAATGCATATATCCCTACACGTTGTTGAGTATCAACCCTAGGGAAAAATTCACCTACCTATGAAAAGTGAGAAATGGATTTTCACTTCAACGTCCTTTGTTATTGTGAAAATGTGGAAATAACCAAAGGTGCAGTAACAGATTAACTGCTAAGAAGAGTATAAACATCCATACTAGGAAATACAATGTACGAGTTTAAAAGAATAACATTTATCTTTTATATAATGACATAAAAAGGCCTCTAAAATACCCTATAAAAATTTTAAAGGATATTGAGGAATTATATTTACAAATTATTTCTAGATATCTATATTTAAATACATAGACAATAGTCAGGAAAAGTATAACCCAAATTACTAATAGTAATACAAGATTGGTTCTCTCCAAACTATCTTTCCCAATATAAATTATGCAAATGTGGCTTAAGAGAGCACATAGGAAAAGAAATTAGAAGTATGAGCTGATTGTATAAGCTTAAAATCACTATGTAGCTATCACAATAGCTAAAAAAAAAAAAATTTTTATTCACATTAACAGAATAGGTCCTTGGAATTTTTCAGAGATATTGGCTGATGACTTTTAAGAATATCCCAATTTGTGAATTCCATCTCTATTCATTCTACATCACTTCTATTACCACATTTATGAAGTTAATTTATTCTATTTTTCTACTAATTACTAAAAGAACACTAATAAAATATCCCAGTACGATTCTGGATTTTTCCATTTATCACTTCAGTTAAGTCATTTTTTGTTTCATATATATTGAAGCTCTTTTAATAGATGCATATGCATATTAGACTACTGAGTATTTCTGACAAACTGACAATTTAATTAATATGAAATATCCTTCTTTATCTCTGTATTACTCCTCTGTCTTAACGTCTACTTTGTCTAATATGTAGATAGCCACATCTGCTTTCTTAAACTTAATGTTAACCTGGTATATCTTCTCCCATCCTTTTGCCTTCAATCTGTGTCTTTACATTTAAAATATTTCACAAATGGCATAGAGTTAGGTCTTACATTTTTATCTAATCTGACAATTCTACCATGTACATGAAGTGTTTTGTTCATTTATACTTAATGTAGTTATTGGTGAGTTTATGTTTAAGTCCATCATTTTGGTATCTGTTTTCCATTTACTCCATTTATTCCGTATGTTCCTTTATTCTTTTCCTCCATTAATTTGGGTAAATAGGGTATTTTTCATTATTACAAATTTCTCTCCTTTATTTGACTTTTGAGCTATATTACCCTGTTATATTTTTAGTATTTTCTCTAGAATAGCTCTAATAGAAATACAATGCATATCACACATGTAATATTGACAGAATATCTCAATTTTCTAGTTGTCACATTAACAAAGTTTTTAAAGGTGAAATTAACAATATATTTTATTTAATCCAACATACCCAAAATATTGTCACTTCAACATGTAATAAATAAAAGTACTGAGACATTTTACATTCCAAAATTACATTCATACCAAGTCTTTGAAATCTGATCTGAATTTTATACCTACAGCTCGTCCCATTTAAAGTGAAAGGTAGTTCTACAAGAACAATAAAATGGTGTTTCATAGGAGAATGTGTACGCCACTTAGTTTGTCACTTGAATTTTAATAATTGAAATTGCAAATTCGCTTCCTTAGCTTCAGCCATTTTTCAAGTGCTTACTTGGTAGCCACATGCAGCTGGTGGGTAGTGTGTTGGACAGAACAGCTATGGAGTTTATACCATGTAAGTTTAACTTCTTATAGTTTAGCCTAAAATAATACTCTAGGACTTCATTAACAACAGAGTACTCCTACGACAGCATAATTCCACTTATCCCTGCCCATCCTTTGTGCCAATATTCACGTATCTTTTTCTCCTATCTCTATTATAGACCTCACAACACATGGCTATAATGTTTGTTTCAGTCAGGAGTCTTTTAAAGCTCAGCTATATATTTAGTATGCATAAAAATTTTCTTCTAAAAATTAGATTTTCAGGCTGCCTGCATCTTTACCCTTTCTCATGCTCTTCAGCCTTCACTGTAGACCTGAGTTCCTTCCCATCTTGTATCATTTCTCTCTAGCTTGAAGAACTTTCTTGAACATTTCTTACAGGGCAGTTCTGCTGGCGACAAATTAATCCAGCTTTCCCTCACTTAAGAATGTGTTTATTTTAAAGTATATTTACTCAGGACACAGGATTCTACAGAGAGAGTTTTGTTTTTATTTCAGCCCTTGAAAGATGCCATTCCAGTGTCTTCTGGTCTCCACTGTTTCGGATAAGGAGTCAGCTTTAATTCTTGCATTGTTCCCATGTATCTAATGTACATGTATTTTTCATGTCTGATCTTAATATTTCCTCTTCAACTTTCATTTTTCTCAGTTTGACTATAATATCTTAAAAAGAGGTTTTGTTGTTTTGTTTTTTTAAGATTTTATTTATTTATCTGACAGAGAGAGAGAGAGAGCACGCAAGCACAAGCAGGGGAAGCAGGAGAGGGAGAAGCAGGCTCCCTGCCAAGCAGGGAGCACAATGCGGGGTTCAATCCCAGGACCCTGGGATCATGACCTGAGCCGAAGGCAGCCATTTAACAGATTGAGCCACCCTGGTACCCCTGTTTTAATTTATCCTACATGATGTTCTCTGAGCAGTTCTGTTAAATTTGTTAAATTTCCTTTTTTTTTTTTTTTTTTGGTAATTTTCTTGTAGCTCCTCTTTACATGAAGTTTTTATTACTGACATTGAATTTTTCAATTCTAGGACTTCCATTGGGTTCTTTTTTATAGGTCCCAAATCTCTTTGGAAATTCCCCATCATTTTATTCATTTATTGAAATGACTCATTTCTACAGACTTTTTATAGACTCATTTTCTATACATTTGTACTAAATTGTTAAAGTTGATTTGAAAACTATAATATCTGAGTTGCCTCTGGTTGACTCACATTTTTCTATCTTTTGCAAGTCCTCTAATTTTTATTCTATGTTTAACACTGTTTCTAGGAATAGTTCCTCCCTCCAAAATTGACGTCTACTTTATTTAATACTTATATAGCCCACATCTGCTTTCTTAAACTTAATGTTAACCTGGTATATCTTTTTGCCTTCAATCTGTATCTTTATATTTAAAATATTACACAAATGGCATAGAGTTAGGTCTTACATTTTTATCTAATCTGACAATTCTACCATGTACATGAAATGTTTTGTTCATTTATATTTAATGGGATTATTGGTGAGTATGTTTAAGTCCATCATTTTGGTATCTGTTTTCCATTTACTCCATTTATTCCATCTGTTCCTTTATTCTTTTCCTCGATTAATTTGGGTAAATAGGGTATTTTTCAGTATTGCAAATTTCTCTCCTTTATTTGACTTTTGAGCAATATCACTTTGCATCCACAGCTCTTTGGTGACTTTAAAGAAAAGTATGATTTTGTTGCTCTTGTTTGCTTAGTGACTTGTAGTTGTGTTGTTGGGGTGATGGTCTTCCACATTTTCCTATATCCCAGCCAAAAATGGAACACCTCATTTAGGTTTTGTTGTATAATAAACTTTCCCCAAAACTAGTAGATTAAAACAACACTCGTGTTTAGTTCACATGTCTGTAGAACGGCAATTAGGTCTGAGTTCACCTGGATGGTTTTTCTGGTCTCCGCTAGGGTCTCATGCATCTGTAGTCAGCTACTGGTCAGGTTGGAGGATTCACTTCAGAGTGTTGGCTGCCTACCAGCTGTACAATGTGGGCAACTGGGTGACATGTAGCTCATCCTCCAGCAGGCAAGCTCAAGTTTGTTCTCATGGCAGCCAAGACAGAAAAATTAGCCAGAGTATAAAGGTCTTAAGGACTATGTTCAAAACCGGCACACTGTCACATTGGCCACATTCTATTGGCCAAACAAGTTATAAGACCAACCCAGATTCAAGAGATGGTAACATAAACTTTACCTCTTGATGGAAGGAGATGCAAAGTCACAGCAATGGCATGTGTCATGAAAGAGTTGAGAATTCCAATTTTTTTTCTTTTGCAATCTACAGAAAGTATGACGGTTTGTTCTTTTTAAAATTTTTTTTCATTTTTAATTAAGCACTCAACTCACCTTTTCTGAAAGAATAACAAAATCTACTTTTTTAATGTTTCTCAGGGGGAAAAAAATGAATCACAGACTGTCATCAGTCAAAACTGAGAGTGTTCAACCCATGAATACCAACAATGTAGGGTAATCATATAATGACTTCAGGAAGACAGAGGCAGGTTTTATTCTACTCTAACCCCATGAGTCTGCATTTGGAACAGTGTTTTGATTTGGAAAGGGATATCATAAAAATAGCACTGTCAACCTGGGGCATTTGGGGAAGAAATCAGTTCAGGCCAGGAATCAAAATCACATCATAAGACAGGTGGCTAAAGAAATCAGCTCTTTTTTTGGGAGAAGAGAATTGCCAATAAAGTCAAGCAGGTCAGCTTAAATATCTATAGATTTGTTTGGTTTAATCATTAATTTTAAAATCATAAATAAAAAGTTATTTTCTTTCCTATATTATTTTTTGTGATGTAATTCATATGCCATAAAATTCACCATTTTAAAGTATACAATTGAGTGGTCTTTATTATATTCAAAATGTTGTATGACTATCACCACTAATTCCAAAACATTTTAACCACCTCAAAAAGAAACTCTGTGCCCACTAGCAGTCACTCCCGATTCCTCCTTCATCACAGCTGCTGGAAATCACTAGTCTACATTCTGTCTCCATAGACTTGCCTATTCTGGGCATTTCAAATAAATGGAATCATATAATATGTGGTCTTTCATGACCAGCTTCTGTCCTCTGCATGATGTGTTCAATATTCATCCACTCTGTAATGTGTACCAGTATTTTGTTCCTTTTTATGGCTGGATGATATTCCATTGTATAAACAGATCATATTTTTTTAACCATTTTATCAGTTGATGAACAATTGGGTTGTTTCCACATACTGGCTATTATGAATAATGCTGCTATGAACATTCACAAATATGTTTAAGTGTAACATTTCAATTTTCTTGGGTATTGTTGGGTCATTTGGGTTTACTTCTGAAGGGAATGCCAGTTCAAAGAGCAAAGAATTTTCCACCAAAGTAAGTATGTTCACAATGGAATAAGCTTCACTCAAGACAATAAACTACTTGTCTCTGGAGTGGTAGGGAAACCAGATGAGATTCTTGATAGGCTATGTGGGATGTTAGGCTAGCAAGAGACAGAAGTATACGGCTTAGGAGCAAATATTCTGGAGCTTAACTGTTTGAGTTCAAATTTCACTTCTGTACTTGCCAGCTGTGTGACTTGGGGAAACCACATAATCTGGCTTACCCTCTGAGTTTCCTCATATTTAAAATAAAGGCACCTAACTCCCTGGGATTAAATTACATACCAGATGCAAAGCTCCTGACACAAGGCCTGGCACTGAGTATGTGCTCAAACAGTACAAGCTACTATTATCACTATGATCATCATGAGACTTGAGTTTTAGAAATCCTTTTTTAAAATATAAATTGAATATTCCTTTATCATTTTACTCTTCCACTCACTCACTCACTCATCAGTTCCTCAATGTTTTTCACTTCAAATAGTTTTGCCAGAAATAAATACGTTAAAAATAACTGGAAACTGGGGTGCCTGCATGGCTTAGTCAGTTAAGCGTCCAACTCCTGGTTTTGGCTCAGATCATGATCTCAGGGCATGAAATTGAGGCCTGAGTTGGGCTCCATGCTCAGTGGGGAGTCTGCTTGAGATTCTCTCTCCCTTTCCCTCTGCCCCTCCCCCATCCACGTGTGCGCTCTCTCTCTCAAATAAATAAATAAATAAAATCTTAAAAAAAAAAAAACTTGGAGACTAACCCAAACTCTACACCATTCCATAGAGAATTGGTTTGTTTCAGATTTAAAGAAGTGAATTAAAAGGTGAGTTTATAGCCAAGGTCTAACTCCTTGAGAGGAATCCTATCTCCTTTGGGTCAGTGGGGCCACTGTTGGGCCAAATGACCTTATACATGTTCCTTCCAGCATCCCCATGAAGGAGCTCAGAGAGCTCAATTAGACTGCCTAAGCATTCGTAAGCTGTAAAGCTGGAGTCAAACACAGTTAACAAAATAGGGCAGAGTGGGGACCGCAAACCTGGGCCCAGAACTCTGCTGAGTGTGCTAACAAACCAACAGTTCATCAAATGAATTAATGAGGCTGTTGAAATGCTAACATTTCCTTATTCAACAAAACAAATATATATGCACACACACACACGCACACACACACGCACACGCACACCCGCACACACACGCACGCGCACACGCGCACGCACACACACACACACACAATTAGTATATACTGCTTACAATACACCAGGCACCAATCCTGAGCATTTTACGTGTGTTACTTGGCTCAAACCTCATAACAGTTCCATGAAGAGGTACTCTTGTTGTTATTAAGTCCATTTTACAAATGGGTAAATGGAGGCACAGAAAGATTAGTACCTGTCCAAGATGATCTAGCTGGTAAGTGGCAAAGCTGAAACTCCAGTCCTAACCCTAGACCCCATGCTGTCACGCACTGTGCCATGCTGCTACTAGCAGAGAGAGAGAAAATCTGACAATGTGGTCATTTCCCTACTTATTAAATGTTTACTTCCCCCTGATGCCCTCCTGGTCAGGTGCAAAATCTTCTGTGATCAATCAGAGAGAGGTCCTACATCCTAATATCACTGAAGTAATCTCAGTCCCAAGCAGGAAATTCCACAGTATTCCCAGGCCCAAAGCCACAGGAGTGAGAAAAGCATCCTTTTGCAAGAAGCCCAGGGTGCTCTTCCCATTATGAGTGCATCAGCTGTCCCTGTTCTTGGCCAGTACTCCACTGTACAGAGAGTGCTCCTCCTCTCTCCACTTTTTGCTATTAGTTCACCTCAGCAGACTTATGCTGCCTTACACCCAATAACTCTGAGCTTATTTTGTCTACCCAGAGACTGGTGGCTCTTGACCTGCACTCTGCCTCCAGCACAAGTAGCAAGGCCCTGCACCCCACAGATTAGTAATAATGGCTCAGCCTCTTCTTTCCTGATGCTCTGGGGCTGGAACTGTGTCCTCCTGTGCCTCTTTTACCTCATATGACACATCACCCTTTGCTTTGGCCTCCAGTCAGACATGCAAATGAGCCAGGTCCTCACACCAGTAGGCAGCTGGCTTCAGAATTCTCTCAGAAAAATATTTGCTCTTTAGCGTCACATAATTCAATTAGCCTCCACCCATTGCAGAAATACTCTTAAGCTCAAAGAACCAAATGTCATCTTTGAAGAAAGCATTTGAAATTGCCCACATTCAGCATCACCACGTTATTTCTAAACATTTCAAAAGCTGTGTTTGCACATTTTACTTTTATATGACTGAGTTAGCTCATGCCCCAAACCCATTTTATGGTTAAAAAGAATGACACTAAGAGGTTTTAAATTAGTTACTTTACATCAGTGGCTCTCAAAATTTAGTGTATATAAGATACACAGCAGAAGAGCAACAAAACTGAGATTATATTCCAGTTTTTCAAAACCTGAACCTTCAAAAAGGAACCTTTAACTGATGCCTCCCTTCCCACCTGGCACCCCCCCGCAATTTATTCTGATGCAGGTGGTCCAGTGCTTTGAGAAATACCGCAACAGAGTAAGTAAGGAGTCTGTAAACAGGATTCAGGGGTCTACAAACTTGGATAGGAAAAGAGTTTTACATCCTTGTCTTCAGGATCTTCTCATTGAAATTTAGTGCTTCCCTCAATAATGAACATAGGCAACAGACCATAGTTGTATTAACAGTGCCTGTGAGTTTGTCACCAAAACACGTCACAGATATCTCTGTGTCACACAGGTTTTGCAGATATGTCAAAATATCTTTTATATTCACCAGTTCTTTAAAATTATAGTTAAGAGACTTGCTACTACATCTCACCAGTATATATTTTTTAAGACTTTATTTATTTATTTGACAGAGAGAGACACAGTGCCCCACCAGTATATATCTTTAAAAGCACATTGCAAATTTTGTTTTATTTAGTATTCTGATCATTATAATTTAATAGAATTGGCTGCCTTCATAATCTAACATATATTTTTATGCATTTAAAAACATTATTCAGAGGAGGGGCGCCTGGGTGGCTCAGTCATTAAGCGTCTGCCTTCGGCTCAGGTCATGATCCCAGGGTCCTGGGATAGAGCCCCGCATCGGGCTCCCTGCTCAGTGGGAAGCCTGCTTCTCCTTCTCCCACTCCCCCTGCTTGTGTTCCCTCTCTCTCTGTCTCTCTCTGTCAAATAAATAAATAGAATCTTAAAAAAAAAAAACTATTCAGAGGAGAAATCCACAGGTTTCACCAGACTGCTAAAGGTTTCCTTGCATTAAAAAAAAAAAGTTTAGAAACCTCTATTCTCCGACCTCCCCCTCACCACCTAGATGTTTAAAGAAGTTAGATGGTGATGGTCAGCTGACTCAAGACAAACCAGTCAATGGCTGGGTTTAGCCAGCCACGTTCTCCCTCTTGACTTAAGTGACAGCCCGCTGTCCGAGGAGGGAGACTCTGCGGCTAAGGGGTCTGTAGAACCAGGGTTGCAGTGAGCTCCACTGAAACCACAGAGAGAAGTGAGGAGGCTGAGTGAGCTGGCTTGCAGAAAGAATCCAGCAGGCACAGAAAGGGAAGCAGAAATCCGCTCCATGAGCTCCCATCTATGATCCAAAAGGGGCTAAAAGAGTAAGACCATTCCAGTTGCCCCATGGCTCAGCCCTTTTCCCTGCCCTAGACACTCATGAGATTCTCTCCTTCTATTTCTCTTCCCTTTCCTAGCTGGGGTTTCTGCTCCTCACAGCCAAGGCCTTGACTGCACCTGCCTGTGTGCCCCTTCTTACTCATTCACAGTCCCTTTCCATATTCGCCACATCATCACTTAACCATATAGTGGCAAGGAGTCTGTGTGTTCTAGTCAGACTTCCTGAGGGCATCCTCTGCCACTTTCTGGTTGTAAGAACATAGGCAAGTGGCCTAGCCTCTCTGTGCCTCATTGTCTGACCTGGAAAATGAGGACATTAACAGTATCTACCTAAGATGAGCAACAAATGAATTATTATATATAAAATATATGTCTGGTAGAGAGAAAGTACTTGGTAACTGCATGCAATTATGATGCTCATTGTCCGCAAGTCACAGGCCTTGGACTCTACACAATCTGTATCTGCACACCTCATTTTTCAGCACAGTCCTAATCAGAACCAACAGTGATGTACAGGCCTAGTTTGAGGCCAGGCGTATCCACAAATTGGCATTCTCCTTCAGTAACCTTAGACTTGCTCTTTGTAAAATTTTCCTTAGTAGGATCGTGAAGATTCCCTCGTGGAGTCCTGTTCAATTTACTTACTTATGAGATCATTGTTTCTCTTATGCTGAGGTTACTCTACTTGTCTGGGCCAAAGTACATCACATCTCCCTAACTGTAGGGCAAATGGCTCAGAGCCATGCTACAGCTAGGACCCCCCGGCACAAGGGGTATGCTGGATACAGATGAGGAGTTGAATACATTCAGGAGAGTACAGTTACAAAAGTATCTCTGAACTGATGCAGTAGCTCCAAAAAAGTACAGCCACATCTTCAGGTCAACCACCTTACCATGCACAAGTCTTCCATGGTGTGACCTAGGTGCTTCCTCTCCTATTTACACACACCATCTAGACCAAATGAGCACATCTGCCCTGGGGGCTGTCAAAGATACGCTTCCTGGATGCACATCTGCCCTGGGGCTGTCAAAGATACGGATGTACAGAAAGCTTGTTCCAAGGGTCCAATTCCAGATCTCAAATCTATTGGGCTTAACCTCCGTACCTCTCTCATTGACATACTCATCAGGGAAGTCACCTGGGGTTGATGCAGAATGCTAGAAAAGCTTGTCTGTGATTTTTTTTCCTAGCCATCAGGCAGTTTCATTGCTGCCTTGGGGTTTAGATTTTTTAAGTGATTGAGGGGGAAAAAAACTTCTAAAGTTCAATTAGACTAAGACCTTCAATCCAAAGAATATGAGTAATATAATCAACCAGGATAAAAGCTAGTCTAATTCTTAAAGTCTGCAAACAGAAATTGTGAAACCCCCCTTCCCTTATTATACCCTTTAGTCATGTTAACATATGAAAGTTATTAGAATAGCAATAATAATATTACCAACAGTAAGTGTCTAATAAATAGTAGTTATGTGCCACATACTTTCTAAGTTATACGTGCTAGTTGATTTAACTTTCACAAAAGATGAAGTAGGTGCCGACATGATTTGCTATGTTCGTTTCTCCACGTCACAGCCACAGATGATGCTCCAGACTGTGAGCCCCATCAGCATGGGTATTAGGGGCAGGAAATGTAGAGCAGAGCCCCTGCCAACCCACTATGGACATGTAACAAGATCAACAAATCGCCCTGCAATGTTGGGTCAGAGAGACTTAAGTAGCTGCCACTGCAAACATCCTGATTGCTACATGGTGGGACTCTTATATAAGAGGCTCCCAGCCTGGCTGCACAACAGAATCATATGGACAGATTCAGAATAATAATGCCTGGACCCATCCCAAAGGAAAATGGTTAGTAAGACATAATCACTCTCTTTAGACAGTGATACAATATAACCATAAATAATATGGACTGGGGTACATGGGGAATTTTTCAGCCTGAGGTTTGGAGGGGGAGAGAAACAGCAATGACTTGATGAGTATCTAGAATAATTTAATGATTTTAATGACAATTTAAGACAACAGCGGCTTACAGGTATCTTTAAGTACCAAATGGTATATTCATTAAACAACAACGAGTGCTCAGGTGTCTAAGTTGGTTGTGATTATTCTGAGAAATGTGACAGTTTTCCTGATCTACCAGCAGATACTTCTATCCCAGCCAGTTTAATTAACTTTTGTCATGTGGTTCACTGAGTCTAGAAATGCAAAATTATCTAACTGTGTCCAGAGATTTGTTGAACAGAACCCGAAAAAAAAAAAAAACTACTTTTCATTTACTATACGGGGAGATAGGAGGAGGAAGGAGGAATTCAAAAACAGCATAAATGTATCACTGCAATTCCATTTTCCTAGAGATACCCTTTGTTTCGAAAACAAAGAGAAATTAGTTGGACATGTGACAAACAGACAAAAACCCAAAATAATGAAAACATGCTCTGGAAAAAAAAATCCCCATTATTAGTATGCCTGGGGAGATGGCATCTACAGCTGGTCTCGGCTAGTCTCCGAAGATAAGCAGGGAGGAGGTAAGGAAAGGCTGTTACAGAGATGGTGCTGCTGATACCCGGAAGAAAGCCACCCTCTTGATAATTGGCTAAGATTTTAAAATTAAAATACTGCTCATTTGACTGACCCAGAATTGCAGAATTACAAGTGCATAAAAATTTTCCTTTGGTGGGAAAGATGTCTCTGGGCAAGAAAGATGGGCTTCAGGTGCCTCTTTTGAAGATGAACAAACACTCTGAGCTGTTCCAGTCACATCTGCTACCTCTGGATCACCAGCCTTGTGTTGATGGCATGAACAGCGGAGGGCAGCCTCCCTGGATTTTCAGTTTGCTACTGAATAACTGCCTGAACTTGGGGAAGAGGAAGCCAGGGACTTGTGGCCTTTTCTCAGGGGCTATGAGAAAGGCACTGACAGGAGTCAGAGAGACAAGGATCCTGTTTATGAATGACCCATCAATTTTCTGCAACACATCTCCCTGTGAATTATGTAAACATGACTTCTGAAAACTAGATTCACAAGCAGTCCTTGGGAAGTGCAATAGCCTAGGAAGAAAAAGCCTAGAGCTTTAAAAAAAATTTTTTTAAAGGAAGAAAATTTTCCTGCTAAGTATCATACATACAAACACACACACACACACACACACACACACACACACTTGGCAGACATTGTTAATCAATCATGGCTGTCATCCCCACTGAGTCCAGATGTGGGCAGAATCCTCGACATCTTATTCTAGGTATTTACTACCAGTCAATTCAAGTTAGCATTTACAATAAGTACTATGATCTCCATCTCTGAATTTGAGATTAGACAGAACTTCTGATGCATAGGGGGAAATCCAAGCACATGCCAAGAACTGCATGAAGCAAACACTATTGGCTGTGTATCCAACAGCCATCCACCCCTTCCTAAAAAAGCTCCATTTGTGCTCAGGTAGCTACTCCCTCTTTACAAAGCCATGTGCCTCAAGAGAGGTAGACCCCAGTTCTCCTCCCAGGAAGTAAATTATGCATGGTCTAAGCCAATCATGGCACTCCATTTCCTCTGCCAATGATTGTTTAGGCTGTGACACATGCTGACCAATGAGACTTGACAGGAGGGCTTGAGGGAGCATGTGGGAAAGGTTTTCTTTTACCCAGGAAGGAAAGAAGAGAGGGAAGGAGAGGAAGGAAGGAAGAGAGGGAGGGAGGAAGAAAGAAAGGAAAGAAAAAAGGAGAGGAGGGGCAGCGGTAAAGAAGGAGGGAAGAAAGGGAGAGCAGGCCTCTCTTCTGCTAGACACATATTTGGATGTGGTACTTGGACCATTTTGCTACCAAGGGAAAGGCAAGGCTGAAAGATAAGTCATAATCCAAAGATTGTCAGAGTAAAATGAGAGGAAAAAACCTGGGTTTTTCATCCCCTCCAGGATTTCTAACTATGGAAAATAAGGAACCCTTTCTACTGTTCAAACTAGCTGAGTGAGGGCTTTTGTTTCTTGCTGCCTGAAATTCCCAATTAATACATAGGAGAGGCTCTCAGCAGATGAGCAGAGGAGAATTCCAGAAAACAGACCAACAGCCACAAAATGCAGAGAAAGCATCACCACGAATTACGGATGTCAGCAAGCAAAGGGCCTGCTCATGACCTGAGTTTGAGGTCCAGACCAAGCAAGGCAGGACACCTACCTAGGAAAAACCCAATTAAGGAACAGAGTCAGGACCGCAGCCCAGAAGGTCAAAGATAGGTCCCCAGGTTCCATAATTGGAGACAAAATAAATAAAGAGAAGAGAAAGGGACTGCCTTCCCCCAATCAATCATGTGCCAGGCGCTCTTCTCAGTTGTTGTTTCTTACAACATTACACAGTAAGCTGAGGCCTGGGGAGATTAAATGCCTTCCTGCAGGTCAGCACACAGTCAACAGCAGGGCTGGGATTTGAGCCCAGGTCTGACTGTGAAGTGCAATTCCTTCTATTCCATCATGCTACCTTCCCAAGAAACAAGGTAGGAGCTAGAATCCAGCACTGAGGGTTACCTGGTCCTAAGCTCTAAACTTGAGCTTCTTTAGTATCCTGTCTGGTTACCACATTAGCATAGCTTAAGACAGAGGCTGCTGCTGAGGCCCAAGGCTTCCTGGGGAGGAAGAAGAAAAATTGGGACCAGCGGCCAGATCCATTAGTGGTGCATACAGGACCCAGACCTCTTTGGGGGCTCTGCCACCAGGAATAGGAAACACTGACCCCTCAGACTGTTGCTTGCAGTGACGGTGAAAGAGCAGCCTTGGGTCAATGTCCAGTGGCTGCCACCAATGCAGACACATCAAGGCCATGAGTTTATTGAGGACCAATGTTGAATAGAGGTAGAGAAGTTAACAAACAGATCTAGAGTCACAAAGGTAAATAATGTATTCATTTCCTATGGCTGCCCTAACAAGTTACAATAAACCTAGCAGCTTAAAAGAACACAGTTATTTTCTTACATTCTGGAGGCCAGAAATCCAAATTAAGTTTCACTGGGCCAAAACCAAGGTGTTGGCAGGGCCACAGTTCCTTCCGGTCTAGAAGAAACTTCATTTCCTTGCAGTGTTCAGCTTCTAGAGCTGCATTCTTGCATCCCTTGGCTCATGGTCTCTTGCTCCATCTTCAGAGCCAGGAGCAGAGCAACTTCAAATCTCTCTCTGGCTCTGTTGTCACCACATCATCTCTCTCTGCTGCAGTCAAATCTCCCTCTTATAAAGACACTAGTGATTACATTTAAGGCCCTTCCAGGTACCCAGAGTAACCTTCCCAGCTCAAGATCCTTAATGACAACTGCAAAGTCATTTTGCCCTATAAATCAACATTCTCAGGTTCCAGGGATTAGGACCTGGCTACCTTTGGGTCCATTACTTAGCCTATCAGAGGTAACAATACTGACTCTACCACTTATTAGCCATGTGATTTAGGGACGCTTACTAAGTCCCTCTGAGTTTCTGTTCTTTTATCTGTCAAATGGGATAATGATGAAACCTACCTTATAGGATTACTGTAAAAATTTAGAAAGAATGCATAACATAGCACTTGGCACATGGACATCATTATTAGTGGAAAGAACTTCAAGTTTGAAGCCAGAGCATTCTGAGTTCTAAGTCCAGCTCTCCCACATGTCAGCTGTGTGTCCCTGGAAAATCACATCACCTCTCTGAGCCATTCTGCATCTGTAGAATGAGGACAATGTTAGACCACCTTGCTCTCTCTGAGGGCACTTTAGAAAAGGAAATGATACTGCCCTGTGTAATAAGCCTAACACAGAGTTGGAACCACTAAATAACAAGGGAAAGAGAATGGCTAGGAACAATAAAAAAATTTATTGAGCATTTATTACATGGCAGGCACAGTTCTGTGTTCTCCATGTAGATCTCCTCATTTGATCTTCACACCTGCCCTATGCAATAGGAAATATTGCCATCCCATTTTGCAGATGAAGAAGCAGGCATACTAAGGTTCAGTAATGTGCCCAAGGTCACACCAGCTAGAAGTGTTTCTGTTAGTTTCCTAGGGCTACTGTAACAAATTGCCACAAACTGGCTGATTTAAAACAATAGAAATCTTTTCCTTCACATTTCTGGAGGCCAGAAGTCCAAAATCAAGGTGCTGACAGGGCTGCACTCCCTCTGAGGGCTGTAGAAGAGGATCCTTCCTTGCCTCTTCCAGCTTCTGGTGTTGCCAGCAGGCCATAGTGCTGCTTGGCTTGGAGACACACCCCTCCAGTCTCTGCCTACATCACTCATGGAGTGATGTCTCATGCGTGGAGCAAGCACTTCCCCTGGCCTCCTGCCTCTGAACAGCCCCAAATGCAGGGGTGGCTGATATCGTCATAGTCATGAATGGCCCCTGAGCAAACGCCCTGGGAACAGCCCCTCCCCACCAACACAGGTTCTGTGAGTTCACATTTCACTCAAAACTGATTTTACTTCAAACTAAGGCTGAGCCCCATTATCATTACTTAATGTCAGTGTAACAGCAGTGTGATATCCAGGCTTTTACGCAATATATCATCCCTACAGACTTGGATGCTAGCAGGACACAGCAGAAATACAGCATCCAACTTCCCAATGTGCTCGTGGCCATCAATATTGATGGCATGTCATCAATCAAATCCAGCAAGCTTTTACATGCTCTCAGTTTTAACTGAGCCTTACCATGCATTACAATGGAATATTTAAAACCATGTACACATTTTATCAAGCCTTCGTGACCACTAAATGCTCTCTGGTTTGCAGCTCCAAATATTATTCATTACATCTAGAGAGGTGGTATGCAAAAGTAAAGAATCTGCACAGGAACAGAGTATGATTAAGGACAGGGTGGGAGAAAGATACCATTGGAATCCACTGCCTGATCCAGCTCTATGCTGCAGACCAGGCCACCAACCATGGACTCAAACCCCCTTCCACCTGCTTCCTTTTCAGCCTAAAGAGATGCCTGGTTTGAATCCCAGCCCTCAGGTGAGCTTGGCCAGGCTGCTTCATATCTACCAGCCTCACTGTCCTCATCTGCAAAACGGGGATAATTCTATCTACCTTGGGAGTTTAGGACAAAATCAAGTCTTCCACAACTACAGGAATTAACTCCAGGGTCACCTTTATAGTGAAGCCCTCTCTGACGACCCCCTTTTTAATTTAGTTGCCACCACTCCCCATGCTAAGTATGCCCGATCCTTCTTACCAGGTGCCATTTTCATAGCACTCACCACCTGCTCACAGACTCTTTGACTCACTTGTGTGTTTATTTATGATCTGGTTCCCCACACCAAAGTGCAAGTTCAGCAAAGGTTGGATTTGTGTCTGTTTTGTGCAGTTACTCCCAGTTCCCAGAACAGTGCCTGGCATACAGTAGCTGTGCTCAATAAATGTCTGTTGACTAAATGAATAAAGCACATAGCAGGCCTTTGAACAGTTCACATTTGCTGGATGTAGACAAACTGAATCTCCTGAACAAGCACAGGAACAGCAGAAGGTGTGTTTAGTACCGACTCTGTGACAGACATTGCAGTGAGCTTTGTGGGCATCACCCCCACCGATCCTGGGAGGTGCCGGCAGTCTCCGGCCTTAGAGAGAAGGACTCCTAGAGTTCTTTTCCTGCACCTGTTGCATAGTCACAGTGTGACCTTGAGCAGGTCTCTGACCCCTGGACTCTCTTCTCCTCCACAGCCCCTTCCTCTGTGTTCCCACAGGACTCTGTACTGGTCCCTTTGCCACAGAGACCCCCCCCCTTCATAAATTCTCTTTCCTGAACCACCTGGTCTCCACACAGGTGGATTCCATGACTTACCTATCTCTGTGGCTCTATCACCTGGCAGTTGTCCCATATATGTAGGATAAATAAATAAATAAAGGTAAAATGAAGAACTCAGACTAGAATCAGGGACCGCAAGTAGTGACGTGTATGTTGCCATTCCCCCTTCCCCAACCCTGGCACACAAAACAAATGAACCATCATACCCTTTCTTTCTAAGCATGGACTGAGCCTCAAAATCCCTCTCCACACCTCACTCCAAACAACCAGCCCCAACCCATAGGAGTTAGCAGAACAAATGTGTTAACCATCCCTGACACAGATATGGTTGCAAGAAGATCACTAAACCTAGTCTCTCTGTTTCATGAAACACATTCTACATTTCCCACCCTCTTTTTTTTTTTGTAGATTTATTTATTTATTTATTTATTTATTTATTTATTTATTTATTTATTTGAGAGACAGAGAGAGAGCACACATGCACACAGAGGGTGGGGTAGAGGGGGAGCGAGATCCCATGATCCCCAGCCATGGATCCTGAGGATCCATGAGCCATCCTCATGATCTGAGCCAAGATCAAGAGTTGGAAGCTCAACCGACGGAGCCACCCAGCTGCCCTCCTACCCTCTTTGAGGGAGCTGCACCATGTGAGAGTCCCAACCAATGGAATATGTATGGGTGTGATGGGCACCACATCCAGGGTTGGCCTGTGATGCGCACCACATCCACAACTCCCACATGGAAGCTTCTGTGCTCCTCCCTCCCTTCTGTGGACTGATGCAGACAAACACCATGATCTTCAAGAACTCATGTGGGAGACAGTGGAACCACCGGATAAACGAATCCTGGAGCCCCAAGTCACTTCTTGGAGGAAAGCCATGTGCCAGTCAGGTAGGCTCATTGACAAGAGCAAAAAATAAATCCTAATTGTACATTTGGCACTGTATAATCAGAAGTTGCATTGCGTGTTACAAAAGCTAGCTTTACCTCAACTAATACACCTGGGCTTTTTTTTAAATCTCTCTTCTAGTTCCACATTCTTATACTTCAGATTTTTTTCATTTGTTATCTAAGTATCCAAATGGCATTTTCTAGTAGCTTAATGAAGCATGTGGACTTCTGGGTGTTTTATATCATGTTAGGGGTCACAGTGCGCTCAGCAAGTAAACTTTTAACTCTAGGAAACACATAAAGAATTACAAGATGTAATGCCTAGTCTCAAATCACAGATCATCTTCTTGGGAAAATAAGACATATCCACGTGAAACAGTTGGCCATCTCAAAGCACTATCTCAAGAAATGCAGCAACAAATGACATGATCAATGAAAAGTAATACAACTACCTCACTACCCATGTACCTTGGGTAGGAAAGCCACCCCACCCACCACCAACACCCCAGACCTCTCTTTCTTCCTTCAGTAACACACACAAAAACTGCACCCACCTCATTGGGTTGAGAAAACTGTAAGTAAATATGAGTGACATGCTTATAACTGTAACTGGTACAAAGCAAATGTTCTATAAATGTTAACTACCATTTGTGACAGGAATGATAGATAGATCATTGTGAGATAGAATTGTAGAAGATGAGTGTGGTGATGGTCAAGAAAGGATATGATGAGGGGGAGGAGGGAGGAGCAAGATGGCATATATTATGTTCAGGAAACAATGAGGAAATCAGTCTGGATATGTTACAGAGATTTTGAAGCAAAGGATAATTCTTACCAGGACTAGATTCAGAAGGTCCCTAAATTCTAGAATGACAAATCAGTACTTCAGCTTCTTTTTTGGAAAAGTGCATGATGAAGGAAGGAAGGGCAGATATGTGGCTGAATTGATGGAGGGATGGAAGGAAGAGAGAAAGGGGGAGAAAGGAAAAAGAGAAAGGAGAGAAAGGAAAGACAGAGGGGGGATCTGCCTTTTGGGATTTGACAACATAGTATAGTAGAAAGAACTCATGATATAGAAGGGAAAAGACCTGGAAGGACCCTTCAACTCTGCTTTCACTTACTATAAGATTTTGAATTAATTGCCTTCCCTTGGTAAGCCTCAGTTTCCTGCTACAAAACAGGGGTCATAATCCCCACATCACATGGCTGCTTGATGAGAATAAGATGAAGGAAGGCAGGTGCCTGGGTAACTCAGTCGTTTGAGCACTGACTCTTGATTTCAGCTCAGGTCATTATCTCAGGGTAGTGAAATCAAGCCCCAATGCAGGCTCTGTGCCCAGAGTGGAGTCTGCTTGAGATCCTCTCTCTCCCTTTGCCCCTGCCCCACCCCCTGCTTGTACACGTGTTCTCTCTCTCTCTTCCTAAATAAGAAAGAAAGAAAGAAAGAAAGATGAAAGAAAGAAAGAAAGATGGAAGGAAGGAAGGAAGGAAGGAAGGAAGGAAGGAAGGAAGGAAGGAAGGAAGGA
>NC_058418.1:53299907-53377696 GCF_002201575.2 Neomonachus schauinslandi | reverse complement strand
GGAAGGAAGGAAGGAAGGAAGGAAGGAAGGAAGGAAGGAAGGAAGGAGCTACACGGGGCCTGGCACAGTATCTGCAGGTGGCCTAAGTTTGGCCCATCCTGCATCAATTCAGCACTTATGCAGCACCTAGGAAAGCCCTGCCGTTGGGATGAAGTCGTGTTCCACGAATATTAGCCTTCCCTTCCACATACTATTTAGTTAGTGAAAGCCGTGTTTGCCCATACAACAGCACTGAAAGCCTCATTCCTAGCCACGGTTTGGCAAGGACCCACACTGGCAGTCAACGGGAACAAGAACAAAAGCCCAGAAAATGCCACAGTTTCACCAAGTCCTGAGCAGGGTTTTGAGTCATCACACATCTCTATCAGGAGGGAGGCCTGGGAAGCAGTCAAGTGTAGTGACGGCTACCCCTCATCCCACGGAATAGAAATGTGCCCTGGTCTGAGAACGCTCCTTTCCACACATCCTCTTCTATACCTGACTCCCTTCCCGTCATCTGCAGTCAGAAAAGAGCAGCCTAGGGGCACCTGGGTGGCTCAATGGGTTAAGCGTCTGCCTCAGGCTCAGGTCATGATCTCAGGGTCCTGGGATCGAGCCCCGCATCAGGCTCCCTGCTTAGTGGGGAGTCTGCCTCTCCGTCTGCCCCTTCCTCTCCCTCTACCCCTCTCCCTGCTCGTGCCTGCTCGTGCCTGCTCCAGCCTGCTCCGGCCTGCTCATGCCCACTCGTGCTCTCTCTCAAATAAATAAAATATTTAAAAAAAAAAAAGAAAGAAAAAAAGAAAAGAACAGCCTAGTCTTCACAATTTCTCAATCGTGCTGAAATTTCTGCCCAGTACATTCAGCACTGGAAGAGCTGGGGAGGGAGAGTCTGTCTAGCAGAATGAGGAATGATAGTTACAGAAACCAGGTTCTCAGCCAGCACTCCGGGGGGCTGTGCGTGGCGTTCTCGTCCCTTGGCTTAGCTGAAGAAACAAGCCTCTTTCCAGAAAGCAAGGGTGAGAGTGCCCACTATTGTCCTAAAAAGAAGAGGTTCCTGAGGCTGAGAGCTATTTTGACCACTTCCCCTCAAATGTGGAGAAAATGCATCCTGCTGAGAGGTGGCAGCCTTTGCCGGTGGCTCTCCAGTGGAAGCTCCCACCGCAGGACACCAGAGGCCAGCCAGTGCTGGTAGTCTCTTGATGGATTTGTTTGTATCCCTGAAATGCCAGAAATGTTGGAAAAACAGTGGTTGGAGGGGAGGGGACAAAAGGGGGGGGAAGAGCAGAATGTTCTTTAAAATCATCAGGACAACAGTGACATGAGCGGGAGAGAAAACAGGAAGCAAGCGGGGCTGGTCACAGCAGTGAAGCTAGACGCAGAACAGTCACAGCCTAGCAGAGTGAGGGCTCCAGAGGTAACATATTTCAGGGACCAGCAGGTTCTGCCCAACAACTGTCTTTGCAGGGCCAGCCACATAATTTGCAGGACCCAGTGCAAAATGAAATGAAATGTGGGGCCTCTCGCTCAAAAAGCAGAAAACCACATTGCTAATGGCACTAAAACATAAAGCTCTTTCCTTTCTTCCATGGTCTCTCAATTTGTGGTGGTGCTTTTTATATGTTATTTAACATCATTCTCAGTAAAGAAAAATTAAAATTTTAAATTATTAGCATGAATTTTACCATTCATCTTTGTATTGTGTGGTGCCAGTTTAAAATGCAAATATGGGAGCGTTTAAACCCATATGCAGAATCGCAAAAATTACACAATTCGTATTCCATAGCTTGTGCATGCATATGAATTTCATTCTTGCCATAACTGCACCAAACCAACTCAACTGCTTTTATTTCACTTCACGATAAGCATACTTTCTACAAACGCTCTGCCTCTGGCTTACTGATGAATATGGAAGGACTGGACGGGAAAAGAACTACAGGTTGCAGAATCTTTCCCTTTCCTTTCTGTATCATCATTTTCAGTGTCTAAGTTGTTGCCTAATATAGGGAAGTAACATGAGTAAGAAAGATAGGGCTCCTTGGTTACTCACGTTTCTTAGACCACTGCATTCCTTCTGTGTTCAAAGCAAGTTTTGGAATGGAGGGCATGGCCTCCTGGGGCTTCAAGACAATGGCAGCAGAGCACTAACACAAGGGGGGGGCCCTCTGAGTGCAGCACACTACCTGACTCCTTGCCTATGAGTTAATGAGCTTTTCCAGGGAGCCCTGGTCAACCCAATACTCTGTCCTCCCAGATGACTGGATTCAGTATCCCATGGACTCCAGGGTGTTCTTTTTACACTCAGGGTATTTACCTACTGTAGTGGGGTGAATAGTGTCCTCCCAAAAGATTTGGCCAAGTCCTAACCCCCAGTACCTGTGAATATGATCTTGTTTGGAAATAGGATCTTTGCAGATTAGTTAAGAATCTCTAGATGAAATCATGCTGGATTTCATGTGGGCCCTAAATTCAATGACTAGTGTCTTCATTACAGAAAAGAGAGAGAGATTTGAGACACAGACACAGAGGAAAGACACAGAGAAAAAAGGCCAAATACAGAGATTGGAGTGATGTTACCACCAGCCTAGGAACATCAAGATCCACCAGAAGGTGGAAGCTAACAGGAGAATTCTCCCCTAGAGTTTGAGAAGGAAGGATGGCCTTGCTGACACCTTGTCTTTGGAATTCTAGTCTCCAGAACTGTGAGAGAATAAATTTCTATTGTTCTAAGTCATTAAATTTGTGGTAGTTTGTTCTGGCAGCCCTAGAAAACTAATACACTCATGCCTTTCCTTCTGTCTGGGCTGCCTTCCCTACCCCACCTACCCCCATCACATACATCATGCTATGATACAGAAAGCACTTAGCAGAGTTCATTGCGCATTGTTTTGGTTCAATTAACAGTAGTTAAGATACAAAAGCACAAGGACTTGCCTATCATGACTCTGTATCCTCAATGCCAAGCCCAGAAAGGGGCCTTGATACATAGTTGTTAAATCAGTGGATGGATGGATGGATGGATGGATGAATTTTCCTTTCAGATTCAACATAGGTTTGACCTTTACCCAATGAATTTTCACAACACCCTGTAAATGAATTAAACACATCTCCCAAATGTCACAATAGTACTGTTGGAGCTTATTCACTCATCCGTTCAATACCAGAGGGCCTAGGATGAGCCTGGCCCTATTCAAGGTGCTACAGTTGCAGTAGCAGACAAGACAAGTGAAGCCCCTGCTTTCCTGGAGTTTATGTTTGAGCGGGGGAGACAGGTGATATACAAGGAAACAGAGAATAATGTAAGAGGATTCCAAGTAGTGAAGAGCACTATGGGGTGGAAAGGATTGATATGATGACAATGGTGGTAAAGCAGGAGCTATTTTGGGTAGAAGAGTCATGGAAGAGGTCTCTGAAGAGAAGACACTACCGAAGACTTGAATGGAGTACGGAGATATGCCATGCTAAAGGCTGAGGAAGAGAGTATCCCAAACAGAGGGCACAGCAAATGCAAAGGCCCTGAAGTTTGGCAGATTGGAAGACTAACAAGAATACCATGTGGTTCCAACAACAGGGGTTGATAGGAAACTGAGAAAATGCGGTCAAAAGGAAAAGTAGGAGCCCGGTCATGTAAGGTCTTCTAAGCAATGGCAAGGAGTTTATATTTATTCCAAGACATCAGAAGGTTTGGAGCAGGGGCAATTTTTTCTGATCCAAGTCTCTCCGCAGCTGTGTGGAGAATAGATTGAAAGCAGTGCAGGGTGGGAATAGATTCAGAGACCTGTTAAAAAGCCTTTGCAACCATTCAGTCAAGAGGATATGATAGCGTGAATGGGTCTTTGTTGAATGAATCTTAAAAGGAGCAGTTCTGCACACATATATCCTCATGAGAGAAAAGTTTAAACAAAGCTGTGCTTCTTTAACCTGCCCATGCTGTGTTGGACAATCCTCATGCCCTTGCCCTGCCTATCAGCAGTCAGGCTGACTCAAGGCTTGCCAAAGCCTGCTGCTCCAAGGTGTGTTAAATCCTCCAATAAGGTGAAGGAATATAGCATAAGTCACTGTAGTCTTCATCTGCCTCCTGATTTACAATGCAGTAAAACATAAAATCACACCTAAGCTCCCAGAAGCATCCACCCCATTATTCACCCAGTAGTCAATCCAAGTAGTTTTGGCCTGGCTATTGCCAACTACAAATGACAGAAAAGATAGGTGCCACCAAATCTTCTTCCAGATAATATACTGAAGATCTCAGATACTCCATTCTGGGCTATGATCCCACCTACTACGGGAAATGCTATGATAGGGTGTAGGTTCACAGTGCAGTTACTCATGAGGATAAGTAACCCACCACGTGTGTCCATGGAACTGGCTCAGAGTTGAATGACTGAAGAGATATTTTGTACTGGGCTTGAATTTCAGAAGTTCAGCAGGCAGAATTTAATCTGCCTGAAAGTTTCCTCTCTAACAGGTTGAGCAGGACAAACACTTACAGAAGCCACAGTGAATGGGATATGATGAGAACATGAGCTGGTCCTCCCTCTATTGTATTTTTTAGGATGTCTTTTCCCAGAGTTTGCATCACAGTCTTCAGGCAAATTAGAAACCTACCTGGAACTAAGCAATACTTTACCCTAACACTTTGTCAGGTAAGACAATCATGAGGCAAAAGCAAGTCAACAAGATCCAATTTAACAACTCAGAGAGGAAATGTAGTTTTAGGGGTAACGTAGCACCCAATACTTTGGTTGATACATAGCAGGAACTACAGTGAATGAGTAATGGATGAATGCTGGTTAGCTCACAACTTCTGAGACTAAAAGCAGAACCTAGGTGCCTCTTAACCACTTATGTTCCCAGCATCTGAACACCTACATTATGGGTAAAAAATTGAAAAATGGTGAGATCACGGGATTAACATGAACTCATCCATGACTCAGATTCACACAGAGCATCAAGAAGTCAAAGAAGGGAACTGAGTCTGTGGGCAGCTGGCTGCTTCTCTGGTGACCAGCTATCCTAGGATGGCCACACTCACATATCTGGTGGTTGGCTACCCACTGAGAGGATTTCAGAGGTGACTGGGCCACAGGTCTCTCATCCATCTGACCACCCTGGCCATCCTTCCTGCCACATGACCATGACAGATTTCCAAGAGTGCAAGGCCTAGGAGGCTTGGAACTGACACGCTATCACTCCCAACGCACTATATAGGCCAAAGCAAGTCACAGGCCAGCCCAGATTCCCAGAATTCCCACAGATGGGAAATTCCTGATATCAGTTCTCGATGGAGAGAATCACAAAGTCATATCACATAAGAGTATATTGTGGCCATTTTTGCAATCTACCTCACAGGTTTATTTCAAAATCTATGGCTAAAAATACAGATAATATGTCATATAGGCAATGCATGGGTTGGACCTTCCTTGAGGGACATTTCAAGGAGATAAATTATGAACTCTGAAAGGTAACACAAGTCTTAATTTATCATCATGCTGCCTATCAGGCTCCAAGAGCATCAGTAGTAAAGATTCAATTATTTCATTCCTCCTACTTGGGGGGAAAGGAGTAAAAATAATTACAATTATGATGATTATAATTTCTAAATAACAGTAAAAGGAGGAAGAAGAGCACTATCCATTGTACAAGTCCCAACTACTTGGGTCTATAGTAGTCATTGTTCCCAGTCCTTACAAATCCCAAAGAGGCTTTTTTCAACCATTTTTGATATGGAGATGAACTCAGAAGAGGTAACCCACTTGACCAAATAGTGGTAACAGAATGTAAGTTCAGGTCTGCAGACTTCAGAGTGAGGGCTTTTTCTGTGAGGCCAATCTCACATCTGAAGATTCCAGGAAGAGAACACAAAGTGGGGGAGTAATGTGCTTTACACGGCTTGACCCCCTCGTACTTAAGAAAACTCCCGGCCCTGCAGTGCCATTCTTGCCTTCTGGTCAGTGGTGGGTCAGAGTTTTAGTGGCCATGAGGGCAGCAGTGTTACTGAGGCTTCCATTGTCTGATGACTTAGGGAAACAGTATAGCTTAATTTTATTAATTCATATTGATTTATATAGCTTGGCTCTTTCCACAAAAGATTTGAGGAAACTTACAACAAAAACAATACAGCTGAATATAGAATCCTGGAAATCAAATGCTGTTAGAAATATATTCCCAGAACTGTTTTTTCCAAGGCAACTTTTACTGTCCTATGTGAACAAAATGGAAATCATCATGGCAGAATTTCAGCCCTGGAAGAGGCCATTGTGGGTTTCAAATGAGAGAATATAAAAACCACTGGAGGGGCGCCTGGGTGGCTCAGTTGGTTAAGCAACTGCCTTCGGCTCAGGTCATGATCCTGGAGTCCCTGGATCGAGTCCCGCATCGGACTCCCTGCTCGGCAGGGAGTCTGCTTCTCCCTCTGACCCTCCCCCCTCTCATGTGTTCTCTCTCATTCTCTCTCAAATAAATAAATAAAATCTTTAAAAAAAAAAACCACTGGAGAATGTGTTTAAAATACAGATTACCTAACCCCACTCCCAGAGACTGATTCAGGTGGTCAGCATGAAGCCTAAAAACACGTTTAAGGGCGCCTGGGTGGCTCAGTTGGTTAAGCGACTGCCTTCGGCTCAGGTCGTGATCCTGGAGTCCCGGGATCGAGTCCCACATCGGGCTCGCTGCTCAGCAGGGAGTCCGCTTCTCCCTCTGACCCTCCTCCCTCTCATGCTCTCTGTCTCTCATTCTCTCTCTCGCAAATAAATAAAATCTTAAAAAAAAAAAAAAAAAACACGCTTAAAACAAGTTCTAAATTTCCCAGACAATTCTGTTGCAAATGAACCCTGCAAAGGAACCCTGATAAAATGCAAACCACTTAACAACACAGGAATCATCTTGCTAGCATTCACTTCTATGCTAAGCACAGTGCTAGGCCCTAAAGGTATTAAGATAAATAAAAGGAAAATCCCTGCCCTTAGAAAGCTCAGTCTAATCACAAAAACAATGAATTACACAACCAGTGAGGATACAATGTATTTAGTGGCACGAAATTTAAAAATTCTTTGAGGAATTAGGAAAGTTGCATCTACAAGCTATCTCTGCGGGGAGCGATGGTTAAGAGTAGGGGCCCTGCAAGTGAACTGTCTAAAGGTAATATGAATCCTGGCTCTGAATTTGTGAGCTGTATGATCTTGCACTGGAGACTTAACATCTCTATGACCAGGCTTTCTCAGTTGTGAAGTGATAATAAGAGTAGTACCTACCTTATTGGGTTGTGGGGATCCAATGACAGAATACATTGGTAATGTGTTATATCTCAGTTTTACTCTCTGTGTTCTCTAAGTGTTTTCCCTCCCAGGTGCTGCAAAAAAACTGTTTCAATATGGTCAGTGGTGATGGTGGTGTGGAGGTGGTTACGGTGTTGGAGGTAGAGGTGGTGGGGGCGAGTGGTGGTGGTGGTAGACGCGGTGATGGTGACGGGTGGTGATGATCATGACAGTGTATAACCTCTCCTCAGTCTACTTGGAAACAAAAATGAAGACTAAAAGAAGCTACGGCCCAAGATAAGAAAGATCCTGATGCCTGGTTGCAGAGCAAATTCTTCATTTCCCAATGCCTAAAAAAAGATAAGATTGAGATTTGGGGTAAGGAGTAAGAGAGATAATGAATTCCGTTTTGGCTGATTAGTTTGAAATAAACAGGATTTCCAGCTGGAAAGGTGGTTCTGTAGTTTTGGAGAAAAATGAAGTAAGGAAATACAGATTTGAGAATCAGTGACACACAGAGAGGAGGTACTGGGAAGAGAATATGCGAGGGAAATCTGTAGAGAAAGAAGGGAGAGAAGAAGATACAGGGACAAATTTAGAAGTCAGTGCAATGCTAGGATGCCTCCCTCTAAAGTAGGTATTCTTTAGATATGGCAGTTTAGTCAATTACAAATTCAACTAATTTCTACCGTATCTGAAAGAGGATATCAGAGGAAACATTACCAAATGCCTCACTGAAATCAAAATATGCCACATATATATTTTCAACATGATCTTTCCACCTAGTAGCCTTGCTATAAGACGAAATAATGTCAATTCAACGAGACTGGTTCTCAGCAAACCTATGCAAGTCTGGTGATTCTTGCTTTCTTTTCTAATGATCACAACTTCTACTTAAATCCTTCTGTAATTTTCCCGGGTATCTTCCACAAGGTCTTATTTGCAATTTCAAGATTCTACTATTTTTTCTCTTCCTGGAAAATCAGAACATTTTCCCTCTACAGATATCTAGCAGCTCTCCTACCCCTTGTTATGTCTCAAAGGTCGCAGGCTGCACTTTCACAATCCCAGTTGAAAATTGTCTCCTCTGGCATGTAACTTGTGGTGACCTGTGACCTCTGAATTCATCCGGTGATTCTCCACATTCTCTTGAGATATCCTCACCCATCGTCAAGTGTTGACTCCTCCTAAGCCACACTTGTTCTTATCCATCCAGTTTGAATGCCTGTTTCCTTTCCAGAGATAGTGGAAGCGTACTGTTCTGGGTCAGAATATTGAATTTACTGGACACCTGATTCATGGGCTATTCGTGGAAAGGCATGTCTTTATACCCAGGACGTTCCCCCCACGTGCACCTGGTTCACCTCTACCTCTGCCCTATAGGATCTGACCACCACTCATACCAGCCCACCTACTTCTTTTTTTTTTTTTAAAGATTTTATTTATTTATTTGACAGAGAGATAGCGAGAGCAGGAACACAAGCAGGGGGAGTGGGAGAGGGAGAAGCAGGCTTCCCGCCGAGCAGGGAGCCCGATGTGGGACTCGATCCCAGGACCCTGGGATCATGACCTGACCCGAAGGCAGAGGCTTAACGACTGAGCCACCCAGGCGCCCCCAGCCCACCTACTTCTACTCCATACCACTTCACACTTACTGATCCACTCTATCCCTGTCACTGCTCTTGGTCACTAAAAAGACTGGTTGGGATTCTCACAACTAACCAGAGAAGAAGCCCCTACCCAGAAGCAATATTAAAAATCTATCTAATAGTCCTAAAATCTAAATAGGATTACATGGGCCACCCTGAAGATTTTGGAACTGCCCCCAAAACGTTCATTTATTTTACCATTATTTATTGACCTCCTCTCAGGCATTAGTCACTGTGACAGCACTGGATTTACAATAGCAAACAAAATAATACATAACCACAGCCCACATGAAGCTTAAAGTCCACAAATAAAAAGAGATATTAATCCAATTATCCCACAATTAAGTGTAAAATTCAGACTCTTTCTTTTTAAGATTTATTTGTTTATTTTGAGAGAGAGAGAGCACGCATGCAGGGCGAGGAGGGGGAGGGTTGGGCAGCGGGAGAGGGTGAGTAAGAATCTCAAGCAGACTCCCTGCTGAGCGTGGAGCCTGATGCAGGGCTTGATCCCACCACCCCAAGATCATGACTTGAGTCAAAATCAGAAGTTGAACACTGAACAGACTGAGCCACCCAGGTGCCCCTAAAATTCAGACTCTTAAGCACTATGAAGGAGAGTGGGTAAGTGATTCATCAGTAGTGTAAAATAGGAATATTCTGACCTAATCAGGGATATTAGGGAAGTCTTCCTTGAAGAAAGAACCACAGAGCTGAGATCCAATGGCCGCACAACAGTTAACCAGATGTGGCACTCATAAAATGATTATTAGGCCTCTCTCCAGACCAAGAAAATTCAATCTTTGGTGGTAGGCCCAAGCATTGGTATTTTTAGAATCCCTCTGGGGCACCTAGGTGGCTCAGTCAGTTGAGCACCTGCCTCTTGGTTTCGGCTCAGGTCATGATCTTGGGATCGTGGGATCAAGCCCCCCGTTGGGCTCCATGCTTAACAGGGAGTCTGCTTGAGATTCTCTCCTTCTCCCTCTGCCCCTCCCCACCACTCTCTCTCTAAAATAAATAAATTCATGTTTAAAAAAAAAGAAGAAGATAGCAGGAGGGGAAGAATGAAGGGGGAGAAATCAGAGGGGTAGACGAACCATGAGAGACGATGGACTCTGAAAAACAAACTGAGGGTTCTAGAGGGGAGGGGGGTGGGAGGATGGGTTAGCCTGGTGATGGGTATTAAAGAGGGCACGTTCTGCATGGAGCACTGGGTGTTATGCACAAACAATGAATCATGGAACACTACATCTAAAACTAATGATGTAATGTATGGGGATTAACATAACAATAAAAAATTTTAAAAAAAAAAGAAGAAGAAAGAAAAGAATCCCTTTCCCTGTACCCCAGACAATTCTAATGTGCAGCCAATGTTGGGAGCCACTGAACCAGGATGAAGAGACTGGGTGGGGGTAAAGGAATGGGCATGGGCAAGGCCCCATGAAAGAGACAGACATGGCCCTTAGTGGAACCTAAAGAAGCCTGGTGTGGCTTGAGCATGGAGAGTAAACAGGAGCTTCATTGTGGATGAGGCAGGAAAGGAGAGCAGGGGCCAGGCAGGACCATGGAGGGATCCTGTGAATTTTGTTTTTTCATTTAGCATCCTTGAGAATCTAGTGAAGTTTTATTATTATTACTATTATTACTACTAATAATAATACCATTGCTACTACTATTATAATTATGGCCATGATCAGCTTTGTATTCTGAAAACATCTTTCTGAGCTCCTGATGAAGAATGGATTGGAGGGACCAGGAAGGAGTAGAGTTGGAAGGGGAAGGGGGTGTCTGCCTGACCTCAGGCTGAGAACTGGAGACAAGCAGTGACTGCCATCCCCAGGTGATTGGAGAGGGCAGGGTAAGGTCTGTCCACAAGAGGGGCCAGTCTCACCAAGCAGGCAGAGCATTTTGGCAGCCTCAGTGAGCACTAATCAACAAGTTTGGCTGAAACTCCTCTTTTCGGGAGCACCGGGCATGGCAGCTTCAACAGCACTGCTTGGCACAGGGCTGGGCGATGCTTCAGCAATCCAGGCAGCCTGCCGGAAGCCATATGCCCTGCTTAATTCCTCCGCAAACCTACTGCTTGCAGCCATGCAGACATATGCAGCCTTAATATGGTTACAGTGTCTTAAACTCCTGAGGAAGGGCGGTGGAGGGATGTTCCCGCCCAAGCACTGCGATGGAGGGGAAAATTGTCAGAAGTGATTCTTGGCTGAGACTGGCAACATACACTGTCACTTGAACCTATCAATAGACCGGGCTGATGATGTTTTTCACTTAACACCTAGTGACAAGGCTGTCAGAAACTGGCAGGAGATCCCTGCATTCCCTGCCAAGAGAGAGGAACATGAAAATCTGTCAAAATTCATGCTTGTTAATAAATATACCCCTGGAATTCTTTTTTAAGGAACCCAGGGTTTTAGATGTCTAGGCAACATTTGGCAGGGATTCAAAAAGTCTGATCGAGCCAGGAGGTTTTTCTCCAGCTCCAGTTTTCAGATGGTTTTGGCTCGCTGGCAAAGGAAAGGGGTGAGACAGAGTCTTAGTAAAGGATGAGCCCCAAAGACACTAATTGTTATAAATTCTAGCATGGGGTCTGCTGTCTATGGGCAAAGTAGACAGACAGATGACATTGCTGCTAGACTCCAGGGAAACCCCGTAGGCCACTGGGACCAGATATCCAGTCGTACCTTTGTCAAGAGAGAACATGGCTCAGCAGAGGGTTTAGAGGAGAGGTGCAATAACGAGAAACCAATGTTGTCTGGCTGCTGTGTGGTCCTTGGTGCTGTTCGATGAATATTCCTATTAGGGTCACACTTCCCCACCCCCTTGAGAAGCTCAGTGAGATCCCGTGGCTTGTGTTGACCGATGAACGTGATGTACGTCACACTTCCGCCTGGAAGCGTTAAGAGCACAATCTGCACCTGGGCTTTCCTCCTACCCCAGTGACTGGCAGCAGTGGTTATTCTAATAGCTGGGTCCCAGAGTGAGGACAATGCAGAACAGTACCCCAGGCTGACCTGCGATAGACATGAGGCTTGAATGGAAAATAAAATGGATTATTATAAGTCATTGAGACATGGGGATTGCTATAGCATAACTCAGCCTACATGCTCTCTGTTAGGAGCCGCTTTGAGCAATTTCTCCTTCCCTAATGTCCTTCCCTGTAACGGGAATGGCTTGTTGCATAGTGGTTACATTCCAACATGCCTATGCTCTGATCTACCAGTGACAATCTGGGGTAAGGCTCTTAAACACCTACAACCTCAGTTTCTTCATCTCTGAATTATGAATAATAATACTCTCCATCCTATAAGATACTAAATAAAATAACGTCTAGAAGTAATTAACCTTTATTTCATGCCATACAGAATATAAACATAGCAGGCTTGAGTTTGCTATCCTTGACTGGCATCTGGGAACTTGGACCTCAGGAGGGCTCCCCCCATTCCAAAACTGATAAAGGTGCCCACTATACCTAAACTGTTTGTACAAACCATATGGTTCATGCTGAGTATCTGCTTTTCTTCTGGGAGTCTGGAATTTTGGTACATACTGAGTCGAAGGTCCCTAAGTGACCAGCCCCCAATGAAACCCATGGGCACTGGGTCTCTAACAGTATTCCATGGTAGACAACACTTCACACATGTTGTCAAAACTGATTGTTGGGGGAATCAAGCACATCATGTCCAAGAGAGGACTCGTGGAAGCCTGTGTCTGTTTTCCTCCAGACTTTTCCCTATGCACTTTTTCCCTTTGCTGATTTTGCTGTGTATCCTTTCACTATACTAAGTCTCAGCCATGAGTCCAACTATATACTGAGCCCTGTGAGTCCTCCATATGAATCACCAGACTTAGGAGCGCTCTTGGGAGGTTACAAGTATGGTTTACTCTCAGTTGATAATAAGTATAAAAAGATAAGTTTACAATAAGTATTGTTAGTATTAAAAATAAAACAAAGGGAGATGCACAGAAAGAAATGAAAATAGCTAATTCATCGCTAACCACGTAACAAAAAGACCAGGAGACTGACTCCTCACATGGCCTCCTTTTCACCTGTCTGTATCTCCTCTGTATGTTTCTTATAAGGATGCTTGTGATTGGATTCAAGGCCCACCTAAATATTCCGGGATAATCTCATCTCAAGATCCCTAATTTGACTATATCTACAAAGATTCTTTTTCCAAATAAGGTCACATTTACAAGTTCTGGGGATGAGGACGTAGACATACCTTTCTGGAGCCACCATTCGGCCCACTACAAACAGCAACAGTTAGTTCCACGCACTGCTGGCCAGTTATTTAACCTTTCAGCACATCACAAAATTTCTCTGAAGGCCAAGTGAGGCAGTGCGTGAAAAATGTTTAGCATGTGGTCTAGCATACAGGAACAGCCCAATAAATGTCAGTTACTGTTATTGCCCATCACCGCACGGTTGTTGAGAAGAAAAACTAGGACTTGAACCAGGCACATATAACTGCTATTCGGTCTTACTTCCCTCTAAGAACAGTTAGAGAAGGGGGCTTGGAGAAATCTTTGTAGACCCAGTGATGGCCCACCACCAATCTGCAATCATTCTGACTGGGACCCTTTTATATACTGTTTTGGTCCAGAGCTTGTGAAGGGGGTGAACTACCCCCAGACCCCCTTCTGAGGCCCTCAAAGAATAATTCTGGAGAATCTCGGCTCTTCTGTTTCACCATCTCAAAAACCCCGACAGTAATTACAGCTGCCACACTAGAGTGCTTTGAGGGTTATCGAGTTAATGACTATAAAGTCTGTGGAGCTCTTCAGAGGAAAGAAGCCATAAAAATCAGATAAATAAAACAGTCAATCAGCACATGTTTATTGTGTCCACAGGGTGCACAGCACTGTACTTGGAAATAAAGATTAAAGGGGAGAAAAGCAAAGGAAAAGGAGGAAAGTTAGTTCAGCCAAAGTCTTTCCAGGTTAGAGTACAAGGCCAGCTATAAACTAAAGAGCTAGAGCCCTCCAAGGCTTTAAAAAATGAAGGAGGTGCCTACAAATCAGTAAGAAAAAGATAAAGAACTCAACTGGAAAAAAATGGACAAAGCATTCAAGTAAGCAGTATACAGAAAAATAAATACAGCTAGCCAATAAGCAATAAAGAGATGCTTAGCTGAGCTCATAGTTAATCAAAACAATAACAAGATAGCATTTTTCACTTATCACATAGGCCATGTTTCCTGATACACCGTGCTGGCAAGGTGTGAAGAAACAGGTGCTCTCCACCCACTTTGGGGGACAATATGAACTGCAGCGAACTGTCTGGAGAGAAATGAGGCAAGAGCTATCCCCTAAAACTGTGTATGCCCTTTGTCCCAGCAATCCGCAGCTAGGAATCTGCCCCAGGAATAAACTTACAAAATCAACCTGGCTACATAAGGATATTCGTCACATCAGTGCTCTTATTGACAGAAAATCGGGAACAACCTAATATCTGGGAGCAGCACTCTGGTTAAATTATGGAGAGTGTACTCAGTAAACACAAGGCAGATGTAAGCAAGAATTGGGCCACTCCAAGTTGTCACATTAAAAGAAAGAAGCTAGAGCAGAACGGTATGCATAATACGACCCTTTTGTGAATGAGGATAAGGGGGGCTTCACATTCAAGGATGACCCTCTCGGGATGTGCTGTGAACACACCTATGAGGACAGGTGGGAGACTTTTGTTTTCCTTGTGAAAACCAAACTCCAACCAGATTCATTACAAGGAAGAACATCGTGTATTAAGATCCTGAGCTTGGAGCCAGACTACCCAGGTTCAGATTCCAACTCTGCTGCTGCTTACAAGCTGTGTAACTCTGAGCAAATCACTTCACCTCTCTGTTCCTTAGTTTTCTCTAAAATACCAACAATATCAGTACCTACCTCACCGAGTCATTATGAGAAATAAATGTGTCACTATCTGAGGAGTGCTTCAACAACGCTTGGCAGAAAACCACTCCCTCTGTAAGTGTTATAAAGCAGGTAAATTAGACTCAAACACTGAGTGCCTCATCTCCTGAATCCCAGTGTGACCCCTCTGTTAGTGTGGCCCCAAATACCCAAGGGGAAAAGAAGAAAGAAACAGAAAGGTGTCTTTTATGTATTCAGTGGGCCACGCTACAGGATGAAGTCATTTTGAAAAGGATAATTAGACCTCCAATTGGTTTTCATTTTATTTCATTTTCTTGCCTGCAGTTGACAAGCAGGGAGATTGTGTTACTTCCACAGTCACTAACAGCAGAGCCGCCCAGTTCCTCCTATTTCTATAGCAAGCTCATGAAAGAGAGAAGCCTGCTGGTGCAAACTGCTTTGATGGGAGGAAGCATCTAAAATTCATTTTAATTTCAATTTGTGTGAAGCTTTTGTATCAAATTACGGATCTGGAGCATGATGCGGCTCAGTGAAGAATCCCATTTTCCATCAGTTTGGATGCGTTCATTGTGCCGTCAAGGGGTAAAATAATTAAGGCTGAAACCCTATCTCCACTGGAGACTGTCTACTGATGTCCCACTTCCTGTGTTGATCAAGTCAGGTGACAAACCAACAATGAGTATTCAAGGACCAGCGCTGCCCCCTTGGAGGTCCCAGACCAGCCAAAAATTCCCGGGCGAGTCCATTAGTTCAAGGGACTTCTCACTCAGATGTGATAGTGCCAGTGGCCTGATCCTAACTGCAAGACCACCAATCAACTAGGGCAAGCCAAGGTTGCTTGGATAAACTAAAACAGAAGCTGGAAAATTTCAGTAAAACAGCTGAAATCTGCAAAGCCACCAAGTAGCTGGTTACTAGGCAGGTGAATTCACTTCACTGCTTCTATGAAAGTCAGACTGAGAATGCATTTGGAGGCCAAAGCAATCAGGCTAGGAAAGCCACCACTGATTACATTTTTTAATTATTTCTCTGGTCTGGCATATCAGGTGGTCTCATTGGAGTGTACAAGTTCTGCTCAGTACAAGGGTCTCCATGACTGGGACTGTGCACTCATGCCCAGCTGCTGTGTTGGCGGCAAACAGGTCACAGGTACCTCCCTTCTCAGAGAAAAGCTCTGCTGACAGGAGTCATGTCATCTAGAAGGGGACATGCTGCCCCCACCCCAACCCTACCACCATCACCAACCCAGGGGCTGCCAATAACTGCCTGAAACCAGAATCAAAGTGCAGCCTCCTTGCCTCAAGAGAGAATGACTCTTGTCTTGTCTTGCAGTGTAACTTCTGTGCAAGGGCCAAGGCCACAGGGCCACACCCTTGCTTATCTATCCTTTTCATCTTGTCTTCCTCAGTCTCTTACAGGGGTCTCCTGAGAGCAGTCTCTCAATAGATCACATGTACCCAAATCCCTGACTCAGGCTCTGCTTCTAGGGAAATCAACTGTATTTGTTTCCTGTCACTGCTATAATAATTTACTACAAAGTGAGCAGCTTCGGCAATGCAAATTTATTATCTTACAGTTCTGGAGGGCAGAAATCTGACCCAGATCTCACTGGGCTAAATCAAGACATTGGTAGGGCTGTGTTCCTTCTGCAGACTCTCAGAGACAACCCATTCCTTGCCTTTTCCAACATCTAGAAATTGCCTGCATTCCTTGGCTCATGGCCCTGTATCACTGCAACCTTTTCTTCCATTGTCACATCACCTTCTCTGACTCTGACCCCTACTGCATCCCTCTTATAATGACTCTTATAAATACACTGAAGCCACCTGATAATCCTGGCTAATCTCCCCATGTCAAGACCCTTCACTTAATTACACCTGCAAAGTCCTTTTCCCATGTCCCATGTCCCTACTTGCTGAATCTGGGGATTAGGACAGGGACATCTTTGGGGCCATTCTTCTGCCTCCTACACTGACCTAAGAGAGTTGGTATAAGGAGCAGTCTTAAGAACCAAACTCAAAGGAAGAGCTTCTGGAGTTGGGCCACTGATTGGCTGCCTAGCAATAAGGAGCCTATCACTGCTTAGATGAAGCATCCTCTATCCCTGGCACATGAGCACAATTGCTAAGACTTTCACCTAGGACAGCCTACAGGTGGAAGTGGATGCCCTGGCTTGTGCAACATCTCTAGTGTTGGAGAGGAGGAATAAGAGATACAGTAATCATCAGGACTGTGAATTTGGGTGGCTGTTGCTAAATACCACAAATGCATTGAAGAGAAAAAAATGACAGCCTCGGGGCGGTCATTCAACAATTTAGAGCAAATTGTGTCAGAGAGCCTCCCTGGCAGTATTTAAAGAAACCCCGATATTCTTCAGCATGAAAAGAGAGCTGAAGAAAATACACAGCACTTAACTGTGGAAGAACTTCAGAGAAGTTTGGATTCCTACAGTCAGAACCCTGGTGGGAAGGAGTGGGACCCCAAGACTTGGGGTGGGGATATCTGGGAAGATGCACTTGATTACCTTTAACCCTAAGATCCCACTGAACTTGCTGAAGTGTCCTCCTCCCTCTTGTTGGAAGACAGTCCCCTTCCCTTGTTTGGAGAATAAGCATAACCTCAAATGGGGTAGGTGTCTAAAAAACAATGCTCCCACCCCTTCTGTTGGCTACCAGACCAACACCAAGGGTTGACTCGCAACCTAATCTGATGAGCAAGTGCTGGGCCTGCCAGAGAGAATGGAATACATTCTATAGGAGGCACAGGACCCTAGCTAGCATGCAGCAGGGATGGCTCTTGGTAACTTGGACTTAAGACCCTCAGGATGGGATGCAAAGGAGAAGGGAGTTATGAGTAGCCATTTAATTAAAGCCAACTGTTAGCAGTGCCTTTGAGGTTTGGAAATCATTGCTAAGGTATCTGGAAAAAGAAATCTGAGCTGATATTCCAGGAATCCCCAATTCTTCATGGGACCTAAGGAGAAGGAAAATTTACTTGCTGGAACTACACAGATGCCTCCTTTAACCATGGGTAATCAGTGTTACACCATGTGAGAAAAAAAAGCAGATATAGCAGGATTGAGGACTGTTATCCTTAGAAAGACCTGTTTTCAAGGTTGGCCCTTGGCTAGCATCTGCAAACTTGGATTTGGAGAAGGTTCCCACCATTCCCAGAATTGAGAAGAGGGCTCATTGTGCCTAAACTGTGAAAACAATACAGGTTAGGGTGAACACCTGTTTTCCTTCAGCAAGTCTGGAATTTGGGCATGTGCCAGACAGAGGGTGCTTATGTGACAACCCCCAATAAAAACCCTGGGCACTGAGTCTCTGATGAACTTCCTGGTAGACAAGATTTCACATGTCACAGCTCACTGCTAGGGGGATTAAACGTACGCTCTATGACTCCACTAGGGAGGACTCTGGTAAGCTTGTGCCTGGTTTCCTCTGGTTTTCGCCCCATGAAGCTTCCCCTATGCTGATTTTGCTTTGTAACCTTTGCTGTAATATATCATAACCATCAGTATGACTATATGCTGAGTTCATGAATCCTCCTAGCAAATAACCAAGCCTGGGAGTGGTCTTGAGGACTTCCAACATATACCATGACAAACAGATACCTGTAGTTTTATTCATAGGCATTTATCTGGGCCCTCCTGAGGCAAGAAGCTTAGTGGATCATGATGAAAATGTCCTCTTACCCTAAGACTTGTTCCTTCCCCTATATCCTAGGGGATCTTGCTTCCCTTTGAACCAAATGTTGATATATTCCATCTTATTGAATGTATAAAGAGCTTGGTTTCATAGTTAGAAGTATATGTCTTCACCTTATAAAATAGAATTTTTCAGAACTTCTAGGGCCTCAAAGTATCAGTAGTCTTTTTTTTAATTCCACTGTCCCCAGAGATCTCCAAAATATTTGAATTTTTTAAGATTTTATTTGCTTATTTGAGAGAGAGAAAGTGAATGAGAGAGCGCATGAGAGGGGAGAGGGTCAGAGAGAAAAGCAGACTCCTCGCTGAGCAGAGAGCCCAATGTGGGACTTGATACTGGGACTCCGGGATCCTGACCTGAGCCAAAGGCAGTCGCTTAACCAACTGAGCCACCCAGGTGCCCCAAAATATTTGAATTTTTAATGTTCTTTCCCCTAATCACAATTACTCAACTACTTCTTGCACAGGTAAGTAGAACCAGAATCCCACTAGACAGATTACAGGTTGCAGCAGTGTGGGAGTAGGGGAGAAGACTAGGATGATGCTGTGGGAGTACAGAAAGGCATCTCCATCAGACCAGGGAGTAGGTAAGGCTTCCTGAGTCTCTCAGGCAATCTTAAATAAAGACTAACAATTATCATAGTTGAGCAAGTCTTAAAGAAAGACTAAGAATTACCATGGTGGAAAAGCTGCCAAAGGGAACTATTTGAGTGAGAAAGGACAAAAGTAAGAAATGACTTGGGTCATTCCAGGAACCAGCAAGGAGCTCATCCTTGAATGAAAAGATGGGAGATGGCCTAGTTATGTGCACGTGGAAGGTGCCCTCTCTCAAGATATACAAACAAAAGGGAAAAGTTACTCTAGCAATAAGGGCACGTATGAAAGTGAGCAGCACATGCTTAGCTGAAATCCACAGATCATCTCACCAAATGGCCCTCAAGTTGCTACTGGTTAATGACTTTGGTCAGAAGGTTATTTTTAATTCTTCTATTCTGTATGCCTCCTCCTAGGCAACTTCTCTTATAGCTTCCTCTGCTGCTTCCATTTCCTGAACAAGTTCCTCAGCCTTCTGCTCCCCTGTTCTCAAAACTCCTGTTCTCTGGTCCAGTCTCATTAGGCACAAGATGATGGTGCCACAGTTTGATGCTTAGTCAACCTGTATTCTGTTCCAGCCTGGGGATTCTTACTTCATCCTATCAACTATCAGATACCTGCCATAGAGACAGGAGATATTGGGTATTGGGTCCTGGAAAAGGTCATGGCAGGAAACAGATGGCACGCTGAAGAGGATGAGGGAGGGCTTATAAGGACTCTTTATAAAGTTGTGGGCCAGCTGAAGAAAACCCACAAGGAACAAAGACTCCCAGAGCTAGCAAAAAGTGGGAAGCTGATACCACCCCTAGGATTAAAGGGACAACAAATGGAGGAAGGGTTACCAGAACTGAACAAAATCTAATGCTTTCAGAAAGGGTCACTTGACAGGAGCTGTGGCCCACCATAGAAACACAACCACTACCAACCTGTGTCCCATCAGGATGTGAATTAGGAATTCAAATGTGCTCAACTCCATTTTGTCCTTCCTTCCCTCCAATCTGCTAGTGCCTACCATTGGCCAAACCCAATGAGAAACCAGAGGGCACGAGAACTCACTGATGGGTCTAGAAGAGCAAATGAAAGATGCCCAACTTAATGACTAAGGACAAATCAAGACACACACATAGAAATATAAATCATGGTACATTCCAGAGGCTTTTATTTATATGAGATGGACAACAGATTTCAATATACCAAAAGGGGTTAAGATGTTATTTAGACATGCAATTCTGTGCTTCAATATCACACACCTTGGTGAGCAGCCATCTATTAACATACTCAGGTGTTTGAAGTGACCCTGCCCCCCTTGTAGGCTGAGAAAAGATGCCACTTTAGAATAAGATGGGAGCATTTGGGATATAGCTAGGCTCTTCAGTACCTCTCTAGGGTAGCAGATACAACAGAGATTTTGCAGCCTGTCTGTCCCCACAGTGATGCTGGCACTTTCTAGCAATGATGTATCTCATAGCTCAATTTCACTTTTCAGCAGTCACCAGGTCTCAGTTGTGATGAACCCAACAGAGACTTTGTCTGCTCCCGTCTTACTTCTCAGTCACCCTGGGGCCTCATTTCAAAAAGGGCTATCTGTGATCAATTTCACATTTCTATTCAATGGGTATTAATCCTAATGAACACCACTTATTCTGGATTCTCCCTGGCAAGCAGTAGGAAAGCCATGAAATGAAGAGTCAGATGTTTGTGCAACTTCCCACTCAGATATGCTGCTTGAGAGTTCCACTGTAAATGAAATCACCAGTCCCCTAGGGGCAAAGGGCTTAGAGGTGGTTACAGACTAAAGGGATCGCCACAAGGACACTGAAAGGGGGAAAGGCTAGGAGAATGTGTCCCTGCTCCTTCCAGGTGGCAATGATGTCTGCCTGCATAAGTGAGCAGAAAAGTGCCCACAGAGACTGTGTTCACTTTCTCTTTGATGATAAAACTCTTGTTTGGTTCAACAGACAATAGGTGGCTTTGTAGCTTTGCCATTAGGTAAATTCCTGCAGCAAGAATAAAATTTTTCTTTCAATTAACAGTTCCCTGAGCAAGGAAACGAACTCATTTCTTGATGCATGATACCATCCTCCTTAGGTGCTGGAGGAGAGGCAGGGTTGCATAATGGTTAAGGGCTCAAGTTCTAAAATCAGACCCAGTCCTAGGCTTAAATCCCAACTCTACCACTTACCAGCTATGCAACCTTAAGAGAGCCACTTAACTTGTCTGGAGCTCAGTTTTCTTGCCTCTAATTTCTTATCTGTAAGAGGTAACTATAGCCCCTCCTCACTGGTTGGTGAGAAGATTAAGAGAAAAGATATAGATCAGCATAGCCTCAAAAAACTGAACATAAAATTACCATATGAATCAGAAATTCTACTTCTACACAAAAGAATTAAAAACAAATACTCAGATAGTCACACATGAATGTTTATAGCCACACTATTCATGATAACTAAAGGGTGGAAACAGCCCAAACGGCCATCAATGGATGATATGGTGAATGGGTAAACAAAATGCGGCACATCCACACAATGGAATATCATTCAGCCATAAGAAGGAATGAAGTACTAATGTATGCTACAATATGGCCACCCTCAAAAACATTACTCTGAGTAAAAGAAGCCAGGAACCAAAGGATATATATTGTATGACTCCGTTTATATGAAATATCCAGGATAGATAAATCAGATAGTTAAAAACCCAGGATAGACAGAAACAGAAAGCAGACTAGTGGGGTTAGGGGAGGAGGAGGGAATAGGGAATGACTGCTTAATGGTAATGGGTTTTCCTTTTAGGATGATGAAAACATCTTGGGACTAGATAGAGGTGGTGGTTAGTACATTGTGAATGTACTAAATGCCACAAAACTGTACATTTCAAAATGATTAATTTTATGTTATGTGAATTTCACCTCAATTTTTTAAAAAAAGCTCAGCATAGTGTGAGGAACATAAAAAGTAGTAATAAATGGTAGCTGTTACAACACCCTGTATATAACTGAAATCACCTTCTAAGTTAAATTCAAAGACTCCCCATCACCTACAGGACAAAGACTCTTTCCTGGGAAGCCAAGGCCCTCTATGGCCTGTCCCCAAATCACATCTCTAACATTATCTCCCTAAATCTCCCTGTACAAGTCATTTGGGGAAAAATGCAAACAAAATTTCCCACTCCACTTTGCAGGTTTCAAGGCCATCCTGAACAACAGGAATGCTCCTTGTCTTTGGGAATTTCAGGTAAGGAAATGCCCACACTTGCCACAACAGCCTCTTCAGTATTACCTGAACCTCTGCTAATACTGCTCTGGCCTTCCTTCCCTCTCACCCCTTCCTCACCCAGCAAGGTCTGCCCACCCTTCAAGGCCCAGCTAATTCACAATATATCTGTTGTGACCACTCCAGCCTGCAAGGCCCTTTCTTCCTCCAGAATCCTTCTGAAAGTCCATATGACATCACCCAGGTGATACTCATCCCACACTGCCTTGTAGTTTTGATTTTCTGTTATTTTTTTAAAAGATTTTATTGATTGATTGATTGACTGATTGATTGATTTGAGACAGAGACAGAGATAGAGACAGAGAGCGAGCAGGGGGAGGGGCAGAGATCAAGGGAGAAGCAGACTCCCTGCTGAGCAGGGAGCCCAACAAGGGGCTTGATCCTAGTGAAGAGGGAACAGAAGGCAAGCTGAGAACAAAGCAGAAGCTGACACCCCACAATCCCCCGCCCATGGGATACATGTGACATTCCTCATGCACTCCTGGCTGCCCAAAAGCTAAGGAAAGGAAAAACAAATAGTTAACTTATAGAGATCACAATCCTACAAGACGTGAGTCTCCCTCAGTTTACAAATGTCTTAGCAATCTACAAGAATAAAGCATTTCTATCAATAACCTAGCTTCTAGAAGGAAATGTAGATATAATTAAATATCCTTATAACCTGCAGCCCGTTGACAGACACTTGAAGTGGGCAGAGTGTAATGTTCCTCCAGGAAGCTCCCAACTATCTTACCGTTAATGCCTTATTAGAAGGAAAAACAACCTAAACTTGACAATGGCAAGGTCTCTGGTATCCTATGAGTCTACTGAAATACAAAAATCATTTTGAAACCTCCCTTTTCCTTACCTCCCCCACCTCCAAGTATGTAATCAGCCACACCTCACAAACCCAGGGCAGCAGCTCTCTCTGCCCACGGGTCCTGTCCTGGTGCTTTAATAAAACCACCATTTTGCACCAAAGACATCTCAAGAATTCTTTCTTGGTGGTCAGCTCTGGACCTCACCCCACCGAATTTCACCTGTATTCCAAAACTACATCACTAGGGCCCTGAGATCACAACCTGAGCCGAAGGCAGATGCTTAACTGACTGAGCCATCCAGGCACCCTTCTGTTCTTTATTTTTAAATATGTTTACTTTTATCTTCCAACTATATTGAACACCAGAGAGGGAAGATTCAAATGTCTTCAGAAGCCAAAGAGCCAGGGATTATGGTAAACTGGAGACAAGTCCCTCTTCTAAAAGGCCCAGTGTTCCCAGGTCTACTGTTTTTCAAGGAAAGCCAGGATTCTGGACATGTACTTCAAGTATTTTAGTCTTCCAATGTTAGTAAGCACCTCTCAAAAAAGCACATAGTTAAGGGGACACACTTTTTGAATGCATGGGTAGTCGTGATCAGGCAAAAGTGATGGTCAGAAAAACCACCGTGCAGGGCCATCTTAGCCCCACACAAGCTTGAATGAATTCTAAGGTGCCTGGAGGTCTTTAACTTCATGTTCTAGGACATCTATCAGCAAAAGTAATTGGGGTCTGATTTTTCTATAAAAGGCCTAATACTCTGCTTTAACACTCACTCCTGAGAAAGAGATTTCAGACTGTGTCTTTGAAAAAAAGTACAAAGTCATGCTTAGGTTAAAGGTTATGATGACTCACTTGGATTATTTCAACAAGTATTTGGGCAATTACTTCATAACACACTGTGATGGGCATAGGAGATACAACAAGGGACAGGACAGACCATTCCTGTCCTCATAAGTCCACAAATTAAATACAATAGGACACTGATGCGGAAGAACAGGAATAGAACAAACACAAAAGAGGAAATACGAATGGTGAACAAATACACAAAAAGATGTTCATCATTACCAGTGTTCGGGGACTTGCAAATTAAAAAGCACTTCATATGGGCAAAAATTAAGAAGTTTGCTAATGTCATTGATGTGGGGAAATGGTTCTCTCAAAACTGCAAGTGGGATCATAATTTCGTACAGGAGCTTTCCAGGGCAATTTGCCAGGATCTATTAACATTTAAATGTGCATCCCCTGTGACTCAGCAATTTCACTTTTCATAGCCACCCTGGAGAAACACAGAGTCCACAAAGAGACATGTTCAAGGATGTTCACTGGAACACTGTTGGCAATAGCAAAAACCACAGATGTCCTAGATGTATATCAGCTGGGGACTGTCAGAGCAAACTGCTGTATGTGGTCATATCATGAAATGCTATGCAGTACACAAACTGTGAGGTAAATCTGGACGTCCCAATATGGAAGGGTCTCTAAGACATGGTGCTGAAGGAAACACACACACTAAACAATACTACCCATTGTCTGTGATAGAAGCTTTGGGTGAAGACACATACGAAAAGGTTTAAAAGGATCTGTATTAAGAAGAGTGATGGCGTCGCATATGGAGGAATTCCCTAGGGGCTGCTGGCAATGGTCAAGGCCATTTGAGACATGTTTGTAATGTTTAATTTTTTTTTTAATGTTCATGAGCTACCTGTGTGGTTGAAAAAATTAAAAACATATAAGTGGTTACTTTGTGTAACTGTTTTCAGCAAGGATGCCCTGTGATGTTCCACTTTGTCACAAGCCCAAAACTCTCATGGTTCCCCCCAACCAATATGTTTTTTTAAGATTTTATTTATTTGTCAGAGAGAGAGAGAGAGTACACAAGCAGGGGGAGCAGCGGGAAGAGGGAAAAGCAGGCTCCCCACCAAGCAAGGAACCTGATGAGGGACTTGATCCCAGGACTCTGGGATCACGACCTAAGCCGAAGGCAGATGCCCAGCCAACTGAGCCACCTAGACATCCCTCCCTCCAACCAATATTATTTGTCCTTTTTTGTTGTTGATTATAGTACATTGCCTCTCTAACAATTTACTACATAATAACCTTGAACTTCCCCAAGTTTTGGAATTCGTGTATGAGACCTGATTTTTTCCCATTTAAAAATGTGTTTTCCTTTCAAAAAAAATAAAAGCCTCCCATCAGACTCACATACCCAAACTTGGAAATGGAAGCAGGTCTGCCAAAGAAGCAGAGTCTGAGGCCCCCATTGTAAAAGAGGCAGCAGCCTCAGCTTCACCTGTCTTCCTGAGACTGCAGTGGCCAAGGCTCGCTCTCTCTGTATCTTTCTCTGGTGTTATGTGAGCAGGACACATCTTGGGGTTTGGACCTCAGGGAGCAGGAGTGGGGTCATTGGGAGTGTTATTCCTGGCTGTGTGGTCTCTAGACCTCTATCCCCAGTCGTCCTGGAGATGCTGCTACCTAATACCATTTTGATATTTTATCTTCTGCTGAAATTAATCAGGATTGGTTTCTATTATTTGCATCTGAGAACCCCTACTGACCCCATGATCTTGGGAAAGTTACCTAATTTCTTCTGTTTCTTCATTTATAAAAATGAGGATAATGATATCTATCTCACAGGGCTGCAAGAAAATAAAATATATGCCATATATTTAAAATATATATTGCATATATGAAGTATATTTTTAAATGCATATATATTAATATATCCCTGAATATATTTTATGCACTTACATGAATCTATAAATATTAGAGATCCACATGTAAAATCTATATTAAGGTAAAAAATATGAAAATACCTGACTGTACACCTTTCTTCTCAGCTTAGGGACAACGAGGTATGACGGGTTCTTAGAATTTATAGTAGATAAATTGCAGTGGATTTTCACTCCTAATATCTCACAGATAAATGGAAAGGCAAATGATGTACAGCTTTTCAAGGAGGCAGGAAAAAATAAATAAAAAGATGGCATTTGTGGACCTAAGCTTGAGTACAAATAATCACTCCAAATCTCCCATGGCTCACTTATTTTGTGTATAATCTGCAGTGACCTTTTCATTGAAAGCCAATTTTCTGATACCAAATAATTTCCAACGCCAGGCCATCTGGCTTGACAGCACTTACAGAACTCACCCATTCTAATATCAGTCACGATAAACATCATTAGGATTGAATATTTCCTGCAAAATGACTCTCAAGCCCTGGAGTGAAGTCCACAGCCAAAACAGGTGACATCAAGATTAACGACTTTGATGGGTGCCCACGCAGCATTCCATTGTCAGTCCAGGTAATCAAGAGGCAGAGGATGTGATGGTTTGGAAGGGACTCAGGGACCCTGGTGTGCAAATTAGTCTGAGCATCAGATTCTCTAGAGCCACAAATCCATGCTCTCATCCACTCACAGGGAGTACATAACCCCACAATAGGTCCTCCAGCTCCTCCATCAGTCAAGGAAACATGAGGCTGGAAAAGTCCCCTTTTCTCTGCTCTGTGGGAGCCTTCAAAATGATCAGTCTTGGCAAACAGAGACAGAAACGGAGCTGAGCTGAACGTGAGTGTGCCTTTTCCTGTTTCTCTCTGGACCATCTGCAGAACAGATCCAGGACTTCCTCGCAAATTACCAGGGCAACATTACTATGTTCCTTGTTAGGATTTTTCACCTGAGGACATCAGGCATCCCCCAGGATGTTCCTTCACACATCCAAACAACAGGAAAAGAGAGGTAGAGAGTACAAACCCCAAATTCAAGCAGGGAAAAGGCAGCAGCAAATCTCAGCCTGAATCTAAAGCTGTCCTCTGCTATAGTGTTAAAATAATGCATGATCAAAAGGAATTGCAGCTACTCTGCCTCCTTTAATTCAGGAGCTGATTAGCACATTTGAAGATGAAGGGACCCCTCAGCCATGTTTCTTCTTCCTCCCCCTACCCACACATACCTTAGTCATTTCTTCGGGAAAAGAGTTATAGATATGCTGTCCTCCTAGCCTATGTTCCCCATTTCTTCGGGTATAGTACCCCTGCTCTTTGCTGTGGGAAATTGCATATGGTTTACATGGAGCCGAAATTACTATTCAAAGGACCCCCCACACCAACACACATATATACACACCTTACTGCCATTATAAGGGTGAACACTCAGAAGTGACCGGTTCCAGAGTGACCGTATGGCCTAAGTCAGACCAATCAGTTTTCTCTGATATATAAACACCAGGAGGTCTTTCTCTTGCTCTAAAATTATGAGCCATAGGAGTAATGGAATCTTGAGCTCCTTCTGACTATTTCCCACAAAAATATGGAATAAGCTCTCTACCGTAGGAGAGAATGACACCAACATACAAACAGAAGAGAGATAAAGGGATAAACAGGAATAGACACGGAGCCCTCATGCTATCAAATGAGCCATTAAAGGAATGCTGACTAATAAAACAAGAAAATTCAAAACAAATAAGTCCATTTACTTGTAAGATGGGGCTTGGGATTAGAAACAGTGGAAGAGTAAAAGGGAAATTGACTCCACAGGCTAAAAATAAGGGCTTGGGCCGTACTGTGCATCCCGGCGTTTGTATGGTGCCTGCTGAGTGCCCAGCTCTAAGCTAGGGGCTTTCTGACACATTTTGTGTCAGGAGGGAGGAATTCCTTGTAACTCACGCCAATTTATTTAACAAGTAAAGTGCCCCGCTAAGACCTTGATACAGGGAGGTACTTAAATGTCTTATTGAATGGCTGTGGTATGATAAATTCAAGAGACAGGGGGACTATAATCTCCCTTGATCTTAACTCTCTGCTTCTATTAATTCAGCTTAGGCATAGAGCTTTTTCTTTACCATGTCACAGAATCAGCTCTAATTGACTGTGTGCTGTTGTTAAGCTGGGGCTCTGCTATCTCATAGCTCTGCAAATTACTCTTCAAGGTCCATTCTCGGCTGTAAATTTATTCCTATTCAAATTCATCTTTCAGTTTCAGCCCATCATCTTGGGTCTGTCAACATGATGTGGAATCCTTACTCTGTCATCCAATATATAAGCCCCTTCCTTCCAGCTTTGAATCCTTTGGAAATTTAACAGGTTTGCCCACTACAACTGTATCTCAGCCATTGGTAAATTCTAACAAGAGAAGGAAAAGAGAGCCCTACAATGTGCTGGTGGAGAAACTTCCCTTTTCCGCTCCAAAAAAATAAAATTGACTTTAGTAGAAGATCTTCATATGTGGTTAAACATTCGATTGTAAATCAACCTGTTAACTCATCCAACCCCTGTTTCACCCTGTTGACTATGGGAGTTTTATAAAATATCATGCCAGCTGCCTTGCTGGGCATCATGCACTTCATTCCTCCAGGCTGTTACAACAGCACAATAATTTAATCATAAAAGGAATTAGAATTGGTTCAACACGACCAGTTCTTGGTGAACCCATTCTGGCTCCCAACAATCCCAGCTTCCTTTTCCACTGCCTCATAAGTGATATGTTTAATAATTCCATCTGACACTGCACCACTCACTAGTGTCCAATTCACTGGCTGGTAGCATCTACAACAACCTACCTCCTCCTTTGAAAACCTCAAAATCTGTCTATAGTCAGTCTTCAATCACCCCTCCTTTTTCTACTCAATAAAAAAACATTTAAAGAATGCCTACCATGTCACTACGTAAGGCATTTGGTATATAGAAAAAAGTGAGCAAACCGGGTTGCTGCCCTTATGGAATTAGAATGAATATTGCCAACAACTGTGTTTCAGTCAAGGAAACATCACAGGGGAGAATCAGCGGTGTGATTCATCAGGTCTATCTTTGCGGGGAAGAAGAGATCTGAGTTAGTGACTTTCACTGCATCTTCCTGGTATTTCCCCTGTCTCACCTTCCCTCCCCTGCCCCACTCACATACACCAAGGAATTTCTCCCTCTTCTCTGAGGGTTCTAAGAAAAATAGTGAGACAATGGCCAGCAATTGCTGAATAGGAATGTTTATTGGGACAAATCTCAGAGGGTTTTGCTCTCCACTTTGGAGAACTATCTGCTATAGTTGGCCATAGGTATACACATGAGTAGTGGATGGTAAAAAAAAGATTTGCCCAGCACAGATCAAGAACACACTAAAAATTCATGCATTAGCCAAAATTTCCCCTGCAGCCCAAGGAATGACTCAGTATTGACAGTACTGGCCTCACCAAACTAGAAAACCCAAGTGTGGGACAGGACTGCTTACCCTTATACTCCTAAAGCAATGCTTGGCACAAAGCAGATACCTGTGGGAGATCACCTGCATTCACGGCTCCTTTGCCGTATAACTTTCTGGTTCCTCTTATTAAAGAGGTGGAGTCTATCTTCCCACCTCTTGATTCTGGGCTGAACTTATGACTTGATTTGGCCAACAGAATGCAGCAGAGGTGTGTGTGCTAGTTCCAAGTACTCAGGTCTTAATGTTTCTGCTTACGCTTTTGTGCCTCTGGCACCACCATGAAAACATGCCTAGACTAGTGTGCAAGAGCGAGAAACCAATGAAGAAGAGCCATATCACCCTGATTGACCCTGCCTAACTAAGCCAGACTATACCAGCCAAACCCCCATGGACCCCAGACACGTGAGCGAACATAGCCAAGATTAGCAGAGCCATCCAGCATACCCTGACCTAGCTCAAGACACATGAGCAATAAAAGTTTATTTTTTGTTCCTTGTTACATGAATTATTTCTGCTTTCCACCATTCTTTTAGGGGTAGTGCTCATATAAGAAGGACAAACGGGGGGGGACATTTTCACACTTAGCTCATTAAGACCTTTGCCATATATGTGTATATACCCTTCGTGTTTGACATATGCTTCCTATGCCAAAGGGCTCTCAAGGAACAAATGTGGAGAAAGAGAAAAAAATATGCCCATACAAAGTATCATATCTTGAGAAGGAGCAGAGTATCATATCTTGAGAAGGAGCAGATACCAGACAAAAGGGAAGGGAAAGGTTAAAAAGTAGCATCTCTGTATCCTATGAAGCAAGCAGCACATAGATTTTATGCCTTCAAGTTCCAACAGAGCTGCAAGTAGAATTTCATCAAGCCTGCAGACTTGAGCTCATGTCTATGAACCATGCATAGCTTCCTGCCTTCACACCCACACTGAGCCCTCACTCCCTCTCCTTTATCCTACTTTTTTCCCATAGCAAGATCATTCTCCCTGGTAGACAAGTCAGAATTCAAACAACAATCAAGGAACTCTGCTTTCTCTCTCATCTGTTAAAATGTCCCCCAAGCAGTCCTTCCCTTGTTCATCCATTTTTCCCCCAAATGGTAGTGAAAAGCTCTTTTTAGTTGTCTTTAGAATATTTCTGAAGCTTTGGCTCTTCTAGGCTTTAGATGAAGTGAGACAGGAGCAGAGGCTCTAGAGTCAGACCAACTTGGGTTTGTGTCCCAGATCTACCATGTAGTAACCACATGACCTTGGGGAAGTTTCCTAACCTCTCAGGACTTCAATTTCCCTTTCTCTAAATGGAAGAAATCATCATATCTACATCAGAGGGTTGTTGTGAATACTGAATGAGAAAATGTAACCAAACTGCTTAGCAGAGTTCCTGGTGCATAGCAAGTACTCAACACCCAGCAACCAGCATGAAATTTTAAGTTCAAGTCTACTCTTTTGAGTTGGGGAATAAGGGTTTTTTTGTTTATTTGTTTGTCACTTTTCTGCTGTTTATATGTCCTTTTGATATCTAAGTTTTTCAGAGAGCTCCACACACAAATAAAAGGTTACCTGTCAACATTCTCCTTTTAATCTTTATTAGAATACTCCATACCAATCCCTAAGGCAGGACATTGCTCAAGATTGAATTTTCCATCCCTGGACAATAGAAAGCCAACCAACATTAACCTATCGTAACATAGCCATTAACATGACCAATGGAATAATGAATAATGAGGGAGAATCCTAGGATTACAGTTATCAATGCCTGCCTGCTTCCCTGCCAGCCAATGGACATCCACTCATCCCCTAGTCTACTCCCTGGGCTGTCAGCCACTAGCTGGAAGTTCCGCTTCCTTCTGGACCACCCAGGTCTGCCAAGTCTCTGCCCAAGGCACTCTACTCACATGTTCTACTTTCCTTCTAACCTGGCCCACGCTCTCCTCTCAACCCAGAATATGGGCCTCATTTCAAGCTCCCTTATGATGTGTCAACCTTGGCCAGGCTACAGTTACTCAATTAAATACCAGTCTAGATGTTGCTGCAAAGATGTTTTGTACATATGTCTAGCATCTGCAATCAGTTTGACTTTAAGCAAAAGGGATTATCCTCAATGATCTGGGTAGACATCATCCAGTCAGTTGAAAGCCTTAAGAGCAAAACTGAAATTTCTCAGAGGAAAAAGAAATCCCACCAATGGAGTACAGCATCAGCTGTTGCCCAAGAGAATGCAATCTGACAGCCACCTATAAATTTTAGATTTGCCAGCCTCCAATGTGTATAGATGTGAAACTACTCACTTCCCAGATTTCCAGAAGCTGTGATTGGGATGGCCCTCAGCAACAGATGATGTATGTCAGCTGGGTATCCTGAGCCTGAAAAGGCTGCCTCCAATGGTCCTTCCCTGGGCTTGGCTGCAAAGCCAGAGGATGTATCAGACCCCACCCAGGGTCCAGCAAAATTCTCAGAACCAAAGAACCTGAGGACACCTGGGGATCCTGGAGGTCCCCAGAGAATAACTGGGGCTCCCTGTGGGCCCTGAGGTCCAGAGCTGTCCATGAGCCTCCAGAACTAAGGTCTCCAGCCTGTCAATCATAAGGATCACCTAAGGCACCAGCTAAATTCACAAGCTTCCTGGTAATCTGGCCACACTGAATCAGAATCTCTGGAGAATAATGAGCAGGTTTATAAACCATCTGACAAGTCTCATAATTAGGCAATCTGGGGGAGCAGGAAGGTTTAGTCTTGGCTCCCAAGCCATCCCCCATTTCATGAATCCCACCCAGTCTCTTGAACTGGAAAGAGAGGCCATGTTTTGCTGAGTTCAGGCAAGCCAGCGTCCTGGAGGCCTAAGTTGCTGGACCAAGATTCCCAGAGTTTTAAAGTGATTTAAAGACCACCTGAATTAGAAATGATGGGGAGGGGATGTGTATAGCCTATTAAGAAATGCAGATTTGCAAGCCACAAACCAGAAAGAGAATCCCTGGAAAGAGGGTCCAAGAACCTACCTTTTGGGGAAGATTCCTCCACCCACCCACCCACCCAAGGACTCCTTTGCCCACTGACATTTAAAAACTCCTTCCTGGCTGGTGGCTGATGGAGGGGCCATGAAGATAAGCTTTGGGGGCCCTGAACATTTGAACACTCCCTTGAAGGTTGGGGACTGCTTCGGGAAGAGTCTCCTTATCAAGCCCAAGTACAGAGACCATCATTCTGATCCCAGTTCCAAGTCAGAGCTCTTGAGGAAAGTCCTCTCTCTGAAGCCGACTGGGTGGACGTCAGAAGAGCTGTCGGTGATGCTGCCATCTGTGCGTGCCCTGGGGGAGCTAGGACTGACCTGGGGTAGTGCCGACGGCTGGATGACAGGGTCCAGCAAAATTCTCAGAACCAAAGAACCTGAGGACACCTGGGGATCCTGGAGGTCCCCAGAGAATAACTCAGCAGTGGGCCCCTGTTGCTAGGAGGAGGCAGTCTGCTAACTGCTCTTGAACTACTGTATCTCTCTTCTCTCTTTTGTGAAATGGACTGAGTCAAACCCTAACACTCACTACCCAGTTCTCCTGCGGGTTGTGCCTAATGGAAACAACCACTGAACACCACCTCTTACATCCTGGACAAAGGCCATGGGCTCCTGACGGGTCCTCTTGATCCCTTCCTGTCTCCTCCAATCCATTCCCATAGTGGACATAAAATTCTCTCTCTAAAAGGTACATCTGAGCATGTCACTTCCCTGCCTGGAACTGTTAATAATTTCTTCATTGCTCTAAGGATACAATTCAAAACACTTAGTCCGTAAGAAATGTCACCATGGTGCCCACATTTATTTGACAGGCTTATCCTCTCCTGCTCTCGGCCTCCATCACTCTGCTCCACCCAGAGTCCTTCTCCCAGTCCCTCAAAAGGGCTGGGCTCTTTCTCTCCTCAAGCCCTTTGCACATTTTGTTCTGTCTGGAGTGCCCTATCCCTGTGTTAATTCTAGCACATCCTTGAAGCTCAGTTTAACTATCAATTCCCTGGCCACTCTTCCTCTCCAATCTAGCTCAGGCTTCCCACTTTGGTCCCTTGGTAGCATTTATCAGAAGCATAATGAAACAATTATTTGCTCACTATCTGTCTCCCTCAACAGGCTGTGAGCAACACCACAAGCACAAAAGCCATGTGTATCTTGCTCACCATGGTATCTCCAGTGCCTAGCACGCGGCCTAGCACATAGTAAGTGTTCAATAAATATTTTTAACAAGTGAAGAAAAGAATATCAGTTAATTAAAAGTTTTAATAAGACTCTCTTTCCCACCCTGAATACTTTTAGGGATGGCTAGGTAGCTACACCTCTAGAGTATCATGTCCCAATGACATGATTCTTCTTGAACTGCCTTTGAACAATCCACAAGTTCAAAAGGGCAACATTTGCCAAATGTATGTGATGTGTGTAGGGGTTTTCTTTGTTTTTTTTTGTTTTGTTTTGTTTTGGTTTTTTTGCTTGACAAAGGGATTCTTCACTTTACCAAAAAAAAAAAAAAAAAAAAGGCAACTTTAAATAGTGCATTCCCTACGGTTTACTGGGTTTTCCCTTATCTTGTCCCTTCTCTGCCTCCCATTCCTAAGTGGTTCTAAATAAGATTTCTTCTCTTTTCCTCTTCATATTTTCCCCAGATTTGGGGGGTCTTACATATTTCCTGCATCCCCATATATGCCTATCACAAAACAGGAGATGTGGCAGGATCTCAAAAATGCATCAATAATGTGGTTTCAAAATGGCTGGTAGTGGAAGGGAAGGGTATTTTGAACAACTATGATCAGATTTGGCAATGGAGAAGTTCATAGAAGAATCCATTAAGGAAAACCCCACCTTGGCCCCTCTAGGCCTAGGGAAATATATTGTTCCCTAATGATGTAAAATAACAACTAAAATGACAACTTAAACATAACCATTGTATGATGGAAGAGGCAATGCGTGTGTTAGGGTACAGCTACTCTGAGGCTTTTGTTAGGGACATGGCGAGAAACTGCTAAGCAAAATTCTGTTTACCCATGTCACAGAGTCTATGTCTTTATAGTTGAGATTATCTAATTAAGTCAGGTAAGAGTCCCTGTCTTGGCCCATCTCAGCCAAATAATTAAAGGAAAATCAAAGCTTTGGGCCCCAAAAATTGTCAGCACTCCAACGTTTATCCACTTGTAAATACAGCAACAGCCAGCACCTCTCCCATAACAAAACGGAGAGGCAATGTCATTTCCCCACTCCCTCAGCCAGTCTGTTAACTGCAGTGGTGTCTGCCTACTGCACAATGATAATCACGACCCTGAGGCCTTACAAGATTGGGAAATGCCTTCTGAAGCATCAAGCAGAGATTAAATTGTCTTGCCTGTAGTTGTAGTGTTAATTTAAATTACAATTCTTTGAAAACTGGCATTGGATTACCAGTTCTCAAAGGACGTGAAATTTTATCTAAGGGCGACGTTTTATGAACCAGAATGTGCGATTACCACGAACATCCTTTTTCTGGGTCTTTCTAGATGCCTAAGACTCTCTTTTTTTTAAAACAATTTATTGAATATAAAAACCACCATTTACTTTGGAATGGAACATTGCTGTTTTCAAGCATTTCCGCATATTTTCTTATCTGATACCAATGTATTGGAAATGCAAATGAAGTAGGATGTAGCCGTAATGTCACCACCCCACCCTTCATCTCTTACATACAGACTGCAACTGTTTTGGAGAACTTCCCTCAAGCCACTGGGGACCACTCTACCCAGTAGAGAACTGGAAGTGTCTGGGAATTTACATCCCCCCTTCTCATCCCATTCCTTAGCCAGTCACGGAGGTGCAGGAGTATGAAAAGCCCAGCCCCTGGCCTCAGAGAGGACTAGGAGGCTTAACCCATACTTCAGAGTTTCCTTGCAGGATCAGGCTAGAGCTTCCCTCTGCAAGACTTGGCCTGTGATCATACCCTTGCTCTGCTGCCTCCCCTTCCTTTACTGCTCACCACCTCCCTCCTAGGCAGGAGCACTTCCTTAATAAGTCCCTGGAATCTACATGTCAGAGGCTATTCCTGGAGAGTTTGATCTAAAACTCAGGGATAATCGTCAATCATCTACAAAATGGACTCCGAGAATTGAGTGACTTGCCCAAGATCACAGAAACCAAGCCCAGATTCCAGGTCTTTACCTTAATCAGCCATTCAGTTGGTATTTGTTAAGCACCTACCACTATACTCAGGGAAGGAACAGTAAGACAAATACACTAAGGTGCCTACCTCCACTCAAATGCACAGGCTGGTAAGAAAAACAGCAAGACCCAACATGGTGATTTCAGCTATCAGTGCTTTCCAACTGAAAGGATCTCGGAATAAATATATATTTTTCACATGTTTTTAGATTGATTCTATCAGGACTCCACTTGAAGGCAACCGAAAGAAGAAACACTTTTTGAGAGCACAACACAGCAGGTGAGCTCTCTGGAGTCTAGCAAGTTACTTTCCCTGCCCATCGGGGTCCCAAGTCCAAAAAACTTCTGGGGAAAGAAATGGATGGAGATGGGTGAGGGTGTGGGAGGGGACTTAATGGGACCCATACTGGAGAACTAGAGAGGAAGGAAATGGCTGGGCCAGAAACAGTCTCACCCAGGGGCGGCAGCATTCCTGCACTTGGTTACCATCACTTCCGATGTACCCCAGAGAAAATGCCCTGGGCCCCTCAGATGCCAGCCTCCTGGGGAAAATGGGAGCCCATCCTCCTCGTGTCACCCACACAATACCCAGCAGCGACCCTGAGGCATCACCAGGGCCCAATGGCCCAGTATCTGAACCTGTGTTCCCTGAGCCTGGCTCAATTCTGGTGAGACTCTGAGAGGTGAAGTTACTCACCCAAGTTCATACAACCCAGTAAGAAGCAAAGCAAAGATCTGAGACAGGCATGCATCACTCCAAAGCCCACACTTAAAGAATAACTAATGAGAAAAAGGCAAAGAGAACAATGTTGTCATGAGCAATCAGCTCTCCCAGAATAAACCACACTGATAAGTTAGGCTGAGTGGATGCCTAAACATAAAGGGAAATGAAATTCTTGCTCAAAAATGAAAAAGAATTAAATCTTATATCACAAAGAAATAGCACAGAAAGAAGAGGACAGCCTAAAAATGAGATGAAGCATAAAACAACATAAATGTTCTAGAAGTCCCAAGATGCGTCTGCTAGGGAGGAAAAGCTAACAACAACAGAGGCTAGAAGTCATTAGTGTGTGTCGACCTTACCTCCAGGACTTCATCACCATCCCTCCGTAGCCCCTACTCTAAGAAAACACAGACAAGGGTTAAGTAGTGGTTTCCTAGTGCACACCAAATGATTGTTTGGATCAGGCTTTTTCTAAGAACTACAGTAGCAAAAACAGATGAACGAGTATTTTTTTCCCTATATACAAACAAGGGAAAACAGGAGACCACTAGAAATTGTGGAGAAGCCAGTCTAACCGTGTCTGGCAGAGGATATGTTTGATTAATCTAGCTTGAGGTTAAGCCCTAAAAGAACACATGGCAAATAAGCACGAGCAGTCCTGAACATATCTGAAAAAAGACATCATGAAGTGGGGGCTGAAGCTAAAGAATATTCCTCTCTGTGGGAGACCCAACCAGGATATAACTGTTTTTCAAGTGCACAAGATGGGCGGTAGAAGATATCTTATGGGAGAGCACCTTGTAGGGAATCACAGGGGCTCTCTTCTTTAATGTCTCCTACCCCCTAGAGATCTCTGTCCTCCGATCCAGGCAGGGATGTCTGGAATTCTTACATGGCTCCCTTCTGGGACTTGAAGGTCCATTCAAAATGCAGAGAACCTGAGAGGGAAATAAAGCTCCATTAACTTGAAGCAGGGCCATTGAAATCTTTCCTGTGTACATGCTTCCTCACTAGTGTGACCTTGGGCATTTTTTGCTTATGAAAAATATGGTGATGGTGAAACTCTCTTCTGCAGGACTTCTCATGAAAACTCCAAGAATACATGGAAGCACCTGGCACATAGATGCTTAATAACACTAACTTCTCTCTCCTGGAATGGAAAAAGAAAAGTGAGAGGCAAATGAAAATACTAAGAGCTTTGTAAAACAAATCATATATATACCCCTTGGATTTGAATGTTTTAGCAAAAATTTTCTTAGGGATTGAGAATTTTAAAATTATCCACTGATCGTTGTTATTCAGATTAATGTTTTCATGATAATGCATTTAACTCTCAGGGAATGTGTAGATGAGGTCAAGTTCCAACGAGAAGCTGAGAATTGGCTGCACTCAGAGCCCAGAACCTGGAGAGATGCTTATAGCACAAGGAAGTAGGAACTAGAGCCCTCCTACTCCTATTAACAGTAGATCTTATACTTCGGTCCAATCAGAATCCTCAGGGAGACTTGTTAAAAAACACATTGCTGATCCCCAGCTTAGGCTTTCTGATTCAATGGGTATGGTGTAGAACCCAAGAATTTGCTTTTCTTATACATTCCCAGCTGTTAGTAATGCTGCTGGTCCAGAGACCACACTTTGAGAACCAATGTCCTATACCTTCATTTGCCTTTTGAGAGATTCTCAGTTTAGAGGTAACTGTGACCTTGGGTGATTGATTCCCCTCTTGGTATCCCTCCACTTGAGTTGAGGCATTTGCTAGATGACCCTTAAGAGCCCTTCCTGCTCTGACATTCTGTGACTTTGCCAAGTCTAACCAGTTCAGTGCATTTGCTGCCTAGTTCTCGGCTGGGAATGGGGAGAGACCAGGCATGCAAAAGTGATTCAATGACAAGGAGAATCTCCAGAATACAGAAGAGCAAAGATTGCATTTATTTTCCCACTGCCCTAATTTTCTAATTTTCTTCCATACTCTAAAGTACTCTCCTAACTTCAGTTAAGTTTGCCCTGGACTCCTGATCTTGAGAGATAGGAAAGGAAAGGAAAAGAGAGAAAGAGGAAAGAAAGAAAGGAAAGAAGAAAGGAAAGAGTAAGAAAGAAAGAAAGAAAGAAAAGAAGAAAGAAAGAAGAAAAAAAGAAAGAAAGAAAGAAAGAAAAAAGAAAGAAAGAAAGAAAGAAAGAAAGAAAGAAAGAAAGAAAGGAAGAAAGAAAGGAAGGAAGGAAGAAAGAAAGGAAGGAAGGAAGGAAGGAAGAAAGAAAGGAAGGAAGGAAGGAAGGAAGGAAGGAAGGAAGGGAATGAAGGAGCTGTTTGGCCAGGTGAAGTTTCCCTAAAAGTCCTCCCCTGGAAGGATGCTCAGCCCCTTTGCCTGTGCTTCTGTGACTCAACAGTGACATCTGGTGGCCATCAAGATGAGTCCCAGACCCTGGTAACACCCACACACGCTCCTGAAGACTATGGTACATAAAGGGGGTGCCTAAATTCGCATAAATAAGTCCTTTTCTCAATCATCTATAGCTTACCCATACTATCTGTGAGGAAATTATTCTCTTGGTTGAATGCCAAAAACAATAAAGCCTCTGACTCCTATTCTAAATCTATTCACGGAACCATTTGAAAGGATACAATCCTTAGGAGGCTGATAACTGCACTGTGGTTGATGCATCTTAACTAACATTCATATTTAAACCATTTGGTTAAAGGAACGCATCAAAGCATTTGGCAGGAAAAAAAAATACAGCCTAACTTTGCTTCCAACGATTTGATCTAAGCAAATAAATAAGTTACTTTCATTTCCAGTTTAACATAACAAGAATATTTTTACATGACAATTTGCTTTTAAAAATTCTAGCTGTGAAGTTTAATAAAAGCACATGAAGCTGCCTGTCATTTCATATTTATGTTCTAATCCCATTTTGACAGTTCTCAAGGGCCCTGGACCTCTCGGCTAGAGATATTCCAGGCCATGTTTTCATGATAACAGGCAGAAAACCCAGCCCAAGAACCCAGAAAAAATAAAGTACCTATAACAGGGCTTTGGACGTGGGACTGGCTCACTTTTTCCCCCTTCTTGCTATGAGGCAAGTTTACAATTTAAAGAAATAGTCCACCAAACCCTCCATTCCAATCTCTAATCTCAATATATGGTCCTAGGTGCCCTTTCAAAGCAAACGGTGTCAGTGAAGTCCCTTCTCTCACAAGGATTGGTTAATAGCAATGACAGCTGGTATTAATTGAGTATTTACTCCATGCTGGGCCCTGTGCCCAGAAAACTACATGCAAATAGACTAAGTCTCTACAGCATCACTAGGCAGGCAGAGCAATTCATATCCCATCTCACCAATGAGGAGCTGCCGCTCAGGCAGGTGAGAGAGGGCCTGTGCCCAAGATCTCATGCTAGCATGTGTTGGGGCTAGGGTCTGAACCCAGGCAGTCTGATTCCAGACCAGGAATCAGGTCAGCATGAGCACCACCCACCTCCACCTACTCAAACCCTTCAAAGCACAGCTTCAATGTTTTCTCCTCCTGCCCTGCTTTTCCCAACACTGCCACACCAACCAAAGCCCCTTCCAAGTGACAGCAATGCCTCTTGTCAGTGAAATGTCACCCTGCCTTACCACTACCCCTCCATGACTACCCTTGCTTTGAGTGGCATGAATGTAAGCATCTTAAAGGCAGGACTCATATCTAATCTGTATCTGTAGTAACCCCACTACCTGGCACTGAACATTGCAGTCAGCAGCCAGCATGCTTTTGCTGAATGAACAAATGAATAAATGGACCTTGAGAAATTCACTGCCACTCTGTAAGAAACTTCCTGGGTTGGGGGAGAGGGCTAACCCCACTGTAGGGAGTGGACAGTAGGAGAGGATGTGGAGGTAGAGCACAGAGAGGATACCGAAAGAATCCCCAGGAGAGGAGCTCTGTACCCAGGGGTGTTGCTAAAAACTGGTACATTTTTACCACTGAATGTGACAACTGCAAGTCAGTCAAGCAATATAGCATGGAGCTGAAACAGAGAGGGCCTCTGCAAACCTCCCCTTCTGTGCCCCTGTTGTGGGATGTTGAGATGATGCATAGTGCCCCCACTTTCCACTAGTAAAGAATTTACCGACCCCCATTGCCTTATCATTGTCTGCTTCTCTGTTCCTCTCTAGACTGTGAGCTCCCTGGAGCACAGACTGTTGACTTTCCTCCCTGCTACATTCTGGACATCTTGTACAGTGCCTGACCAGAGGGGATCAGTAAATATTCTTAAATCATTCAAACTTTAGTTCAGCAGCAACTATAAAGCAGTGATAAGGAAGAGTTTTGTGGCAAATCCAGAGCATTAGCCAGAGTTCCTCATTCTTTTACTGAAAGGGTGATGTATGTGTGTTCATATTTTGTAGATGCTAATTGTTGACAACATGATTTGGTGGCTCAACAAATTGGAACTGACACCATCAACCTTCAATCTATTTACAATCTTTCATCTTCAATGAAAAGGACTTTGTTAACTGAGCCGAGCCAGCTTCCCCTGTGAGGCCAGCATCTTGTTTCCTATTAGTGATGAGCATTACAAGTAAATAGATTGGCTTAGCATGTTAAATTGCATCCAACAGCCCAGCAAAAATCATGAGCAAATGTAAGAAAATAGAAGTAAGGCGAGGGCAGACTTAAGTCAAAGCACATTTACTGAGCCGAAGTTTTACTAACTAGTTTCTCTGCCACCAGCCTTGCTGCATCCCACTCTTGACAGACTCCAGGGTGGTCTTTCTAAAATTCCAATCAGCTCATCACCTCCCTGTTTAAAGTTCTTTAGTAGCGTCTACATTCTCTCCTTACCATGTCATCCTGAGATATGGGCCTCGCCTACTTCTATTGCCCAAAACTGCTCCCTTCTCCTCACTCCACAGTGTGCCCCCACATACACTAACTACTCTCCAAGACTATCACAGTACCCATGAATTACCATAGACTCTCTTCCAACAGGACCTTTGCACATCCTGGCACCTTCTTCCCCTCTTTCTGGAACTTTCTCTGCCCTTTCACCTACCTAATGCCATCAGGATTTAGCTCAACTATTTTACTGCATTCAGGGAGCCTTCCCTGATGTAGTAGGTTGAATGATAGTCCCCCAAAGGATATGTTCATGTCCTAATTCCCAAGAACTGTGAGTGTGGCCTTATTTGGAAAAAGGGTCTTGCAGATGTAATTAAGATTTTTTTTTTAAGATTTTATTTATTTATTTGACAGAGAGAGAGACATCGAGAGAGGGAACACAAGCAGGGGGAGTGGGAGAGGGAGAAGCAGGCTTCCCGCCGAGCAGGGAGCCCGATGCGGGGCTCGATCCCAGGACCCTGGGATCATGACCTGAACCGAAGGCAGACGCTTAATGACTGAGCCACCCAGGCGCCCCTAAGTTAAAGATCTTGAGATCTTTCTGGATTATCTGAATGGGCCCTAAATCCAATGACAAGTGTCCTTAAAGACAGGTAGACGAGACACACAGAGGGGAGGAGTAGGGTCCATGTGAACGCAGAGGTAGAGATTGGAGTGATACAACCATAAGCCAAGAAATGCCACCAGAAGCTGGAAGGGGCAAGAAAAGACCCTCCCCTAGAGCTGTCAGAGGGAGTATAACCCTGCCTGCACCTTGATTTCAGACTTCTGGGCTCCAGAACTGTGAGAGAATGAATTCTGTTGCTTGAAGCCCTGGTTTGTGGAAATTGGTTGCGGAAGCCTCAGGAAACTAATACACCTGACCTCCCTTCAGGTGCTCCCTCCTCTGCATTACTCCCAACCCTGGTCACACTACTATCTTTTCCTTTTTCATGTGGTTTTGCAATTGCTATATGGCTTTACTGTCTTCCATACTAGCCCCTAAGCTCCCCCAAAGTAGGGATGTTATCTTCTATGATTTCTGCTAGGTTCCAACGTCTCCTTGAAGGGAACACAGAGCTATTAGCAGGGTAAGGGCAAAATGACAAAAAGTCAGACTTGCTCTTTACAATCCTTAAATCTCCCACCAATGTCTTCTGAGGTCAAGCCAGTCAGTTCCTCTCATGCCCCTTTGCTCAGTTTCTCTTGGCCCTTAACTAATTCCTCCATTTCTTTGTCAGCAAAGCCATCACCACCCACTTAGTTGGTTACCTGAATCATGTATCTCCCTTCTTTTGTCAAAGAGTGACAAGCCCTTAAAATTATTCATAAATAATTTCCACGGGTTTCAAGCCTGCATTCACTGTTTCAGGCTTGAGTGCATCTATTGCCTGTGGGTCCACCTTCATTGAGTAGAATGGGGGACTGACTATGGCATTTAAATGATTTTTCTCTTTTTTTCATTGCACACCATCATAAAGGCATACACAATAACCCTAGATGAAATATTAAATGAGCAAACGGAAGAATGATAAATGCACATTTATCCCAATCCCTTGTTAAATCCCATGAAGGAAACATAGGTAAAAAAGGCTTAGGCCTTGATGGCAAGGAGTTTATAGTCTAGGTGAACCTAATAGTAATTGCTAACATTTGCTGCCTCCCCACCCAATCTTTTTTTGTTTTGTTTTATTTTGTTTCGTTTCTTCAATAAAATGCAATTATCTCAATATGTGCCAGGAATTTTTCAAAGGAAACTAGGTTTCACTTTGTTTTTTTAAAAAACATATATCAGTGATAGACCAGGTCCATGTTTACAAGTGAGCTGGCGGGTGGAGGTAATGATACGTCAAAGAAACAACCAGCACACTGCTGGTGGGAATGTAAAATGGGGCAGCCACTGTGGAAAACAGTGTGGCAAGTCCTCAAAATATTAAACGCAGAGTTACGGGGTGCCTGGGTGGCTCAGTCATTAAGCGGCTGCCTTCGGCTCAGGTCATGATCCCAGGGTCCTGGGATCGAGCCCCGCATCGGGCTCTCCCAGCAGTGGGAAGCCTGCTTCTCCCTCTCTCACTCCCCTGTATGCCTGTATTCCCTCTCTTGCTGTCTCTCTCTCTCCCAAATAAATAAATAAAATCTTTAAAAAAAAATTAAACACAGAGTTACAATATGACCCAGCAATTCCACTCCTAGGTATCTACCCAAAGGAGCTAGAAACAGATTTCAAACAAATACTTGCACACAAATATTGAGAGCATCATTACTCACAATAGCAAAAGGGCAGAAACAACCCAAATGCCCATCAACTGATGAATGGATAAACAGCATGTGATAAATCCATAAATGGAATAATACTCAGCAATAAAGAGGAATGAAGCACTGACACATACTACAACATGGATGACACTTGAAAACATCATGATAAGTGAAGAAGCCAGTCACAAAGTCCACATACAATGATTCCATTTATGTGAAATTTCCAAAATAGGCAAATCCATTGTGTCAGAAAGTAGATTAATGGATGCCATGCACAGGGGTGGGGGATGGGTGAGGGGACATGGGGTGTCAGTGAGTTTGGGTCACTACAACAAAAATACCACAGACTGGGTGGCTTAAACAAAAGACATTTGTTTCTCACAGTTCTAGAGGCTGGAGGTCCAAGATCAGGGTGCCAGCAGGGTCAGATCTTAGTGAGGACCCCATTCCTGGTTATGTTCTCACATGACCTTCCTTGGTGTATACAAACAGAGAGAGAGAGAGCAAGTTCTAGTATCTTCCTCTTCTTATAAGGTCACTGATCCCATCATGACAGTTCCACACTCAAGACCTCATCTAAGCCTAATAAATTTCCAAAGGCCTCGTCTCCAAATACCATGACATTGGGAATTAGGGCTTCAACATATGAATATGGGGGAAACACAAACATTCAGTCCACAATATGGAGAGTGACTGCTAATGGGTACAGGGCTTCTTTTTGGAGTGATAGAAATGTTCTAAAATTGATCGTGGTGATGGGATGCAAAACCCTGTGAATATACTAAAAGCCATTGGTTTTTTTTATTTGAGTGTAGTTGACACATGATGTTACCTTAGTCTGGGGTGTACAGCATAGTCATTCAACAAGTTTAAACACGCTATGCTTACCAGTGTAGCTACCATCGGTCACCATACAACACTATTACACTGTCATTAACTACATTCCCTATGCTATGCCTTTTATTCCTGTGACTTATTCATTCCATAATTGGAAGCCTGTATCTCCCACACCCCTTCACCTTGAGAAAGAAATACAAAGCTGGAGGTATCACAATTCCACATCTCAATATATACTACAAAACTAAAGTAATCAAAACAGTATGAAATGTATGTTTTGAGTGAATTGTATAGCATGTGCTTTATATGTCAATAAAGCTGTTACAAAAAGATGAAGGAAGGAAGGAAGGAAGGAAGGAAGGGAAGGAATGAAGGGAAGGAAGGTTGGAGGGAGGGAAGGAAGAAAGGAAGGGAAAGAGGGAGGGATGGAGGAAGGAAAGAAACAATGAAGGAAGGGATCATAACCTCAAAAAGATCAGGAAATAATGTATCATAGAGAAAGATGTTATCCTGTGAGAGAGTCAAACCCTGTGTCAACAAACAAAACAGTTGTAGGAGAAAACTTTATATAAAATCCAGAACAACAACTAGAGTTCCCATCTTCTTCTTAAAAGGTAATACATGTTTATTATATGGCAGCACTATTTGGCTGGAACATTCAGCAAAATGATATGATTATCCTTTATATCACCAAAGTCTCCAGGATCCTATGCAGTAGATAGTATAATTTCTATTTGCAGTTAAAAAAACAACAACAACAACAACACTGAGGCACAGAGAAGTTAAGTTGCTTGTCCATGATCACTACCTGGTTAATAGTAGAAGCCAAGCCTGACTCCAAAGCCCAATGCTCAGTTGGGTAAACAAGATGCACACATATAGGGAGATGAAGAGCATCATCTGAGGACCAAGAGAATAGTCAGAAGAGTCAATATCCTCGAAGCTCCCTAAAGGGAAAGAGCTTCTGCAGAGAATAAGTTGCAATCTACCTTCTTATAAACTCCACTGCCCTCTGGAGATCCACAAAAGCTCTCTCTCTACTAGCAATGCCAATCACTATTTGCTCTGCCTATAGACTCCCCCAACCTTTTCTAAGGGAATCTTCACACCCACAGTCCTGCTACTTACTGGGCTGATTTCATATTGCAGGGCCCTACCCTTATGCCTAGACATAACTGACTCAACAAGACACCTGACCCAAAGGTAGCCGATCCAGATGTTCTATAAAGATGAGCTGTTTCAGTAAGATTCTGTCCCTCTGTCTCAGGAAATGGAAATAAGACACACAGAGGAAAGTTTCCACATGCTGGTGGATATACACAAAGCACATTTATGAGGAACTCAAAAGAGAGAAGGGAATGGAGCACAAGCACAGAGAGAAAAAGAGATGGAGAGAACAAGGCAGAGAACCTAAGTCTGAGGAAAGCCATCACTTGGCGACACCCAAAATCCAGAACCACCCTTCAGATCCCGTCCTTGAAATCTATATCTGCTCTGTCCATATAGTACTCATTAGCTACTTAAATGTAAATTTAAATTAATTAAAATTAAAAATTAAGAGTTTCACTGACATTTGAAGTGCTCAATAGTCGTATATGGCTAATGGCTACCATACTAGACAGTGCCAATGAAGAACATTCCCATCATCACAGAGAGTTCTATTGGACACTGCCGTCCTGTATCTTTACAGTAAAGTCCACTTACCTTGAACAATATTTAAGTGCAAAGTAAGCACCTCTGTTCCTTGTTACCAAATGAAATCAACCAGATATACCCATTAGGTGATTCAGCCTTTCATTCATTTAACAACAAATCTGTATTTTTGTATGAGGTATCTTTTGAATGTTAAGGATACATTTGTGAACTAAACAGAGTCCATCCCTGGTGGAGCTTCGCTTATAACTTTCCAGATGTTAGCAAGTCCTCCCCATCCCTAAGTATCCTCTAGTTTGGACCAAATGGAGTCCCAGCTTCTCTAGCCAGCCCTCAAGTGGCCTAGATCCCAGGGTTCGTCCTCTCTGATCTCTTCTCTGCATAGATTTCAGATTATTAATATCCCTCTTAAAACTTACAGTCCATAATCACATATAATATTCTGAAGGTCCAGTACAGAGTTCAATGGACTATCATTCCACTTGCTCCAACCACTGAATTTCCATTAATTCAGCTTGAGAATGCATTTACTTCTAAGGAACCAGTCACATTGCATGGCTGGTTTGACCTAGTCAGCATTCAAATCAACAATGTTTTAAAGTTCTTTGTAACAGAAACTGCTCTTCAGCTTGTCCATCCCAAGTTTTACTTATGCAACTGATGTATAAGCCAAAATGGAGATTTCCACGTTTATCCTTGTTAAACTTTATCCTCCCTCCAAGTTATCTTCAATCCGCTAATTGTGCATGGTTCTTGGAGGTACTATGTGAAGCCCCTGATACATGCCTGGCACATGGTTAGTGCCCATTAAAATGTGGCCAATGATTTCTTTTAGTTGGATGTTTCCTTTTATCCTCAGGGGTAAGGTATAATTTGAACACGATTCAATTTAAAATGTGCCACTGAGCTACCATTACGGAACACAGTGGTCCTAGTTGGGGCTGGGAGAGTCACAAAGATGAAACAGGCTTGGCCCCTCCTCTCCTGGAGCTCTTTGTTGGGTAGGGGGTGGTGAGGGGGAACACAGGCATTCATACCCAAAAAAGCCTGAAATGAGAAGCAAGTTATGTTAGGTATTATGATTGATGAGTCTGCAGGAGCTAAGAGCATAGACCTAGATCTGAGTGCCCTGGGTCTGAATTCAGCACTGTCTACCAGCTTTGTGACCTTGGGCAAGTCACTTAACACTTTTGATCCTCGATTCCTCATCTGTAAAATGTGAATCGCCATAGAACCTTCTCATGGTGTGTGATAATGATTCAGTGACCTAACAGATAACATCAAACACTTAACAGTCAGGCTCTGTTTTCTGATGTTTGACTGTTGACAGATTTAAGCTCACCCCCCCTCACACCCCCTTCCCCTGCTGCGTGCTCACCTCTATGCAAGCTGATGGGAAGCACAGGTACTCCCTCCTTTGGCACCCCCCAACTAGGCCCCACTCCCTAACCACAGTAAAACTCCAAACCAGTCTCCTCTCCTTGCTCTCACAAGCCATTTTCAGATCAGCTTGGGATGCCTGCCCTGCTCACCCCAGAATTCTGCATTACACAAGTAATAAATCTTTTCATCCCTCTTGGTGTGTGTGCTGTCATCAGTCGACATCCAAACCAAATTTGGGGTAGGAGTCCATTCTACCCTTACAGGTGGCCACAATATTAATCAAATAGCACAATGCCTGGTATACCATAGGCATTTATGGCAACTATGATATATATAAGGTTGAGGTCACCTTATTCTCCCAAGCTAACAAGAAAGCAATCCCTTTTCTAACAATGATATAAAATCATATTTTTCAGACTGAGGCATGCATATCCCCAAGGGGCTCTTGAGCAATGCCAAGGTATGTGAATCCCATGAGTACAATTTCTACACTACACATACACACACATTCATACTTGATTTGGGAAACTGACATATTAAAATTATCACAAAAATATTATGAAGTATACGGTAAAATGCCAAGAACGTTTTTAAGATAAAACAGGCTCCCCAAGAATTTCAGGTTTACAGAAGACACTTTAGCTACAATCCTAGAATGCCCAGAGGTACTTATTTCTTCCCCCATCCTCAGGAACTCCTATATAGAAGTATGAGAAACTAATAGTATATTTTAAACTGATGTCCCAAAAGCTGAAATACATGGAGGACACTGTGAGCAGCATCAAGGGCCCCTTCTCCTGTCTCAGCAGACCTAGAGATGCCCATGCAGGATAACCCCACAGGCTCACTTGTGCTGGGAGTGAACTGCTCCTTTTCTTGTTGAGGCCCTCACATCAGAGAGAGGAGCTGTGGCTCTGCCTAGCTGAAGCTGGATGAGGATGATCAGGAGAAGCAGAACACGTAAGCCATACAAGATCGCAATCTTGGGGTTGGTAGCAGTGACGGTGTAATTCTCCTGGTCCCTGGGTTGGGTACACAGTGAGTATATTAGTCTGCTCAGGCTACCATAACAAAATACCATAGACTGGATGTTTTGAACAAGAGAAATGTATTTCTCACAGTTCTAGAGCCTGGAAAGTCTAAGACCAAAATGCCAGTTGGTTTGGTTTCTGGTGAGAGCTCTCTTCCTGGCTTGCAGACAGCCATCTTCTTACTGTGTCCTAACATGATATATATTTAAGCGCCCGATATTTGATAGGTTCTCTATTTGTCAATGGGATATGAGGACGAGTGAGACACTGCCACATCACTCCTCACCATCTATCAAGGACAGAAAAAGCACAAGGGGAGAAAGAGGCATCAAAAGTGAGCCTATTCACCCATGTTCATAACAGCTTTATTTACAACAGCCAAAAGGTGGAAGCAACCCAAGTGTCCATAGATGGATGAATGGATAAACAAAATATAGTATATACTTACAATGAAATATGATTCATCCATAAAAAGGAAGGAAATCCTGATACATGCTACAACATGGATGAACCTTGAAAACATGATGCCAAGTGAGATAAGCCAGCCTCAAAAAGATGAATATGTTGGATTCCACTTACATGAGGTGCCTAGAATAATCACATCCATAGAAACAGAAGTAGAATTGGCTGCCATGGTCCAAGGGAAGGAGGAAATGGGTAGATGTTGTGCGATGAATATAGACCTTCAGTTTTTCAAGATGGAAAGAGTTCTATGGATGGATGGTGGTCATGGTAGCACAACAATGTGCATGTACTTCATGCCATTGAACTGTACACTTAAAAAGTTTAAGATGGTAAATTTTATGTTATGCATATTTTACCATAATTTTTTAAATTTTTAAAAAATTTTTAAGTAAGCCTTAGTGATTGGGTCCTACTTGAACTTGTTGAAGACAGAACCAGGGAGACATAAATAAAAGCCAAAATTAAGAATGATCACAAGTGTAAGCAAAGAGTCAAGAAGCAAGAGATCAGAGGATACCTGACAATTATTCAGAATACAACCTTGATGCCTACAGTAGCTCCATAGTTCAGACTCAGTTTTATATAGAGTCCATTGAGGAGGAAATGGTCCCAGGTTGGGTCTTCTAAAGAAAAGCCAAGTGAAGAGAATATTAGTTTAGAGCAGGGAGTCAAGAGTATCTAGGCTGCCTCATATGTGGTGATCACCTGGGAATCATAGGTTCTTGACCAAATCTTCTTTGTTTCTTTGTACCAACCACCCTAAGTTTAGCATTTTCAGGCCACTTCCAACAAGGCACCATAATTCATCATACCACTTAACAGAGATATAAAGAAGGCATCAGCAGAAAGGAGAGAAGTCCCCTACCTCTTTACTCACAGTTCACAAAAGGGTTCCAATAGCTGCCTAAGTTATTAGGACCCACTTTTCAGGGTTTTGTGGGCCTGTGAACCCTATTTGGGTTCCCCCTGAAAGCTGAGCCTGAGACAGAGTGGATGTAGGTAGTTTATTTTGGAGGCAATCTCAGGTGACTGAAGGAAATGAGGAACCAAGGAAAGTAAGAGAGGCAGGGAGGAAAAGACCAAATAAGGGTACATAATTGGAATTCCAGTTGTTGGCCAAAGGGGTTCCATTTCCTGGGAGCTCCAGAGAGAAATAAAGAGTGCCTCCCAGAACTGCCCACCTGAAGGACAAGGGGCTGGGCCTTCATCCACAGACTCTCATCCCCTCTTGGTTGAGATTGACCTCAGACACATCATAAACTCCCTGACATTTCCAGGGACGCTTTCCAGGACCCAAGTAGACTCTGACAGCTCAGAAAGGACCCAAGGGCAGAACACAGAAAGGAGCTCTTGTACCTCTGTGCTTCAGGTATGATGCTACGAGGCGCATCTGAGCTTCCATAGAAAAGTCCTCCATAGCTGTGGTTGAAATCAGAAGCAGACATGAGATATGGGGCACCAAAAGTGTCTTCTATACGGACTTTCAAGGTCCTGAGAAAACTCAAGCAAGAAGGGTTGCCATTGAAAAATTCCATGTACCTATTTCCTTTTGGGATACCTGGGCATATTGTACCCTTCTTCCCATAAACACCTAAGGATATGGGATTTTCTCATTGTTTTGGTACTTGGTCCCTCCCTTGTGTCCAGATGAGTACCAAATTATGCAGATTCTATATACAATATATTCCACAGTAAAGGAAAACAGATTACCTCCAGCAAGCAATTTTAATAATAAATGAAAAAAATACAGGAATGAGATGAGTATAATATTGCTTAATCCTAGAGTAATTATGTCTCCAGACCTGCAATGCTTCTGGAGGGGTCCAGCATACCACCTCCTTTTTCTGACTGAAACCACCCAAACAAACCAGCTGTGGCAGTCATGGAGGTCTATGGCACAGAGCTCCCTGCAAGGGAGAGTCTGCCATGAAGAGTACAGGTAGTCGAAAGCCTCCAACTGCAGAGTCTTAGGAGGTACCCCAGTATTCAAGCCAAGGCCAATGTCTGCCTGAACAGCTCCTAGTCAATGACTGCACACAACAGGGGTATTAGGGCCCAACAATTTCTGTATGTGATGATCTTCCAATGGGTAATCTCTGCTCTGGATCTCCCCATCTGCATAGTTGAGACTCTCTGAGATACACTCTACCACCTGAGGTTCTTCCTACCCAATCCTTCTTCTTTCCTCCTCTTGCCATAGGTGTCAGAACTTCCCTGTGGTCTGAAGGCCTTCAGATGACAAAACTGACCTGATCGATGGAGTACACTTTGCCCAATCTCTCTCAAGAAATCCATACAAAAACCAGAAGCAGAAAGTACATATCTCTACACTCCTAGGACCATGCTCCACCCAGTGACACAGCCAAACATCTTATAGACTTGGCAGATGTCTCACTAGGTGCTCAGACAACCAATTAAATGTCTTCACATCTCCATTTGTTATACTATAAAATTGAGAAGACACTTGCTTCACACCAACTCTCAGGAATTGGGTGAAGAGGAATAAAATACTTCTTATAGCTGGAAGAAAAGCCATAAATAAATACAGAACTCTGCAGTCAGCTTTCACTTATCAGGGGCAAATGGATGGGTGTACTGGCACAGATATGCAGCCTAGGGCTTCTACGACTGCCAGAGCAGCATCCAGACACTGAAAACAGAGAGACAGGAGCTAGAGGAGCTGAGAGGGAGCCCCAGATAAGCCTTGGGGAGAGTGGTCCTGCTGAGCCAGGCCAATCTGGGCCAGCCCTCCTAATATGTGCTTTTTCAAATGGAAAAAGAGCATACTCAAGCTGTGCACAGATATATGGTTTTTAAGCCTATGAAGAGACAGATGTTCAAGCTCACTCAGAATTACAGCAGTACAAAATTAACCTAACAATGAGATAGCATTATAAATTCATATTAGCACAGATTGATTCACAGTACTGGTGAAAGTATATGGAAAATGGAAAAACCATGCTGGTGCAAATGTAAATTGTTGACATTTCTCCAGAGGGCAATTGGGTAATTTCTACTAAAATGTAGAGTGCTCATATGCTTGGACCCAGATATCCGGCTTCTGACATTTCATGATACAGATCTACTTGCACAGATACAGAAATGCTCAGGATGGTCATTGCAGCATAACTTGAAGTAGCCAGTCACTGGAAATAAATTAAATGTCCATCATTAGAAATAAGATTAAATAAATTGTAATTAGTATGTGATGATGTGCAATCAAATAATGTATAGCTATGGGGTGCTTAGGTGGCTCAGTCGGTTAAGCACTCAACTCTTGGTTTTGGCTCAGGTCATGATCTCAGGGTCCTGAGATTCGTATTTCCCTGATCATGAGTGATGTTGAGCATCTGTTAGCCAACTGGATGTCTTCTTTGGAGAAATGTTCATTCAAGTCTTCTGCCCATTTATTAACTGGATTTTTTTTAGGGTATTAAGTTTGATCAATTCTTTATAGATTTTCGATACTAACGCTTTATCAGATATGTCATCTGCAAATATCTTCTCCCACTCCGTAGGCTGCCTTTTAGTTTTGTTGATTGTTTCTTTTACTGTGCAGAAGCTTTTTATCTTGATGAAGTCCCAATAGTTCATTTTTGAAGAAAAAAACTTCATAATATGTGTTTTCTCCCAATAATACTTCTAGTAGCAAAAGTAACCAATGTGTGATTTGCAATTTATACTCCACACACACTTTCCCATACATTTCTTGAATGTGGGCAAAGAAGAATGATCTCTACCCTCATTTTTTAAATATATAAGATGGAGCCAAAGGTAGTTGATGATTTGCCCCAAATCAATGGAGAAGTCACCTGGAAGTGATCTCTCTTGCTTTTACCATCGCTCATATCTGTATCTTCAAGGAAAGAAGTGGTGGAAGAAGGATCTGAGTTTCCAGGCTCCAAATCCTAGGGTTTTTTCTTTCCACATCTCCCTCTGCCTCACAAGGAAGGAAATCTCTGACTTCCATTATTAAAAGCAATGAAGCCACAAAGTTTTAAATAAAGGAAAGAAACTAATTCTGGGCAAATTCAGGAAAGAAAGGGTCACAGGGGCCTTTTGGGCTGTGGAAAGTGGCATGGGATGAAGAAGGGTGAGGTAACAAGGAAGGAGGATGACCCCAGACCCTGGGGAGATGATTCTCCTTAATTATGCATTCTCTGCTGAACCCTTCTCATGCCCTAACTGGAAAAGAAAAAGAACCCCTGAACCTGTTTCTCTGCCCATATTTCCCCAAGAGTTAGACATCTCTCCTGCCAAGAGAGTCTGCAGGGATTCCCTGGGGAATCAGAAGAGGGTTTCCAGGTGTTGTGTGTCCACCAGGGATAGGTTAAAGAGAAAGATAATGGGGAGGGTTATCAAAGTGGTTAAAAGAGAAGAGCCTCTGTCCATCATGGCCTCAGGGAAATACTGTGCCTAAGCCCCTGAGATGAGATGACCTTGAATTGAGCTCCCTGTTGCTGAATGGGCAAATCACTGCATGCACTGGGCCCCCCTCTTTGGAAAGACTTTGAGGTACTGAATTTTGTCTCAATGTTTATAAAACATCAGCAATGCATGATCCTCATGGGAGGGGAGGGGAGAATGTTCAATTTGACAATCTATTGTGAAGTAAAAAGCCTGGAGGTTTTAGCACAAATCCTGCTAAGCCAGTTGAGCAAGAATCCCCCCTGATACCCAATCAAGTTCCTTTTAGTAATTTTCCATCCTCTCCCTCATTCTGCCTATAGGCTATAAATCCCCACCCACGCTTGCTGGATTCAACACTGAATTCAAACTCTCTTCTTCATTGAATAAAGTCTTCCTTCCCATTTTTAACAAATGTCCAGTGCAATTTCTCTTTAACATCACTCAAAATGTGAACCATGTTCTAGAAGTATCAGAATCACTTGGGAGCCTATTAGGAATGCTGAATCTTAGGACCCACCCAGAACTGCTGAATCAGAATCTCCACTTTAACAAGATCCCCAGGTATTTGTATGGACATTAAAGTTCAAGAAGTACTCCTTTGTCAACATAGCCCCAGTTCCTTCAATACTTGTGGGCCCTTAATTCCATACTTTCAGGGCATCCCCCTTCATAGGGTCAACCATTCATGACCAGCTGAGGAGACTCCTTGCGTTATGCCCTACCTCAGTTCAATTCATCCTGTCAACCTCCTCATTCACTCTCCCCTGGTCCTACTTCCCATGAGCTCAACCTCCAGTGTGAGCTCTGCTCAATCATTCTGCTCTCTCCTTGCATACCTCAGGCGTGAAAGTGGTTCTTTGAATACTAAGGATAGTAGAAGAGAATAGGATTAAGTAGCCCTGACCAGTGTCCAAACCTGGGGTGAAGTTTAGAATGGCAATCAGACCTTTAATGTTCCCAAGATTAACTTCTTGTTAGTATACATGCTCAGCCAGTGTCTTTCCCCTTCTCTGCCTTGAGTCCCCCTTCTGTTATACTATGAGGAGCTAGGATGGGGACTGGGGTACTTGGACTTGTTTTGACAAGCATGTGACTTTGATAATAATTTGATCTCATAAAGCTAGATATGGAGAAGAAACCAAGCTATTCATTTAGTGCCAAGATGCCAAGCAAGCCTGGATTAAGCCAGGACATACTTACATAAGAAAATTACTCATTGTTTATCTCTTTATCTGAAATGCAAATTTAATGTGTGTCCTATATTTTATCTGGCAACTCTAGCCTAGCCTATCTGGAAACTTTTCAGTGCTGATGAGTGGGATCCAAATGTCATTAAGAAGGTTAAGATTACTAGAAGAGATCTCTGGTTACTCTCTCCTACCTGGGGAGAAAGATTTTATTGGCAGGTTCACCCCTTGTACCACTCCTCCAGTTTCTTAAGTGAATGGGACTTATGGAGAAAGAAGAAAAAAGTCTGGATGTGGAAAGTATTGTGAAATACTATAATAAGGAGAAAGGTATCTTAATTCATATATAGCTCTTTCATAATATCCTGCTTTAAGCCAACCTTGAGATGTTTCCTTGTCTATTCGGGAGATATCAGGAAATCACTGAAGTATTGTAAGATTTGGCAACTAGACCCCTGATATTTCTTTCTGATGTTTCTCTTTGGACTCCAGGGAGGCTTCCCCAGTGACAAAATTGTGATCCTTCCCCTCTCTACTACCTACTCCACCAACAGCCCTTCATATTTACTTAGTTAAAGAAAAGTCTCTCTCCTCCAAGCCAAGTCTTTGGCTTTTACCTCCCTCAGGGTTACCTCAGGGTTTACCTCCCTCAGGGTTTACCTCCCTCCCTATTCAATCTTAAACTATAGTTGTGTGTGATTGACGAATTTCTATGGTTTAGACTGTGAGCTCCCTGAGGGCAGGGATGTGCAGCCTGGAGGGCTCTAACCCTGGTCCTGCACAGGAAAGCCCCCCCCAAATGTTCTCTGAATGAGTCCTGCTTTCTCCTTAGCCTAAGAAGAGACCTCAGCTGGACTCTGACTTGACTCCACTAGACTGTGATTGGAACTGAAAATGAAATGGAATCGGTTTGCTCCAGAATCCCTGCCAGGGCAAGAGTGACAAAAACTACTGACAACACTCTACAGTGCACTCTCAAAAGATTTCTTTGGCCTCTGAATGTACTGGTCCTTTGAAATGGATGCAAGGCTTTCGAAGCCTGCTGGGTTTCATTTTATAATCCACTGCAACCATTAATAAGAAGAAAAGACTCTCATATGCTACCACTTTAGCCACTTCCTTATTCAGAACTAGGAATGGCCCCCAGGAAGTGGGGCCTCCAACCTCTCAGGCAGAAGAAAAATAAAGCCCTTTTCAAACTCTTTATTCAGACTTGTGAAAGCCCAGGATGAGAGTACTACCAATCGTGGCCAGCTGAGCGATTCCAGACCAGTTCAGAATGAGGAGTCTATTGCACAGAGGCTTTGGTGGTAAAAGTGGAAGCACAAAGAAGATACCACTCCCATCCCTGCTGAGGTTCCAGGTCCAGGTGAGACCCCATACCCAGTGAGAGTCTCTACTGATCCTGAAGGTATTTCCAAGCTAGTTTATCTGGACCTCATGCCCTCCAAATCACATGATCCATCATGCCTAGGTGAGTTCTGCTTTCTCCTGCTTCTGAGAAAGGGGCACAGGCTAAGTGGTTGTGAGGAAGGAAGGCTTCTACCTGTAAGACTCACCAACCTCCTCTATTCCGGGTACCTTTCCTGAAATCTATTTACACTCATTATCCCAGCGTGAAAAAGAAGCATCTTTTCAGTAGTGGACATAGACTGATTTGTCTGCCCTATATCCACCCTTGTCATTCTGATGCCCTCAGTCATAGCCCCCTAAACCACTGCCCTAAGAGATGCAAGGGTCTCAGACCAGGTCAATCATAAGTGCCCACACCCCTGGCAACAGTGGCTGATCAAAGGAGAGAGTGTGTGACTCTAGGTGGGCTGCCCAGAGCTCTTCCCTGGCACCGATTCACAGACATTACAAACAGGCTCTCTCCTGTTGAGGTGGCTGGACTAGGACGATGGGAATTTGGGGCGTAAGGACTTGCCTGCCAAATAGCAGCCAAAGAAAAAAAGATGAGAGATGGAGAGACGTACGTAAATCTTTTGTCAAGTTGCTCTGAATCCTTTAGTTCTGCCTTTGATCTTGAAACTACTCCACTATCCATTCCCTCTTTTGCTTAAGCTACTTGAATTTGGGGTTTTATAGCTTGCAACAAAAAGTCATGATTAGTACAATCCCTGACCTTTCTTCCAACTGAGATAGACACTTGAGGAAATATGGACCCTCTTAATCAATTCAGGATAAAGGAGTCAGAATAGAAGGAAGAAGAATGTGTGAACGTATAGACTCTTACATAATTGCTATAGAGTATGGCTGTGGCTAGCTGAGGGAAACTGTCCTAAACAATTAAATGAATAATAAACCTAATACAGTGATAACAACTAACATTTGTGAGCACCTCTGGCCATGGCCATGGTGAAACTGACTCTGTTTCCCTGGTAAAAGCTGATTGATGAGACATCAGGAAAGCTTGGATTGAACAGGGTCAAATAGCAAGGAAGAGCTGAACTGAAATTATCAGGCGGCACTGGGTGTACTGTGTGCTACTTTGGGGTGTTGCAGGGACAAAATGAAAGCAGATGAGTTGTCTAAGAATTTGAGGAGAGAAGAATGAAGCAGGCATTCCCTTACAGAAAGGCAGAGAGAAGACAGGGAGAGACTACACATCCCCTCTTCCCAGTGTCCAGGTGCAACCATCCCAATTTATGTTCTGCAACTGAGGTAGATGGTATTCTCCTGTACCTGATTAGCAAGTCCTCTTTCTTTTTTGAGATACTCAATTTGTTTTCTGACCTGATACAGCAGTATACAGAAATCACTATTTTAACAGTTGGCACCTGAGATTTCTTTTTTTTTCTTAAGGTTTATTTCCTTATTTATTTGAGATAGAGAGAGAAAATGGGGAGGGGCAGAAGGAGAAGGAGAGTCTCTCTTTTTTTTTTTTTTTTTTTTTTTTACAATTTATTTAGTTATTTTAGAGAGAGACAGAAAGAGAGCGCACAGGAGTGCAGGGGAAGGGGCAGAGGGAGAGGGAGAGAAAGTCCTAAGCAGACTCTGGGCTGAGCACAGACGGGACATGGGCTACATCTCACAACCCTGAGATCACGACCAGAACTGAAACCAAGAGTAGGAAGCTTAACCAACTGTGCCACCCAGGCACCCCTAAGATTTTATTTTATATTTTATTTTACTTTACTTTTTCTTTCACTTTACCTTACCTTATTTTGTTTTCTTTTTTAATTTTATTATTTGTTTGCTTTTTAGAAAAACCTGTCTTTATTAAGAACCATATTTTGCTAGTCTGCTTTGGGGTAGAGGAAGCGATTTCCCAAACCTGCCTTATAAGAACAAGACATAAAAAGAGAGGTAAACTTTGCTGCAAAAGAAACCATCCAGAGTACTGGAGGTAGATAAAGAGATAAGAGAAGGAGGACCAGACAGACAGGAAGCAGTCTGCAAATTAGGAGCACCACTGAGAAGCTCCCTACGGTGGAATGGCCAAGGAAGTTTTAAGAACAGGATGTCAAATCTATACTTTTAATTTTTTTGTCTTTAAGAATGTAAACATCTTCTATATCTTCAATCTTTAATAAAGCCTGACAACACACGTGGGTGGGCAAAAAAGAAGGAAAACAGGCTGAAGGAAACAGCATCATAGCACAGATATAAGCAGAGGATAGTGGCAGTGATGAGGAGAACAAAGGCAAAAGAAATATAAATAAAATTAAATTTCCTTACAACTTACAACGTATTGACAAATACTTGAGACAGGCAGAATATGACATTTCTCAAGGAACTCACAAGCGCCTTAATGTTAATGCTTTGCTAGAGGCAAAAAGCAACCATGGCTTGACAATAGCCAGATCTCCAGGATCCTGTAAGTCCCTACTCTTGGTTTCAGTTCTGGTCGTGATCTCAGGGTTGTGAGATGTAGCCCATGTCCCGTCTGTGCTCAGCCCAGAGTCTGCTTAGGACTTTCCTTAACCTATGAAAATCTTTTTGGGAAATTCCTTTATCTCTACCCACCCCCCAACTTAAAAGTATATAATCAATCCCTCCTCACAATCCCAGTGCAGCTTTTTCTGCCCACAGGTCCTGTCCCTGTGTTTTAATGGAAACACCTTTTTGCACTGAAAAATGTCTCAAGAATTCTCTTTTGACTTTTGCTCCTGGCCCGCATCACAGCAGCAGGAGAAGAAAGTTCATGAACTCACCCACAACAGAAAATCAGACCTAGAAATCAGAAGGTAACCGCCATCCCAAACCAGGTATTCACAGAAATTTTAGGGAGAACATTGGCTTTTTCAGAGGATGTGGGATAGATGTCTTCATACAACTATTCTAAACCCCAGGTTTAGGGGCACCTGGCTGGCCCAGTCGGTAGAGCATGCCACTCTTGATCTCAGGATTGTGAGTGTAAGCCCCATGTTGGACATGGAGCCTGATGTAGGAAAGACGTTATTAGGGTTCGAAGCTGACGGCCAAGAAAGAATTCTTGAGACATCTTTGGTGCAAAAAGGTGATTTTATTAAAGCACGGGGACAGGAACCGTGGACAGAAAGAGCTGCAATGGGGTCATGAGGAACGGCCCATTATATACTTTCAAGTTGGGAGGGAGTTAGGGATAGTGTAAGCCTCTAAGGAATTTTGGAAACAAGGTTTCCAGGACCTTGAAGGGGCTAGCTATTGTTGGGCAAACATCATTTATTACCATCTAATAAAACCTTAGTCATGAGACGCTTCAGACATCTATCGGTGGGCCATATGCTTGGGGGATGATTGCCAACACGTATCTTGGAGGGTTTAGAGATAAAGGAAGTTTTCAAAGGAATTTTTATATGTTAAAGTAGACTTACAGGACGGGGGGCGGGAGGGTTCGGGCGAGGATTGCCTTTTGCCCTTAGCAAAGTATTAACACTGAGGCATTTGAGTCCCTACAGGAAGGTCACTCTGCCTGTTTCAAGGACTTGTCAGTGGGCTCTAGGTAGTAAGGAAATTTAATAATTTTTCTTCTGCCTTTGTTTCCCACCTCAGAGCCTACTTAAAATTTAAAAAGTAAATAAAAATTTAAAAGTAAAAATTAAGAAGAAGAAGAAGAAGACCCCAGGTTTCCAAAGCCTTCTGCTTATTCATCTGTTTCCCTACTTGAACACTAAACTGTATGTTCACACTCCCATGGACTCACAAACTTTAGATCTTTAAGGACAGGGTCATGTCTTACTCATCCCTGTCCCTGCCAAAATGCCTACCATGCATTTTTAATTGATAGTAAACTTCATATTTTATTTTTTTTTAAGATTTTATTTATTTGACAGAGAGAGCACAAGCAGAGGGAGAGAGAGAGAGAAGCAGGCCCCCTGCTGAGCAAGGAGCCCGATGTGGGACTCGATCCCAGGACCCTGGGATCATGACCCGGGCCGAAGGCAGCCGCTTAACCGACTGAGCCTGAGCCACCCGGGCATCCCAATAATAAACTTTATATTTTAGAACAGTTATAGATTTACAGAAAAAAATTTTAAATAGTATAGAGTTCCCATAAACCTCACAGTTTCCCCTATTAACATCTTCCATTAATATGGCACATTTATCACAATTAATGAAGCAATATTCATACATTACTATTAAAGTTTACTTTAGTTCCTACCTAATGTACTTTTAGTGTTCCAGGATCCCATCCAGGACACCACATTATATTTAGTCTTCATGTTTCTTTAGGCTCCTCTTGGCTGTGACAGAATCTCAGAATGTCCTTATTTTTGATAACTTTGATGGTTTTAAGGAATGCTAGTCAGGTTTTTTGTACAATGTCCCACAATTGCAATTGGTCCAATATTTTTCTCATGAAAAGACCAGGGTTATGGGTTCTGGGGAGGAAGACCTCAGACGTTAAGCGCCACTGTCATCACAGCATATCAAGTCTACACACAACGTGGCTTACTGGTGTTGATTTGGGCTTTAATCATCTGACTGAGGTTGTGTTTGTTACTGTCTTCCCATCCCATCTTCTCCATACTTTATTTTGGGAAGAAATCACAATGCATAGCCCACACTATGGGAATCGAGAGTTAGGCTCCACCTCCTTGAAGGTGTATTATCTACAGAAATCATTTGGATTTCATCTGCATAGAATATATCTGTATTCTTCCCTCCCATTTACTTATTTATTCAATCATTTATTTACATCAGTATGACTACACAGATAGTGATTTTGTACCTTGGGTTGTAATCTAATACTGTTTCTTGATCAAATTGTTCCAGGTTTGGTCATTGGAAGCTTTTTCTCTTGGGACCACTATGCCCCTTTGACATGTCCCCATCACTAGGGTGGGGGGATTGTTTGTTTGTTTAGCACTTTTTTACTTTCTAGCATTACAAGATGCCCCAGGCTCATCTGATATATTTCCTGCCCTCAGTCTCAGAAGATCTGACTTCTTGTATCGGAGAATGGTATTAAAAACCATGATCTAGATACCAGGTCTACTCATTATTACTGGTGGGGAGTGGGGTGCTGCCAGCCCCTTTCAGGTAACCAAACAAGCAAGGAAATACATGTTTGTACCCTAACTCGGGTATATACACATCGCTATAAATATATCTATATGTGACTATCCATATCTATATTAGGCTAGACATGAGCTCATACTGATGTCTCCAACTCTAATCCACTATCTTATAGATCATTCTAGCCTCCTCCTCTTGCTTATTTGTAAACTTCCACTCCAATATCTAGAAACCTGGCTCCTACCACCCCCCCCATCCATCTACTTAATTGTTCAATTACAGTATAGATGTATAGCATTATCAGAATTGTTAACCCAGACTCCCATGAGATACAACTTTATCAACTAGAATAAAATGCTTATGTACAGCTTCTTTTGCCATTAGTTTTACAGATTCCACTCATTTCCAAAGTTTCTTAGGTCAGCTCCTTTCCTTCCCCCCTCCCACCCCTTCAGTGAAGTTGCTTCATACATTTGCAATACTATAGTGGATAGATTGTTTTGTCACCGTCCGCATTACATCCTGGAATTCCTCTTGACTTCATAAATGACTTTTTTTTTTAATTTTCATACACTAAGGTTCACTCTTCGTGGTAAAGTTCAATGGGTATTGACAAATACATAACATTATTTATCACAATTACAGTATTATACAGAATAGTTTCATTGCCCTAAAAAAATCTCCTATGCTTCACCTACTTAAGCTACACTCCCCTCTCCCCAGACCATTGGCAACCACTTATTTATTATTGTCTCTATGGCTTCACTTTTTCCAAAATGTCATATAATTGAAATCAAACAATATGTAGCCTTTTTAGACTGACTCCTTCACTTAGCAATATGCATTTAAGACTGATCCATGTCTTCTTGTGGCTGGATAGCTCATTTCATTTTATCACTGAATAATATTCCATTGAATGGATGCACCATGGTTTATCCATTCAACTACTGAAGGATATTTTGTTTGATTTCAGGTTTGAGCAATTGTGAATAAAGCTGCTATAAAAATTCACATGCAGGCTTTTGTGTGGACATAGGTTTTCAAATCAGTTACACAAATAACTAGGACTGTGACTCTAGAGTATATGGTAAGACTATGCTTAACTCTGTAAGAAATTGCCAAACTGTCTTCCAAAGTGACAGTACCATTTTGCATTCTCACCAGAAATAAATGAGGGCTTTCTTTTTCTGAATCCTTGCCAGCAATTGGTAGTATTAGGACTTTTTCTTTTTCTTTCTCTTTCTTTCTTTCTTTTTCATTTTCTTTCTTTCTTTCCTTCCTTCCTTCCTTCCTCCCTTCATTCCTTTTTTTTCTTTTGCCATTTTAGTAGGTATGTAGTGGTATTGTACTGCTCTTTTAATTTAGGATTCCCTAATGGTAAATGATGTTTAGCAACTTTTCATATGCTTATTTACCATCCATATATCTTCTTTGGTGAGGTGACTGTTTAGATTTTTGCCCACTTTTTAATTGGGTTTTTTCTTATCGTTGAGTTTTAAGAATTTTCTGTATATTTTGGATACAAGTCATTTATCAGATATATATTTTGTAAATATTTTATCCCAGTCTGTGGCTTGTCTTTTCATTCTCTTAACATTAGTGTCTTTTGCAGACTTTATTTTGAAACAAATTTATCATGTCCAATTTATCAGGTTTTTTCTTCCATGAATTATGTTTTTGGTTTTTTATCTAAAAACTATTGCCAAATCAAAGGTCACCTATCTTGTAGAAGCTTTACCATTTTGTGGTTTACATTTAAATCTATGATCCATTTTGAGTTAAATTTTGTGAACAGTGCAAGATCTGTGTCTAAGTTGGTTTTTTTTCCTGTTTTTTTGTTTTGCCTATGGATGTCCAATAGATCTAGCACCATTGTTGAAAAGAACATCCTTCTCCATTAAATTGCCTTTGCTCCTTTGTCAAAGATTAGTTGACTATATTTATGTGGGTCTATTTCTCCACTCTCTATCCTGTTCCAGTGACCTATTTGTCTATTATTTCACCTTATCAACACACTGTCTTGATTACTGTAGCACTATGGTAAGTCTTAAAATCAGATTGTTCTTCTCTTTCAACATTGTGTGGGCTATTCGGGGTCTTGTGCCCCTCCATATACACTTTAGAATCAGTTCTTCAATATCCATAAAATAACTTGCTAAGATTTTGATAGGAATTTCATAGAATCTATAGATCAAGTGGGGAAGATTTCACATCAACAATATTGAGTCTTTTAATCCATAAACATGGAATATCTATCCATTCATTTAGATCTTTGATTTCTTAAATCAGAGTTTTGTAGTTTTCCTCATGTAGTCTCTATACATATTAGATTTATACCTAAGTATATAATTTTAAAGTCCTATTATAAATTTTTTTATTCCAAATTCCAATTGTTCGTTTCTGGTATATTAGGAAAGCAACGACTTTTGTGTATTACCTTCTATCTTGTGACCTTGCTAGACTACTTACTAGTTAAGGAGTTTCTTGGTATATTCTTGGTGATTTTCTAGAGAATCATGTTGTCTGAATGCAAAGACAATTTTATTTCTTCCTTCTCAAACCATATACCTTTTGTTTCCTCTTCTTACCATAGTGCACTACCAAGCACTTCTAGTACAATGCTAATAGGGTTGGTGAGTGTAATGGTTAATTGTATGTATTAATTTAGCTGGCATAAGATGCCCAGATTGAACATTATTTCAGGATGTATTTGTGAGGGGTGTTTCCCGATGAGATTAGCATTTGAATCAGTGGACTAAGTCGATGGCCTTCCCCAACATGGGTGAGCATCATCTAATCTGTTAAGAACCTAAATAGAACAAAAGGCAATGGAAGGAAGAATTTGTTTTAGTTTTTTTAAATTTTTTATTGTTATGTTAATCACCATACATGACATCATTAGTTTTTGATGTAGTGTTCCATGATTCATTGTTTGTGCATAACACCCAGTGCTCCATGCAGAACATGCCCTCTTTAATACCCATCACCAGCCTAACCCATCCTCCCCCCCTCCCCTCTAGAACCCTCAGTTTGTTTTTCAGAGTCCATCATCTCCCATGGTTCATCTCCCCCTCCGATTTTCCCCCTTCATTCTTCCCCTCCTGCTATTTTTTTTTTAACATATATTGCCTTATTTGTTTCAGAGGTACAGATCTGTGATTCAACAGTCTTGCACAATTCACAGCACTCACCATAGCACATACCCTCCCCAATGTCTATCACCCAGCCACCCCATCCCTCCCACCCCACCCCCCACTCCAGCAACCCTCAGTTTGTTTCCTGAGATTAAGAATTCCTCATATCAGTGAGGTCATATGATACATGTCTTTCTCTGTTTGACTTATTTCGCTCAGCATAACACCCTCCAGTTCTACCCACGTCGTTGCAAATGGCAAGATCTCATTCCTTTTGATGGCTGTATAATATTCCATTGTGTATATATACCACATCTTCTTTATCCATTCATCTGTCGATGGACATCTTGGCTCTCTCCACAGTTTGGTTATTGTGCACATTGCTGCTATAAACATCGGGGTGCACGTACCCCTTCGGATCCCTACATTTGTATCTTTGGGGTAAATACCCAGTAGTGCAATTGCTGGATTGTATGGTAGCTCTATTTTCAACTTTTTGAGGAACCTCCATACTCTTTTCCAGAGTGGTTGCACCAGCTTGCATTCCCACCAACAGTGTAGGAGGGTTCCCCTTTCTCCGCAACCCCGCCAATATCTGTCGTTTCCTGACTTGTTAATTTTAGCCATTCTGACTGGTGTGAGGGGTTATCTCATTGAGGTTTTGATTTGGATTTCCCTGATGCCGAGCAATGTTGGGCACTTTTTCATGTGTCTGTTGGCCATTTGGATATCTTCTCTGGAAAAATATCTGTTCATGTTGGAAGGAAGAATTTGTACCCACCCCACCCAACTCCCCCCCCCCCACCTCCCTCCTACTCCCCCGACCACCACCTCACTGATTGAATTGGAACATCTCATCTGCTCTGGCTCTCAGACAGAGATTTACACTATCAGCAACCCTGGTTCTCAGGCCCTTGGACTCTGACTGAATTATACCACCAGTTTGCAGACAGCAGATCATGGGACTTCTCAGCCTCCATAATTGCATGAGTCAAGTCCTCATTATAAATCTCCTCTTAAATATATACATATCCTACCAGTTCTGTATCTCTGGGGAACCTTGACTAATACAATGAGAAAAGACATCCTTGCCTGCTCTCAAACTTAGGGGAAAGAATCCAATTTCTCACTATTAAGTATGATGTAGGTTCTCATAAATATTCTTTATCAAATTGAGGAAGTTCCTCTCTATTCCTAGTCTGCTGAGATTCAGTATCTTACAGAAATGCATAGCCATATACCCCTTTAAGGGACAACTGTGCCCCAGCTATCAGCTCCATTAAGGTATGCCTTAGCTACAGAGAGCCACCCTTGCCTAAGAACAGCCCACATTCAGTAACTAATAGAGGTGTGGTGTAAAGACTCAGCTATTTCAGTCCACTGAGAGTCAACTCTGATGGATAACATATGTTCAAAACTCCCCGATGGAGTCAGGCAAAGCTTTGCCAGGACTATATCTCAGTTCAAGTTTTCCCTCTACACAACCCTGTTTCTTCCTCCTCCTTTCCAGAGGTATTGATTTCTAATAAACATCCTGCACATTAAACTCTACCTCAGTGCCTACTTCTAAGAATGCAACCTGTGACTATTTACAGAGCAAACTCATTTTCCATGCCACTTCATGAAAGACACGGTGGGCTTTTTCCTACCAGACCATCAGCTTCACAAACAACCTTAGGACTAAAGGTAGAACAATAGGAAAGAACTTCTCTTGCCATTTGGTCATCACTTGAGAGTGCTAAATTTTAATGCTTGGCTGCAGGATCTGCAAACATTTGTCATTATCACTCAAGAGAGATTCTTCTAAGACTTCCAATTATGGACAAGATTCTAGTCCATAATTCCAAGTCTACATTGCAGGATAATGCAACCATATTAATAGAGATGCTTGGATTCTGATATGGCCTGGCTTCTACTCCTAGACAATAGAAAAATCTAAGAGGGTACATGTTACAAGCAGTAGGTTTCTTTCAAAAGTAGCACCACTGTAGAAAACATCAGACAAAAAGACAAAGAGCTAATTAAGGGGGTTACAAAGATGAAACTCAAGTTGGAATCCGGGGATTGTCACAAGATTCTAGTCCATAATCACATGAAACAGAGTGTTACCACATAGAACAGCATCTTGCATATAATAGGTATTCAATAAGTTATTTGCTGAATAAATTTAAGAACACTAATTTGGAGTACTGGCTTTGGACACACAGTCTATGCCTGTGGACCAACTATAAAATTGTGATAGGTTGTGTTTCATTTCCATGTATTCAACTTCTAAGCAATCCATACATTGATACTTTATTGATTTAATTCCGTAAGTAAGAACTTTTTTGCATCTGTACATGGTTGGCTATTTCACAGGAGCACTGCTGCCCAGATGCATCCCATTTTTTAAGGTTAAAGCAATGTTTGTGCAATTATATGAATATTTTATTGTATTTTTTCCTAATTAAGTCACAAAAATGAGTGGAGAAAAGAAAAATGAAAGTGCTGATACCGTGATAAGAAGCAGAGGTCTTATTAACTTAATACAATTGAGACAAAGATAGAAATCATTAGGCCTGTGGAAAGTGGTAAGTCATTAGCCTCAATCAGATGCTCATTGACTTCAAACTGGTCAACCCTGTGCTATGTTCTGAAGGGAAATAGCAAAATGAAAGAACATGTACAAAATGTATGAATCATCGAGGACGATGCCTAAAAGGCAAGGTGTTAGATTAGGGATGTAAGAATGTTTTTCAGCTCTCTGATAACAAAACTCCCATGTAATCTTGTTTAGGTCTTAGACATTTCACTTGCCACAAATTTCCAAGAGAACATTGTGTACAACACCAAGGAAATGCCTAAATTAATGCATGGACTTCCAGTCTTATAGAGTTGTTGTACATCTTACATTTAGACAATAAAATCTGTGATTGAGATACCAATCATATTTTGACATACCTTGCCATTTTTGTTAGTACAGTTACATCAGTAATTCTGTTGCTCTAATATCAATAGATACACATAGATAGGTATAGGTATGAGTATGGGTAGGAGGATGTGTATGAGTATGGATATATGTACCCAGGCACCTTAGCATACTCCTTTTTCCAGAATGCAGTCCATGAGGAAGAGTATTAAAAAAAAACAAAAAAGAAGGAAGTCTGAGAGGGACTATGGGATAGTGTAGAGAGAAAGGTGGGAGACTCCCAGCCCTTTCCTTGATGTTGGCCATCTCTCTTTCTTCAGAGCTGGATAACCCAACTTATTCTGCTTCTCTTTTACCCAGGCTACCTTCCCTCCTACTAAGGCCTGAACCCAGCTATCCCAGGGTCGTTTATTTTAAGCAGAACTCTGGTTCCCAACTATCCTACCTGGACAAATTTAAGCCTATAAGACAAAGGAAGCTCAACCTTCAGCCTGGTCATCTCTCAGGTGGAACAATATCTGAGGGCACAGGTAGAAGAGGACAATGGCTTCTTATCACTTCTTAATAAAATAAAATAGTAAAACTGTAACCATTTCAATATTTTCTTAAATACCAAAAACTTGTCATTATGCTGCAATATTTCACTGATGATATGAAAGCATTTTGAAGAATGCACAGTAGGCATTTTTCCATCTGCAAATTTAACATTCATGGTTTTGATGATTTGTGAGAGATCCTGGAGGACCATGACATGTAGCAATTTGTAATTTTGCTAAGGCACTAATTTGAATCACTCCCACTGTGAGCTAGTGTGTGGGGAATTAGTCATTTAGGTGGTGAATGAACCAGTGCCTGCATTTTGATGTTAGTTTGTCGCTCTCCAGTATTTTTCATAAATCTGAGTTGGTTCTTGAAAGTCTCAGGACAAATGCCAAGAGTTTATTATATTGCTTAATACCATTAAGTATTAGAATTGTACCAAGCAAAAATGCATATTGCCTCTCATAATGCAAATAAACCTCACTGGGATGATCCTACCTTACTACCAGAGCCACTTGCAGGTACCCAGACTGGTCAAAAGCAGGTAACCCTTATCTGCTTTACATTCTGCCAGGGCATTGGGCATAATAATTGGCATAATAGTCTAGCATTCATTTGCATGCATCATATGAACATTGAGGTATTGTTAAAAATATTTTGTTCACCAGTGTTGAGTACTGATACACTGTCCATCTATGGCAGATACTGTCACTGCCTGCACCTCTACCTCTTTCTTGTTAACAGCCCCTCAGTGTGGTCCACAGCAGCACTGGATCCAGTCCCCACTTTATTCGCTCCTCTCATGTCAAGGGGAGGCCCTATGTGTCCAGTTCTAGCTAAAGAGATATAAGAGGAAGACATACGAAGAACTTCTGGAAGAATTTTGCTTTCCTATAAAAGGCACAAACGTGGCCTAAACCATTCCACCCCCTCTTCCTAACCTGAATATAACCATGAGGTCTAACACTGTGGAAGCTTTCTTGCAACTGTGAGGCAATGGGCAACAGAGAAAGGCCAAGAGAACTGCAGGATGAGAGGTCTTGACATATTTGAGCCACTACACCAATACCACCAGACTTCCTTGTGTAAAAAAGGAAATAATAAAACCCTATTCTCTTTAAGCCATTGAAGGTCAGAATATCTGTCTCTTGTGGCTGAACAAATACAAATATGCCATTGATAAAAAGCACAAATTTTTAATACATGATTCCTAAAGACTCTCCAGTCCCATATTCTATATTGTAGAAGTATAAGAAGCTCTTTTTTCTCTAAGATTTTATTTATTTATTTGAGAGAGAGAGAGCACGAGCGGGGAGGAGGGGCTGAGGGAGACGGAGAAGCAGACTCCCCACTGAACAGGAAGCCTGATTCAGGACTCCATCCCAGGACCCTGGGATCAGGGGATCATGACCTGAGCCAAAGGCAGATGCTTAACCAACTGAGCCACCTAGGCATCCAAGAGGCTCTTTGAGTAATAAGCTCAATCCCTCAGACTTACTTATTTTGCCCTTCTAATTGGCATATAGATTTTCCATAAGAGTCTTCTCTTCAATTTTTGTCACACTTCTTTCACTGGGCATTCATACTCCAGGACAAATAGACTTTTCTGTGGTATGCCATGACATCTTCTTCTATCTGTCTCATCTTTTTTTGCCACAGCTCAGTTACTGATGAATCATTTCAGGAAAGAGATGAATCCTAAGGAAGGACTGGCAAAGGCTGTTAGTGGTTTTCTGAATCATACTAGAAAGATTGTGTCAAGAACTGAGGACAGCCTGAAGATTCAGAAAAGGGAACATAGTGAGTGAGTGTAAAGAAACAGGGCCCCACCATAGTTCCTGTGCCAAGTCTATGCATGCGCCATAGAATATTCAGCTAAGGCAACTCTTTTCTAAGACTACTACTAAGTAGGAAGATATAAAGATGGTGCTTCTGTCCAGAGGGCAATAAAATTCAACTCAATTAGGCCAACATTTTAAAAGTACCTACCATGGGCCAGATCTTATGAGAGGAACCAGGGACATAAAAAGAGGTAAGGCGTAGGGCCATGCTCTATGAGAAGACATGAGCTCCTTTAACCAATAAGCTGAGAACAGTCCATTTTCATTCTTTATCCAGGTAAGGATGTAATAACTTCATCTTCCTTGGAGTTCCAATGCCTCCGTGGTTAAGTTACTAAGCCAGATGCTGTTTTCTTCCTGCTGAGGGGGGTGTGAGTGGAAGAAAGGTAGGTAGGCTCCTTAACTTACCATTCATTCTCAGCTGGTGCCATTCTGCAGGCAAGATGCCCAGCCTGAATGTCAACTTTTTAGAAATAACAATTGAAGCTGTCAGTTAGCTTGATGAGCAGCGCTCCAGTGAAAGAACAGCATAATTGGGGGGCGAAGTGTTAGTGAGCTAATTTTTTTCACCAGCAACAAGAACAAAACATCTTTCTGGGGATAATGTATTTACTGTTATTATTTGGTATACAGCACAGACATTTCAAATAATACAAGAGTGAAAACATTCCTCAGCTTTTAGGAGAGGCAGAGCATACAATCTCTTAGGTTTCAAAAAATACAGAAATTCATGGAAACCTACTTCTTTAAGAGATTTTTGTTGTTGTTTTGGGTTTTTTGGTTTTGGTTTTGGTTTTTTGCCTGATTTTAAACAGAAAAACTCTGGTGCTTATTTTTCTTGGGTATTTTTATGCTTAAATACAAGGTAGCAGGATTATAAAAAGACCCTAATGTTTAAACTCAAGGCAAAGATAATATGAATTTAAATGATCTAAGATATTGTCCTCTAACATTCTGGATGGCTCATTATTAAGTGAACCAAAATGTAATTTCTGGTATCCTTTCCATCCCTCCTAGTCTATAAATCTAACACCCCAGCAACCTACCCATTCCTGACCATCCTTTAAAACCCAACTCAAATGCCAGATCCCACTGAAGCCTTTCCTATTTCCCCAAGCAATGCTAAGGTTTTTCTTCTCCCATTTTCATCCTTCTTCCGCCTTTCTCTCATCTGGCCCTTCTCAAGCCATGTTCTAATTGTTATTTATCTTTCTGTCTTAACTCTGGACAATAAGGTCCAAAGAGACAGGGACTGTTTGTCCACCTTTGTATCCCAGGACTTTGTACACTGCCTGGTACATAGAATATCCTCATTAATGTTTGCTGAACGGGAAAAGAAAAGAATGAATTGGGAAGAGGACTTTCGTGGGTACTTAGTACTCAGCAAAAGAGCTCCAAGGTAGAGCAAGGCGAAGGCCTCCCTGGCTACTGTGATCCAGCAGAGGGCAGCAGAGAGCTAAGGAGCAAAAACTAATCCCCAAGAAGAATGTTTCTTGAGATTGTGGATGGGAAAGGCCATATCGCAGGGCAGGAAGACAACCCCAGTGACCCAAAATCAGGGACACATCATTGTCAGATGCCATGGGATGCACAGGTAGGACACTGAATCTGGCAGGAACAAATGATGAGGGTAAAAAACACAAGAGGCTCCCACAATGTGTCCAAAATAATTTGGGTGGATAGTGTTTTGGGGGACACAGCTTCGTGTGAAGGTCCACAGCTTTGGCCCCAGTAGGGAATGCCCCTCAGCTGATCTCAAGGTCTTCATACTCAGGAAGGAGTTAATGGATGGTGAGCAAACCTAAACATCTGCACAATTTGGATCACCAATGGGAAGCTAGGACTTGGGAGAGAGGTAAAGATTAGATAGTCCAAAGGCCACAGAGGCAGGAGTTAAGCAGGGAGAGAAACCCTGAACAAAAGGCAGCATAAGGAAAAGGCTCCGTTGGTCAGCTTAGGAATTCCAAGAGCACAGGACCTGTGTGGGAGATGATGACACAGCTGGGTTTTGAAATAAGCAAGCCTTCCTTTGTCCCTCTTGAGACCCAGGCAAGCCACAGCTACCCAGGTTCTGCCACTAAGCATTAAACTATACCCTCCCTTTTTAAATTAGTTGCAAAAACCTCCCAACTGTCCCAGTTACAACCTGATCCAATCAACTGCCCCTCACTGAGCAATGCCCCAGTGTAAGTTAAAGCTCGACTCGCCAGGACCAGGGAATTTTTTTTTTTTTTAAGATTTTATTTATTTGAGAGAGAGAAAAAGAGAGAGTATGCATGTGTACACATAAGCAGGGGGGAGTAGGGGCAGAGGGAGAAGTTGAAGCAGACTCCCCACTGAGCAGGGAGCCCAATACAGGCCTCGATCCCAGGACTCTGGGATCACGACCTGAGCCAAAGGCAGACGCTTAGCTGACTGAGCCACCCAGGCGCCCAGGACCAGAGAATTTAAAACAGATAACCCTAAGCCCACCCATACACACACCCACAGAACTTTGGTATTGGATTGTTTTGTGGGAGCAAAGCTCTACACTCTTGCTACCACAGTGTGGTCCATGGATGAGCCGCAGCAGCATTATGGAGGAGGTTGCTAAAATGCAGAATCTCAATCCCTATCCCCACACCTACTGAATCAGAATCTGCACTTTAACAGAATCCCCAGGTGATTCATACATCCATTAAATTTGAGAAGCCCTGTACATCACCACCTGAGCCCTACCTATACTTCTGATCATAATTTGAACCACTCTCCCCCTTGACCACTATGCTCTAGTCATACCAACCTTTCTGCTCCTCAAATGTGCCATGCTCATTCCCAACACAGGGTCTCTGTCCTCTCTGTTCCCTCTGTCTGGAACCATGGTTGGGTTTTCCTGACATTCAGTCTTGACTTAAATGTCAGCTCTTCAGAGAGGCCTTCCCCTCACCACCCAATCCAAACGAAATACCTGAGCACTCTCAGCTACATTCTGCAGTGTTACTTCTGTGCACAGTGTGGCTTGGTTCTCAACCTTGAGAAACAGAATCACCTGGAGAACTTGTTAAAACACAAATTCCTAGGCTACTCCTGAATAAGGAATGGATCTGTTAGTAACCAATTGCTTTCATAATGAATTTTGCATCTTTTGCATTTGGCTTAATCTAACCTAGCAACCAGTTTGCATTCCAACCTGTACATAGCTGTAAATCAGCCATGAGAGATTTGTATTCATTAGTCATAAGTTAACTTACAAAAATGTAACCACACACAGACAATTGAGAGCTAAGCATATTTTATCTGTATCTATCTGTTATTGATAGTATCTTTTTATGCTGTTGACTTCATTAGCTGGTCTTCTATTTGTGGATAGAGACTCCATCCAACCCATCCATACCAAGGAAATAGCCCTTTCTTTTCAACAACATGAGCTCAGTGGTATTCCTTAACTTGGATGCAACATCCTCTTACCCACAAAACTGAAAGAGGGAAAATAAGCAATTTGATATATTCATACATCCTTTCATACCCTGGCGAAATGTCCTCTCCCAAATCAGAATTAAGTTCATCATCATAAGGTTTAACGGATCATTACACATACATCTCAGTAATGGCCAGGTTCCTTTTATTGCTAATAAGATTATATTTCACTATCAATCCATCTGAGCTTGCATCCAAGGAGCCTTATCAAGTCCCATATTACTGATGGAACCAGCCCACTGTCCAGTCTGTTGGTCACCCCTCCATTTGTGGATCACAGTCCTGCAGCAAGAATAGCCACATTTATGAGTCTGTGGGTAATTGCATTTACCTGCTCTTCCTGCCACCAGAACCCTTCATAATCACTGCCACCTGTACCTCCTCCCTTCCTTCCCAGATCCCCCTGACAGGGCCCCTGTCCATACCTGGCTGTCTCTGGGCCCACCAACTCTGGATCTCATCTTCCTGGAGAGTCAGATCTGTTTTCATCTCCTTAATGCTGAGGTCCCTCCCTGCAGAACAAGGGGCCAGAATCAAAAGCCAGGTTTGCAAGCTATGAATCTAGCACTAACCTCACCCCAAAGTCGGTCTTTGTGGGAAGCTCCTGGGGAGTAGCTGGGAGAGGTGTGGGTGGCCTTGCTAATTAGGCCAGATCCTAGGTGCCTGGAGACTAGGTGCCTGTAAGCCACCGTGGCTACATGTTAAAGTTAAGGAGCCAGTTCATAGAGTGACAAAGCCGCCCTGTCAGAATGCTGATAGGCAAGGACAGCGATAAACAGGGAGATGGTGACTGTGTCACAGCCGTGCTTCCTAAGCACTACTGGCCAGAGCCCACACTGAAGAGGGCAGGCGTCGGTCCCATCGTGTAATGGTTAGCGCCCTGGACTCTGAAGAGGGCAGGCGTCGGTCCCATCGTGTAATGGTTAGCGCCCTGGACTCTGAAGAGGGCAGGCATCAGTCCCATCGTGTAATGGTTAGCGCTCTGAACTCTGAAGAGGGCAGGCATCTTGAGACATGAGCTTACTCTGGCTACACTTGTAAGAGATTACGGAAAAGACCGACACAGACAACAGTGAGTGTCTGAAAAGAATGCTTCATCACAAGCTAATGTCTGAGACCTGAATCTGATAGAATATCAATTTGATAAATTAATTTGAATATTTTAAAGATCCAATTTCGCTTGGTATCTATATTAATTATAAAACATATTGGCTCACTCTGGAAAACAGTATGGAGGTTCCTCAAAAAGTTGAAAATAGAGCTACCATATGATCCAGCAATTGCACTACTGGGTATTTACCCCAAAGATACAAATGTAGTGATCCGAAGGGGTACGTGCACCCCGATGTTTATAGCAGCAATGTCCACAATAGCCAAACTGTGCAAAGAGCCAAGATGTCCATCGACAGATGAATGGATAAAGAAGAGGTGGTATATATATACAATGGAATATTATGCAGCCATCAAAAGGAATGAGATCTTGCCATTTGCAACGACGTGGATGGAAGGTATTATGTTGAGCGAAATAAGTCAAACAGAGAAAGACATGTATCATATGACCTCACTGATATGAGGAATTCTTTTTTTTTTTTTTTTTTTTTTAAAGATTTTTATTTATTTATTTGAGACAGAGAGAATGAGAGAGAGAGAGAGAGCACATGAGAAGGAGGAGGGTCAGAGGGAGAAGCAGGCTCCCCGCCGAGCAGGGAGCCCGATGCGGGACTCGATCCCGGGACCCCAGGATCATGACCCGAGCCGAAGGCAGTCGCTCAACCAACTGAGCCACCCAGGCGCCCTGAGGAATTCTTAATCGCAGGAAACAAACTGAGGGTTGCTGGAGTGGGGGGTGGGGTGGGAGGGATAGGGTGACTGGGTGATAGACACTGGGGAGAGTATGTGCTCTGGTAAGCGCTGTGAATTGTGCAAGACTGTTGAATCTCAGATCTGTACCTCTGAAACAAATAATGCAATATATGTTAAGAAAAAAAAAAAAAGAAGAAGAAGGTAGCAGGAGGGGAAGAATGAAGTGGGGGAAATCGGAGGGGTAGACGAACCATGAGAGACGATGGACTCTGAAAAACAAACTGAAGGTTCTAGAGGGGAGGGGGGTGGGAGGATGGGTTAGCCTGGTGGTGGGTATTGAGGAGGGCACATTCTGCATGGAGCACTGGGTGTTATGCACAAACAATGAATCATGGAACACTTCATCTAAAACTAATGATGTAATGTATGGGGATTAACATAAGAATAAAAAAAAACATATTGGCTCAATTCTGGATTGAAGGGACTTAGAATGAATATCATTTTTTAAATACACTGGTTAAGTTTCCAATATAGGGGAAAAAAACATATTTTTTGTTACAGGGCCCTACAAATGAGTGTTAATTCTGGCTTTTGGCCCATAATTCCTTTTCTATGTGAGACCTGTTGGCTCACCTAAGATAAGCCTTGAATAACTCTTTGGGTCATTTATTTTTGTCCCTTTTTATACTTGTAACAATCTTATGAAAGAGGCAGAGGAGATACTATCAATTATTGTCACCTCATTCTATGATTAAGGAATTCAGACTCAGAGAGCTCAAGAGACTTGCCTAAGATTCCACAGCCATGCAGTGAAGGAGTCAGGACCCCATTTGTTCTGCTCATGGGAAGGCTTCTGAGGAAGAAAAACTTTATCAGGGAATTCAACTGCTGGCTGTCAGCTCCACAGACTGGCCTCTCCCCTTCCATTCTTCCACTGGGCAGTGCTTTCTGACCCCTTCACTACTGACCCATGAGCCTGGGACTCTGCCTGCTTTCACAACTCACTCTCAGTTGCTATGACTCATTCTCTTTACTTTCAACTTCCAGAAAAGATCTTTCTTCCAACCTCAATGGTGCTGGTAACTTCAGCTTCCACTGAAAATAATGAGCTCTGGTGCTTTATGTACAGGGAACAAAATTTTGGATCTTAAGTGAATATTCTCTGTGCTGAAATGTTAATATGTTCATTTATTTGCGATGGGATTGTCTTTTCCTTCTCTCCAGCCCAATCCCAGCGTTGTCCTCCTTCTCAGGCATGGCACACATTATGCCAGAAGGGGATTCGGTAATATGACTCAATGTGGAAGAAGAGACAGAAACTCTATTAACATCATGACGAAGAGTGGCCATGTCATGAGGAGATCAACACTAGCAATATAAACAGTCTAACTGTTGGGACCGAAAGCTGCCACCACCGCACATTCTAGGGTGGAGCCGGATGGAACTGCAGAGGCCAGGGAGAAGAAATCGGTCCCTGGGAAGAGGAGAAAATGGGGGTGGAGAGGTTAGGAATGGGAGGGAGAAGAGAAGGAAGGTACAAAGAGAACAGTTTAGGACTGGGTATGTGAGGTACCCCCAAAAGCCAGGTTTGAAGAACCTAAGAGCCCTGAAAGTCTGGGAGTTTATAGAAGCTAAAGACAAAAGGGGAGCCATTCCAAAACCTGCTTCTACCATGGCTTCCATTTGTTGACTTAAAGATAAAGGATCATTTTGAGTATTCTGGACTCTCTGTGCTCAGTTCCCAGGTATTAACTGTTTAATAATAGACTGAACCACCATCCTCTTCCACAAATGGAGTTATAGATCCAGTCATGTTACAAGTATTTACCGAGCATAAACCTTGAACCAGGCACTGTGACAGGAATGTGAAGATGAATAAAAATGCATGAACTCTCCTCAATAAACACAGTCCCAGGGACTCTTAGAAGATAATGACCATGGACATTTAAATTTTTAAATGAATATATTACTATTCTCTCAGAAAATTTTCAATAAACATACCAAGGTTTCATCAATTCAGTGGCTATTCATGGCTGCCACAAACAAACCATAAATTAGAAACATAAACATGAAACTTAGAGCAAAGCCTTTGAGAATCATGACCTCTGTTCTGAGCACCAAATAATAACTAATATTTAGATAGCATTTTTCACATATTTCATCTCTTTCTTATGTTGTATTCATAATAGTATGAGTGCCTATGAAGTAGATAGTACTACTACTCTCCCCATTTCACATAAAAAGCAGAAGGTCAGACAATTTAATAATCTTGAGCTCAATTTGTTTTTTTCTTTTCCCTGAACAACCAACACAACCCACTAGGGCAACATCCTCTTTGGAGACAGCAGGAGCAAACACTAACATATAATGAAATCTTTGTTTTGATCAGTTTAGACAGTCTTATAATGTTCTGGTTTGACATTCAGTTACTGAATTTTAGGCAAGAGGCCATTCTAGCTGCCAATTAAAATCTATTCACACAGGGCGCCTGGGTGGCTCAGTCGGTTAAGCGACTGCCTTCGGCTCAGGTCGTGATCCTGGAGTCCCGGGATCGAGTCCCGCATCGGGCTCCCTGCTCGGCGGGGAGTCTGCTTCTCCCTCTGACCCTCCTCCCTCTCATGCTCTCTGTCTCAAATAAATAAATAAAATCTTTAAAAAAAAAAAAATCTATTCACACCGAATACTTTTCTGTTACTTTAAACCAGCAACAAAATCTCAAATAAAGCACTAGTAATACATAAGTAAACTTTGAGAATTTAATGTCACAGTTGAATTCAGGTATTTCTTGAGAGAAAAATAAACTGAGAACAGGGAATATGAGACTTTACTGAATGCTACATTTTCTTATAATGTTTTAATTTTTTTGTATTCAGGCAAAGATAATTCCAGTAAAACCGTTATTTATTTGGAATGAAAAATTTTTTTTCTTTCTAAAAAACCTCATAATGATTCCTATTGATATAACTTACTAATTGTTTAAGAATGTTTCCTGTCAGAGCTACTTGGGATATATTCCTAGAACAACTCTGATTTGAAGCACTGTGGTAATTCACATGAGTTTTTCTTCTAAACCTGCTTTCTAAAAGCATAAAACACTGAAAAAAAATTCCATAACTGTGTATAAAAGAGATGACAGGAAAAAGGAAAAAAATAGTGGGTGTGACAAAGGGAGATAGAATAAAATGGGGAAGGGAAAAGAGAAGGCAGAAACAGCGAGGAAAAGAGAGAAAAGGAAGAAAGGGGGAAAGGAGAAAAGAAGAAAAAAAAAGGAGGCTCTCACTGTGGCTCTTACCTAATCCTGGCCTCTCCTATCCTCACTGAGGATACACACACACACACACACCATATACATAAAACCACACCCCCACATACACA